>NW_006922003.1:2798244-2846251 GCF_000298275.1 Orycteropus afer afer | reverse complement strand
CCTTCAAGGCTCAGGGGTCCAGGATTATCTTCTGTGTCTGTGTTAATTGGTTCCCCTTTTCTTTGTTGAAGAGGGTCTGTGCAGTCTTTTTGCCTGTTCAGCCATCTTACTGGAACTCCCCAATTAGTTCAGAATACAGTATTTTGATGGTACATCCTAAATACAATTAATTTTTCCTCAGTAATTTTTCATTTGAGCAATAGCAAGATTTTAATGTTTTGAAGTTATTTTCTCTATGTTGTAGCTAAAGAGAAGCAATGCCATTGCTGGCTTTGAAAAAGGAGGAAAGAGGCCTGTAGCCAAGTAATACAGGAAAAGGCAAGGAAACAAATTCTTCACTAGAGCTTACAGAAAGAGATGTATCCAGCTAACACCTTTGATTTTAGCCCAGTGAGACCCATGTTGAACTTGTAATTTACAGACTGTAAGACAATAAATGTGTGTTGTATTAAGCCACTGTGTTTGTGTTACATTGTAATGGCAACTGTGGAAACATATGTTCCTTCATGTGGCCTTTTGCCTTGCTTGGTTCTTTGGAAAAATAATTTGAGAGATTTTTCCTATAAATCCTGAGGAGTTACTTTTGGCCCAGTTTCTACACTAGAGGGTTTGTTACTTTTATCCAGGTTAATTATCATTTCCTGGGCAAGTTGTAAACATTTTTTTTTTTCTGGCGCGGGGCTACAGCCTGCTTTGTGATTGGTATGCATTTTGCAAGGATTGGTCAGTAGACTATACAAATGAGATGAGTTGTATCCTGCTATGAAAATGAAATGTCTGTTGCCTACTGAGAGGGAATTGGTTAGCTCATGGCCCTGGTGGGAGTGCCATGCCTTGAAATTGGCAATGAGTTAGTGTATTTAAGCAGCTATCACCACAGACGTTTTAGAGACAGAAAGAGGCAGGAAAAGAAGCAGCCAGAAGAAACACAAGGAAGGAAGAAGAGAAAGAAGAAGCAGAGAAAGAGAAGGCAAGGAACTTACTAAAAGAGCTATAACACAGGTCAAGGGCTGTAACACTGAAACCAGTTAGAGGCCAGAAGAGACTCAGCAGCAGTAGGAGACAGCAGGCCAGGAGCATCCTGTCCTGAGGTGACCAAAAGAAGCTTGTCCTAAAGGGGCTGAGAAGAGAGCCTGTCCTGATGAGGCCAAGAGAAGCATGTATTCAGGGTACTGAGAAGAGCCTGTCTTCAAGGTGCTGAGAGGAGTCCTGTACAGTTGAGTAGAGCTGAGAGAACTGTCCTGCACTGAAGAAGTGAGACTTTGCCTACTTGCTTCCTCATCCGGAATTGTAGCCTGTTAATCCTGATCCTGAGTAGTACCCTGTTCCTTAATAAACCACTTAACTGTAAGACACTTTGTGAGTTCTTTGTGGCCATTGCAATGGATTATCAAACCCAGAGAGCAGTAGAGAATGTCATGGCAGGACAGCTGGTGGCAGAATTGGCAAAAAATGCCTGGAGAGGGAAGATACGCCTGATCTCTATCTCATAGGAAGCAGGCCTGGACTGGTCTTGATTCACGTGATTCCCCCTGAAGTTAGACACATTTTGATGCTATTACTATTACTCCTACTAGTACCATTTTACAGCAGTAATAGAAAAGTATTTTTAAAATCTTTAATAAATTTCATAATCTATGAAACATCTTTAGTATTCCAATTGTGTTAAAATAGAAACTATATTGATTAAAATATTTTCCACAATATAAAAGGTAAATAACTAAAAATTTTGTAAGTTTTATATGAAAAAGTCTAGGAGCCAATAACCTTTTAAAAAGTAAGAGGTGTGGTTGCTTACAAGAAGGCAAAGGGCTATCTTTATAACTATAATTCAAAAGAAAGTTTTTTCTTAAAACCAAGAATAGCCTTATATAATGTTTTAAAATATTATGAAATATTTGATGCCAAAAGGACCCACAATTTTTTTTCTGGATCTCAGAGCCTATATTAGCCTTAGACAAGTTCCAAATAAAAAAATATTTTTATCAATACTTTAAGAAGTAATTAAATTAACTTATGATATGTATTAAATTCATTACAACTCCAACACTTTGGTGTATGAATAAAAGTAAATACCAAGATTCACAAACAGATGTTGAATAAAACACATCAACGTCTGGAAGTTTACATCATGGGGATGGAAAGTGCAATGGAAATAAAAGAACATAAGATTAATCTTCTGGGAATGTCTACTTCCTGGAAACCAAAGTTTATTTCTCATAAAGTAAGAAATGTTGTGAATTAAATTAAAACTCAGGATAAAATTCAAACTAACATACTCAAAATGAAATCCTTGAAATATAGTGTAATCTGAGAATTTTTTTATAATAATAGGATATTTGTTGATATACTTAAACTGAACTTGGAAACAAGGAAGGAGCTTTTGTGGTGCAGTGCCTAAGGCATTTGACTGCTAACCAGAACGCTGGTGGTTCAAATCCACCATCCACTCTGTGCAAGGAGGATGGGGCAATCTACTCCCATAACAATTTACTGCCTCAGAAAACCAATAGGGTCGCTATGAGCTGGAATCGACTCAATGGCAGTGGGTTTTGTTTTGATCTGGGAACAAGGAACCAAATATGTTTACATCTCTACATGTTTAGAGCATTTTGTTAGGTATTGTGAGATTATTCAGATACTCTGTCTTCAACATTAAGGAATTTTCAAAGTCTCTGAGTCATTAAGACAAATGCAAGTGAAATGACAAAATTGTTACATGCCAACTATCAGGAAGTATAAAATAACAAATACCAAGAATTGTACAATATTAAAATGATGTAGAAGACAGAAATAAAATGCAATTTATCAGGGAAGACAAAAAGTAGGCAGTCAAGCTCAGAAATAAGTTGGGTTGCCAACTACAAAATGTGAATGAAGATACACTGAGAAAGCCATCTTTAAGGGAATATATCTCCCTACTAGCCCTCTAGGAGCTCTGGTAGCATAGTGCCTAAGGCACTTGATTGCTAACCAGAAGGCTGGCAGTTCAAACTCACCAGCCACTCCTCGGAAGGAAGGTTGGGCAATCTACTTCTGTAGTGATACTGCCTCAGCAACCCAAGGAGGGGTCACTATGAGTCGGGTCCAACTCGACGGCACATAACAACAACACAACAACTAGGCCTCTATGTTAAAATTTTTACCATTAATCTGACTCATAGAACTATTAAAAAAAATATATATATGAATGATATCTATCACACACGACTCAAGTCAATCCACATTGGGTTTCTGAGATGATATATCTTTATGGAAGTAAAATGCCAAGTCTTCCTTCCATGGACTGGCTAGTGGGGTTTGAACCACCAGCCCGCTGGTTAGCAGTCAAATGCTGTAGGCACTATATGTACATGTATATGTATATGTTTGTTTGTGTGTGTGTGTGTGTGTGTGTGTGTGTTAGACTGGGTTCTCTAGAGAAATAAAACCAGTAAAGTTTATATATAGAGAGAGAGAGAGAGAAATTTGTCTTAGGGAAATGGCTCACACACTTATAGAAGCTGGAAAGTCCAAAGTTCTTGGATCAAACATCAGGCTGAAGGCTATTCCCGACTCTTGCAGCTTCAGGGGCTGAGGAGTTCAAGGTTGGCAGGTAGTATACTGGCTGTTGACTCCAACGAATGATGATTCCAAGATCTCCAGGCTGAATGGTGGATTGTTCGCTCATGGACTGTTGTAGGCAGCACAATAGAATCCCGATCCACATAAGAATGTCTCTTTTCCCAGGATGTCTATAAATATACTGGAAGCAGGCCACACCCCTAGGGAAACTCCCTTTCAATGTATTGGATGCTCAAAATATATTTATCTGATCCCATCATGGGAATAACCATATCACAACTGCTTAAACCACACAGAATTATGGTCCAGCCAAGTTGATACACTGATCCAACTATCACAGTCCGCCCCTTGTCAACTTGGCAGTTGTATACATCTTCTTAACCATATGTAATCTCTAAATAAGGACAATTATAAAGTCATATTTGTGCCTAACATGATATGCTAACACACGTACAACCAAAACACATTAACATTATTTACATTTCACAGTTCAAAACAGAAGGATAAAAAAATATTTGATGCACATATACAATGAAGAAATATAACATTTACAATCCTTGTTTCTGCAACTGGTCTTGTGGTCATAGCGGATATTCAGAGCTACCTTCTTCCACCACCCATCCTGTATCTCCCTCAGCAAGCACCTCAGCTGGTCATGGTTCTTTGCTTGGTGGGATGACCCAAAACTTCATTCTTGAAGGGTCTGGGCCATTAGCAGTCATATCAGAAATGGGTAGCTTATGCCTAAGGCACTTGACTGCTAACCAGAAGGCTGGCGGTTCAAACCCACCAGCCACTCCTTGGAAGGAAGATGGGGCAATCTACTTCCGTGTGATACTGCCTCAGAAACCCAAGGAGGGGTCGCTATGAGTTGGGTCTGACTCGACAGCACATAACAACAAACAACAACAATTTTCCATTGATTTTAATCACAGGGCATGGTAGTACTAAGAGATGTCCTAAAGAATCTCCTGTATTCCAGACAGTCTTCTTTACCTCCATTATGTAATGTCAATCCAATTTCCCCTTGGTATTCAGGATATATTACCCCAGGTAGTACAGTAATGCTCTTCTTTGTTGATCCAGAAGAATGAGAAAGCCAAAATGGCCAGGTGACATTCTTAATTTCCAGTTCAATGCAATCAGTATTGTGTCTCCAGGTGGGAGTGTTCCTCCTTTTGGGATAAGATCTCCAGACCCACAAAGCATAGGGTAGCAAGGACAGGAGGCAAAAATTTTTTGAGTGGGTCACTAGCAGTAATAGTGAGTGGGCAGTTTCCTGTTTCCACCCTTTTGTTCCTAGACCCATGAATTCTGGCTATAGGAGAAACAGAATCATATATTGGACACTGATTTAGAGCATATACAGCCTTCTGGAGAACATTGCCCCAACCCTTCAAGGTATTGCCACCTAACTGGTGCCATAATTGTGTTTTCAGTAGGCCATTCCATCGTTCTATCAAGCCAGCTGCTTCAGGATGATGGGGAACATGGTAAGACCAGTGAATTCCATGAGCATAGGCTCATTGCCACACTTCATTTGCTGTGAAGTGAGTCCCTTGATCTGAAGCAATGCTGCATGGAATACCATGATGGTGGATAAGGCATTCTGTAAGTCCACTGATCGTAGTTTTGGCAGAAGCTTTGCGTGCAGAGAAAGCAAATCCATATCCAGAATAAGTGTCTATTCCAGTAAGAACAGGGAGCTCTGGTAGCATAGTGGCTAAGGCATTTGACTACTAACTAGAAGGCTGGCTGTTCAAACCCACCCAGCCACTGCTTGGAAGGAAGATGAGGCAATCTACTTCCATAGTGATACAGCCTTGGAAACCCAAGGAGTGGTCGCTATGAGTCGGGTCTGACTCAACGGCACATAATGACAACAACAACCAGTAAGAACAAAACACTGTCCTTTCCATGATGGAAGTGGTCCAAAGTAATCAACCTGCCACCATGTTGCTGGCTGATCACCCTGAGGAATGGTTCCATATGGTAGATTCAGTGTTGGTCTCTACTGCTGGCAGATTGGGCATTCAGCAGTAGCAGTAGCCAAATCAGCCTTGGTAAGTGGGAGTACATGTTGCTGAGTCCATGCATAACCTCCATCCCTGCCACCATGGCCACTTTGTTCATGAGCCCATTGAGCAATGACAGGAGTACCTGGGGAAAAAGGATGGCTGGTTTCCACTGAAAGTGTCATCTTATCCACCTGATTGTTAAAGTCCTCCTCTGCCGAGGTCACCTTTTGGTGGGCATTCACATGAGACACAAATACCTTTACTCCATTGGCTCATTCAGAGAGAACTATCCACATACCACTTCCCCATACATCCTTATCACCAATCTTCCAATCATGCTCCTTACAAGTCCCAGACCATCCAGCTAAGCCATTAGCCACAGCCGATGAATCTGTATATAATCTCACATCTGGCCATTTCTTATTCCATGCAAAGTGAACAGCCATATGCATGGCTCGAAGTTCTGCCCATTGGGAGGATTTCCCTTCACCACTGTCCTTTAAGGAAGTCCCAGAAAGGGGCTGCAGTGCTGTTGTTGTCCATTTTCAAGTGGTGCCTGCTTATTGCGCAGACCCACCTGTAAACCAGGCACAAATTTTCTCTTCCTCAGTCAACTTATCATAAGGAACTCCACAGGAGGCCATAGGTGCAGAGTGGGACAGGGAAGGTAATGTGACTGGAGTGGAGACCATAGGCATATGGGCCACTTCCTCATGCAACTTACTTGTGCCTTCAGGTCCTGCTCGAGCCCAATCTCTGGTATACCACTTCCATTTAATGATGGAGTGCTGCTGTACATGTCTAACTTTATGATTCTGTGGGTCAGACAACACCCAGTTCATGATGGGCAGCTCAGGCCTCATGGTGACTTGGTGGCCCATGGTTAGGTGTTCAGTCTCTACTAAAGCCCAATGACAAGCTAAAAGCTGTTTCTCTAAAGGAGAGTAGTTATCTGCAGAGGATGGCAGGGCTTTGCTCCAAAATCCCAAGGGTCTGCATTGCGATTCACCAATAGGGACATGCCAAAGACTCCAAACAGCATCTCTGTCTACTACAGACACTTCAAGCACCATTGGATCAGCTGGATCATATGGCCCAAGTGGCAGAGCAGCCTGCACGGCAGCCTGAACCTGTGGTAGAGCCTTCTGTTGTTCTGGGCCCCACTCAAAACTAGCACCTTTCTGAGTCACATGATAAATAGGCTGTAACAACACACCCAAATGAGGTATATGTTGCCTCCAAAATCCAAACAGGCCCACCAGACATTGTGCTTCCTTTTTAGTTGTGGAGGAAGCCAGATACAATAACTTATCCTTCACTTTAGTAGGAATATCTCGACATGCCCCACACCACTGGACCCCTGGAAATTTCACTGAGGTGGAAGGTGCCTGAATTTTTGTTGGGTTAATTTCCCAACCTCTAGCATGCATATGTCTCACCAATAAGTCTAGAGTCATCGATACTTCTTCCTTACTAGGTCCAATCAGCATAATGTCATCAATATAATGGACCAGTGTGATGTCTTTTGGAAGGGAAAGGCGATCAAGATCCTTATGGACTAAATTATAACATAGTACCGGGGAGTTGATATACCCATGAGGAAGGACTGTGAAAGTATACTGTTGGCCTTGCCAGCTGAAGGCAAGCTCCTTCTGATGGTCTTTTGAAATTGGTATTGAGAAAAATGTATTGGCCAGATTAATAGCTACATACCAATTATTTGTATGTATAGTACATACCATACTAATTTTCTCAAGCAATGAAACCACATCAGGAACAGCAGCTGCAATTGGAGTCACCACCTGATTATATATATAGTTTTATATATGTATTTAGTTTATATATATAAACTAACTACAAGAAGCTCATATATATACATGAGGAGCTCTGGTAGCATAGTGCTTAATGCATTTGACTGCTAACCAGAAGGCTGGTGGTTCAAACCCACCAACCACTGCTCGGAAGAAAGGTTGGGCAATCTACTTCCATAGTGATATCACCTCAGAAACTCAAGGAGGGGTTGCTATGAGTGGGATTCCACTGGATGGCTATGAGTGGGGTTTTACTGGATGGCACGAGGTTTATATGTATATAGTTTACATTTATATATATTTGTGTGTGTATATATATATATGTGTATATATATATATATATATATATTTGTGTGTGTGTGTATATATATATCTATATATATATAGATATATATATGATATCTATTGCACACCAAGCTTGGGTACCATTACTGGTATTTTCCTTTCTTCATTTTCTCCATCAGTTTTGAACCATATGAAATATGATTATTCTCTGGAAGAGATAATATAGAAAGTCACTTGCAGATGTAACTTGTAATTATGATCTGCACCTTCCTCTCCACTCTCACCTCTAAGTTCAGTAAAGAATTACAATAGCCTTTTAATTGCTTTCCAATTAACTAACCATTCTGCCTGAGAAATCTCCTAAAATCATAATTCTCACAATTTTCTCATATTTACTATTGACTGGTGGCATAGTGCCTAAAGCACTTGACTGCTAACCAGAAGGCTGGTGGTTCAAAACCACCAGCCATTCCTCGGAAGGAAGGTTGGGCAATCTACTTCTGTAGTGATACTGCATCAGAAACCCAAGGAGGCGTTACTATGAGTCGGATCCGACTCAAGGGCAGTGAGTTGTTTTTTGTTGCTTAATCTGTCCAGTGTCCAATTTTCCAGTTCCCTGAAATGATAACTGAATTGAAACCAAGTAAAGTTTAGGTACTATGAGGAAAGTCTCAGAGAAAGCCTAGATCTTGATCAGTTTTCTGAAATCTATAGGTCCTGGTAAGAGACACCAGTGAAAGATAATAGACAATGATAAAATGGAGAACACGTGAAAGGATACATTTTTGAAAGGCATAAGTTCTGGGAAGAAAGAGATAGAGTTCAATATTTAATATGAGCATGGTTGACCTACAAAGAATTATGGAGGTTTTCAGATTTAAGATAGACATTTAACAGTGCATTCATCCAAAGCTGGTAATTCATACGATGAGAATGGAGGAGATTTTGAAAAAGATGTATATTAAAGGAAAGGAGCACTGAAATGAGGATAAAGTCCTGGAAATCTTTGAAGGGTAGTAGAAAAAAAAAATCAGAAAAAGAACATTAAGGGAGAAAAAGTAGAAAAATTAAAAAAAAAACCCACTGCCATCGAGTCCATTCCGACTCATAACAACCCCTCCTTAGGTTTCCGAGGTGATATCTCGATGGAAGTAGATTGCCCAATCTTTCTTCTGAAGAGTGGCTGGTGGGTTTGAACCTCCAGCCTACTGGTCAGCAGTTAAATAGTTTAGGCACTACACCACTAGAGCTCCCAATAGAAAAATTAATGTGATATAATTTGCATTAGGGCATTTTAGAAAGTTCTATGTAATTTGTAGCCAAATAGTTTATATATGGGATGATGTAACTAAAATAAAACAAACTGATTTTGACTTCTAGTGACCATATAGGACAAAGAAGTATCCCATAGGATCTCTAAGGCTAAAAAACTTCACAAAAGTAGACTGCCACATCTTTCTACCTCAGAGAGACTGGTGGGTTTGAACCACTGATCTTTTGGTTAGCAGCTGAGCACTTAACCACTGCACCACCAGGATTCTTTGTAATTAAAATAAAATGTCCTGTAAAATTCCTCTTTATTTTCCTTTGGGTCAGGTAGGTTTTGATATAAAGCAGGCTAAATGGTTCCAATTTTTCTTTTCTGGGAATAAAATAAACCAGAGCTCCTTTTTTGACTGTTTATAAAAGAAGAAAATGAGCTGCCAAGACACAGTTAATAATATTGTATATGTTTGGGTTTGTCGCAGAGGAACTTTTAACAAGCTCTAGCATGACATCTTGTTTTTGTATATCCCTAGCCAAATATCCTCCCAAATTTCTGATTCTTAAAATGGCTCATTAGCATAAGCTGGTAGCCAAACTGCAGTATTAGCCAAGAAACATTGCTTAGTCAGCCACTAGAACAAACTGAGTTGCTTTAAGTGATTTCAGCAATTGATTTATTAAATCAAACTACAATAATCTGATCTTTTTATTTATGTTAAAGTAGCTAAAGGCTAAAGGTGTTTTAATTTATCAACAAGAGTTTATATAGAACTTGACTATGAAGAAAAACACTATTTTGGGATGCTATCCAAGAACTAGACAGAGATCAAGGAATGAAAAAGCAAAAAGCAAATAAAGTTTATGTAGTCTTGCAACTCTTAAATTCCCATTATCTAAGTGTTATCAAGATATATATAACCAAGAATAGTCTATCTGTGGCATGTGCTGCCACACCCTTGTCCCTTGTCCCAGTTGATTAAATTCTGCTCAATAAGCATGAATTGAAGACCCCCACCACTGTTAGTTTGTCCTATTGTGGTGGCTTGCATGTTTCTGTAATGTTGGAAGCTATGCCATTGGTATTTCAAATATCAGCAGGGTTATCCATGGTGGACAGGTTTCAGCAGAGCTTCTAGACTAAGACAGCCTGGGAAAAAGGAAGAGACTGTCAACTTCTGAAAAACTGGCCACTGAGAATTTTATGAATAGCAGTGGGACACTGTCTGATATAGTGCCAGGAGATGAGCCTCTCAGGTTTGAAGGCATTCACAATACAACTGGGGAAGAGCTGCCTCTTCAAAACAGAGTTGACCTTAATGACATGGAAGGAGTAAAGTTTTATTTGTTGTTGTGGCATAACTCGAAATGAGAAGAAACACCTGCAAATATTCATTAATAATCAGTACGTGGAATGTACAAAGTATGAACCTAGGAAAATTGAAAACTGTAGAAAATGAAACAGAACCATTAAGATAAAAATCCTAGGCATTAGTTTGTTGAAAAGGATTGGTATTGACCATTTTGAATATGATAATTATATAACCTATTATTCTAAGAATGACAAATTGAAGAGTTCACAGTCAAAAAGAACATTTGAAGAACTATCCTGATGTACAATATTGTCAGTGATAGGATAATATCCATACACATATAAGGAAGACCAGTTAATACAGCTATTTGAATTTATGGACCAACCACTAAACTCAAAGATAAAGAAATTGAATATTTTTACCAACTTTAGCAATCTGAACTGGAGCAAATATGCAATCAAATGTATTGATAATTACTGGTGATTTTAAACAAAGTTGGAAACAAAGAAGAAGAATTGGTAGTTGGAAACTATGGCCTTGGTGATAAAAAATGATACCTGAGTTCACTTGACAGAATTTTGCAAAACTAATGACTTATTCATTGCAAATACTTTTTTCAATAGCATAAATGGCAACTATACACAAACACCTCAGCAGATGAAATACACAGGAATATAATAGACTACGTCTCTGGAAAGAGTTGTTGGAGAAGTTCAATATCATCAGTAATAACAATGTCAGGAGCTGTGTGTGGAACAAACCATTGATTGCTTGTATGAAAATTCAAGTTGAAGCTGAAGAAAATTAAAACAAGTTCACAAGAGCCAAAATATAACCTTGATTGTGTTGTTGCTTGTTAGGTGCCAACTCATGAGTCACCTCTGACTCATAGCAACCCTAGATACAATAGAACGAAACACTGCCCAGTTGTGCACCACCCTCACAATCCTTCCAATACTCAGGCCATCGTTCATTGACACATTGAACGCTAATGACCTAAGACCAGATGAGTTGTAGGATGATGTCAAGAAGTACATATATGAAGAAAGCAAAACATCATTTAAAAGACAAGGAAGAAAGAAAAGATAAAAATGAATGTCAGAGGTGCAGACTGAAGACCACTCCATAGGCGAACCATCTCAATGATCATTTGTCAGTTTTTCCTTCAAGGCCTGTAGCACTTTGGAGACTGGTGCTGGAATGAACATCCCAGCACCAGGGATGTGAGCAGGGGACAACAACAACTTCAGCAACAGCCTTCAGGCAGTAACAGACATGGATGGGATGCCACTAACCAGAGATACTTCAGTGTAATCCAGTCACCCAGTTTCTCCACATCTACACACCATGGCGGAGCAGCAGAGATCAAGGGAAGCCATTATTCGGTTCTTTTCATCAGGAACTTCAGATAGTAGCAACAGGGAGTCTGGATTGTCTCAAAATTCACTTGTTTCACTTAGTCCTGATGAAGAAAAAGATGATAAGGAACTTCTGGAAGGAACTGTAAAAAGATATGGAGGTTTGGGAATCATCAGGGCAGTGGGTGTTTTCTGTTTATTCAGCAATGAAAAACAAACCTAATTATTCAGGTGCTTATTGCTATGAAATACCCGACAAAGACATCAGAAAACTAGTATTAAGTTTTCTCAAAGAAATAAAGGAAAACACAGAAAAGTTTTTAGAAGAATTCAGGAAAACAGTACAAGAACAAAGTGAGAAGCTCAAGAAAGAGATAGAAACCTTAAATAAAAAACAACTAGAAATTCCTTAGCTTAATAATAAAATAACAGAAATAAACAATTCCATGGAGGAACATGAGATAGAATTGAAACAATAGAAGTGTCAGCTAAATAGAAGAGAAAACTGCTGAGATGACTTAGTTTGAGGAACAAATGGAAAAAAGAACAAAGAAAAATGAACAGAGCCTGTGGCTTATGTATGACACCATCAAGAGAAACAATATATGCATAATAGGAATTCCAGAAGAAGGAGAGAGGGGAAAAAGTCCAGAAGAAATTTTGGAAGAAATCATGGCAGAAAACTTCCCAAATATCATGAAAGATGAGGAGGTTTTCATCCAAGAAGCTCAATGAACTCCATCTAGGCTAAACCCTAAGAGAAACACACCAACACATATCATAATTGAACTATCTAGAAATAAAGGTAAAGAAAGAATTTTGAAAGCAACACAAGAAAAGCAAAACATCACCTACAAAGGGGCCTCGATAAATTAAGTGCAGATTTCTCATCAGAAACTATATAGGCAAGAAGGCAATGGGGAGACATATACAAAGCCTTGAAAGAACAAAATTACCAGCCAAGAATAATACACCCAGCAAAACTGTCATTTAGAAATGAGGGTGAAATTAGAACATTCTCAGATAAGCAGAAATTAAGGGAACTTGTAACCACCAGACCGACCCTACATGAAATATTAAAGGGAGTCCTCCAGGATACTAACACCAGACAACAACCCAAGGCATTGACACATAAGAGCCACCTGAAGACATATAACAACAAAATAAACTTACGATGAGATTATAGGGAATCCGGGATGCCAAGTTGTACTTGACACTAACATCAAAATAAAGGGAGGAAAATTAGTGTAGATACAGAATCTTCACATGTTAAGGAAGATCAAGTTCAAGATACAATAGATTGTTTTAAACATAAGATGTTAAATTTAAAAACCTCATGGTAACCACAAAGAGTGAGTTAATCTGTTCACCAAAATAAAGGAAACAAAAAGACTTAGTAATCGCAAAATAATAATAAAAGGGAAAAAGTGTATTTAAAAAAACTGAGTACTAAAGATAAAGAGGAACAGAGAAACCATCAACCTCAACAAAAACAAAGTATGAGAAAATGGTTTAAATAAATCTGGTGAAATTATAGTGACTATAAATAGAATAAATGCTCCAGTTAAGATGGTAGCAGAATGGGTTAAAAATATGATTCATTCTTATGTTTACAAGAGCTGCATCTTAGGCATAGAGACATAAATAGGGTAAAAGTCAAAGGATAGGGGAAAATACAGCAAGGAAACAGTAAAAAGAGCAAAAAGTGGCAACATTAATATATGACAAAATAGATTTTAAGTCAAAATTCATTAAAAAGGACATTATATGACACTTTGAGTATTATTTCAACAAGAAGAACAGTTATAAATATCTACACACCTAACACCAGAACCCTAAAATTGATAAAGCAAACTCAGAGAGAACTAAGACCCACAATAATATTGTTGTTGTTGTTGTTATGTGCCGTCGAGTCGGCCCCGACTCATAGCGACCCCTCCTTGGGTTTCTGAGGCAGTATCACTACGGAAGTAGGATTGCCCAACCTTCCTTCCGTATTAGGAGACTTTAATACACCACTTTTGAAGATAGATGGAATAACTAAAAAGAAAATGAAGTAAAAAAACAAGACCTGAATAACATTAATCAATTAGACTTGACAGGTATATATAGAACATAGCACCCAATAGTAAATGACTGCCATCCAGTCAATTCTGACTCATAGTTACCCCCATTGGGTTTCAAATTCTGTACATCTTTACAGAAGTAGGTTGCCTCATCGTTCTGTGGAGTGCCTGTTGCATTCAAACCACTGGCTGTTTGGTTAGTGGCTAAATGCTCCTTCTCCCCAACAGTAGCATGATGCACATTCTACTCTGATGTACATGGATTATTCTCCAGGGTAGACCACATTTTAGGACATAAAATAAATGTAAGTAAAATTTAAAAGACTAAAATCATACGAAGCATCTTTTCTGACTAATGGAGAAGCTAGAAACCAATGAGAAGAAAAAAGATAAGTTTATGAAAACAAAATAACACACTACTGAAAAACTAATGGATCATAGAAGAAACTGAAAGAGAAATTTTTAAAAATAGACTCAGAATGAAAACAGTGTACCAAACCTTTGGAATGCAGCAAAAGTATTGAAGTATATTTTTATAATACTAAGACATCAATTGCCATTTTTACTTCTGTGACATTTGCATTGATGGTACTACAAAAGTACTGTTGAGTAAAACTGCTTGAGTCTTGGCCTTTATCAAGGCTGAAGCACCAAACTGCACTACAATAGTAATCACACACACAAAAAAAGTTTTTTAATGTCAGTTTCACTTAATAATGCAGTTGATGAAGAGGTAAAAATTAGTTTTATTAATTCTTGAACAAGAGTGCACATTTTTAGTATTGTATGTGAAAAAGGTACATTTAATGTGTTTTGCTACATACCCAAGTATGATAGTTTAATTGCAGAAAAGTACTTGTGTGATTGAGTCGTGAGCTGACCTAGCCACTTTTTTCACAAACTATTTTTGTTTGAAAAAACAACTGATTTAAACATGAGTATTTGGCAGGCATTTTCTCAATAAAATGTGTATTACTTTGAGAAAAATGACTGGCTGGGTTTATTGCCATGACAAAAAGGCATAGTTCTAATTTCAGGCTGGAAATTAGAGAATATGGAGAATATTTCTACCACCATGAACATGACAGCTTCTCTTCTGATGAGATAAGTGGTGACATTAACAAATGAGTTTTTTGATACTGTATAATGCCGTAAGGCAACACTTAGAAGTTCTGCATAAATTTGGCGAACCAGTATTTTCCAAATGAGCAATGCATGATGTTACAGAATTACACATGGCTAAAAATCTTTTTTGATTTCAAGAGAAATGAGTTGATTTTAATGTAATAGTATGTAAAGTTCATTAATGTGGTTTGAGCCCTCACTGTAACCTTTAAGAAACTACCATTTGTCAGGCTTTGGTGTAGTATTGAAATATATTCAGTTAGCTGGGACTATAGTAAAATCTTCTTAACCCAAAAATATTCCCTGAAGCATTCTTAAAACCAAACAGTAGTTTTCAAGTAGTAAAAAGTGTCTGCCTTGAGCATATACTCTTTTAAGAACTGTAGGTGGGATCAAATTGACAGCAAAAAAGGTGGGATCTTGTCTGAAAGATGAGATAGGAACCTTAGGGAACAGTCCATTCATGTTAACGTGGAAAGTAAAACTAGAGTGGGAATGGTTGCACAATTCAATATAATCACTGTGGTATAGGTACAAACTTGAATTTCTTTATGTTTTGCTATTTATATTGTCAACAAGAAAAATAAAGTTACTACAAAAAAGGAAAAAAAAAAAACAGATGTCAGAAGAGACTGAAACTTGCTATTAAAGAGAGTAGCTGAAGAAATGAGGAAGTAAAATGCTGAACAGAAGATTTCAAAGGGTGGCTCAAGAAGACAAAATAAAGTATTATAATAAAATGTTCAAAGAACTGGTGTTAGAAAACCAAAAGGGAAGAACACATTTGGCATTTCTCAAGCTTGAAGAAGTGAAGGAAAATTCAAGCCTCAAGTTGCAATATTGAGGGATTCTAGGAGCAAAATATTGAATGATGCAGAAGCATCAAAAGAAGATGGAAGAAATACAGAGACACTGTACCAAAAAGAATTGGCTGACATTCTACAGTTTTGGAAGGTGGCATATGATCAAGAATTGATGGTATTGAAGGAAGAAATCCAAGTTATACTGAAGGCACTGGCAAAAAAACAAATCTAAACCAAAAACCAAACAGCTGCCATCTAGTCAATTCCAACTCATAGCGAACCTTCAAGACAGAGTACGCTGCCCCATAGAGCTTCCAAGACTATAAATCTTTACAGAAGCAGATTACCTCATATTTCTCCCACAATGTGGCCGGTGGTCAAACGGCTGACCTTTTGGTTAGCAGCCAGATGCTTTAACCACTGCACCACCAGAATTCCTCAGTGAAAAACAAGATTCCAGTAACTGACAGAATATCCTTTGAAATGTTTCAATAAAAGATGCAATGCTGGAAGCACTCACTCATCTATGCCAAGAAATTTGGAACACAGGTATCTGGCCAACTAACTGGAAGAGATCCATTTTGTGCCCATTCCAAAGAAAGGTGATTCAAAAGAATAGAGAAATTATCTAACAATACCATTTATATCAAGGAGTTCTGGTGGCATAGTGGGTAAGGCATTTGGCTGCTAGCCGCAATTTACTCCTGTAATGATTTACAGCCTTGGAAACCCAATGGGGTTTGCTATGAGTTGGAATCAACTCGACAGCAGTGGATTTTTTTTTTTTTTTTTTTTAACCAGTAATATAACATGTAAGTAAAATGATGCAGCAGAACACAGACAGCGAATGGCCAGAAATTCATGCTGGATTCAGTAGAGGATGTGGAGTGAGGGATGTCATTGCTGATGTCAGATGGATCTTGGCTGAAAGCAGAGAATACCAGAAAGATGTTTACCTGTGTTCAACTGATTATGCAAAGGTATTAAACTGTGTGAATCATACCTAATTATGGATAACATTGAAAATGGGAATTCCAGAACACTTAATTGTGTTCATGAGGAAACTGCACATAGACCAAGAGGCAGTCATTCAAACAGAACACAGAGATAGTGCGTGGTTTAAAACCAGGAAAGTATATGTCAGGGTTGTATACTTTCATCACACTTACTGAATCCATATACTAACAAATAATCTGAGAAGATGGACTTTATGAAGAAGAATACAGCATGAGGATTGGAGGAAGACACATTAACAACCTGTGATGTGCAGATGACACACCTTGCTTCCTGAAAGAAAAGAGAACTTGTCGAATTTCTGATGAAGACCAAAGACTATAGGCTTCAGTGTAGATCACACCTCACCATAAAGAAAACAAAAGTAATCACAACTGGACCAAAAATCAACATTATGATAAATGGAGAAAAGATTAAAGTTTTCAAGGATTTCATTTTACTTGGATCCATAATCAATACCCATGGAGGGAGCAGTCGAGAAATCATATGATGTATTGCATTGGGTAAATCTGCTGCAATGACCTCTTTAAAGTGTTAAAGAGCAAAGAAGTAATCTTGAAGACTTAGGTGCACCTGACTCAAGTCATGACATTTTCAACCACTTCATATGCATGTAAAAGCTGTATAATGAAAAGGAAGACTGAAGAATTGATGTCTCTTAATTATGGTGTTGGTGAAGAATATTGAATGTATTGCCAGAAGAATGAACAAAACTGTCTTGGAAGAAGTATAGCCAGAATGCTCCTTAGAAGCAAGAATGGCCAGACTTCATCTCTTGTTCTTTGGTCATGTTGTCCTAAGGGACCAGTCCCTGGAGAAGGATATTGTATTTGGTAAAGAAGAGGGCTGGTGGGGATAAAAAAAAAACAACCCTCAGTAAGATGGATTGACACAGTGTCTGCAACAATGGGCTCAACCACAGCAACAATTGTGAGGATGGTGCAGGCTTGAACAATGTCTTATTCTGCTGTCCATAGGGTCGCTATGATTGGGAACAAACTTGAAGGCACCTAACAACAACAATAGCAGCAAACAGAGGCCTCCAGGCAGCTACAATAGTTAGCTATAGTTAGATCTGAGATATCATTGCTATTTGAAAACAAATTCTCTTCCCCAGTACATTCAACACGTTTCCAGGAAAAGAGTTTCAAAAAGACGATTTTAATATACTTTCCAGATTAGTATAAGGAGTCCTGGTGGCACATTGGTTAAATGCCTGGCTGCTGACC
Source organism: Orycteropus afer afer (assembly GCF_000298275.1). Taxonomy (NCBI): domain Eukaryota; kingdom Metazoa; phylum Chordata; class Mammalia; order Tubulidentata; family Orycteropodidae; genus Orycteropus; species Orycteropus afer. The sequence goes on along the minus strand of NW_006922003.1, from coordinate 2,828,402 downwards.
AAAAGGACGTCAATTCAAACCTACCATTTGCTCCATGGGAAAAAGATGTAATGGTCTGCTTCCATAAAGATCACAGCCTTTGAAAACCTATGAGGCAATTCTGCTCTATCCTATAGGGTTACTATGAACTGGAATCGACTCAACGGCCATGGGTTATATGATGACAGTTCTATGGATTCATCATCAAGGAAAATGATACATTATTATTTGTTTGTCTATCCCTTAGCACTGGCTTCTGGGAACTATAGTTTGGAAAAGAGCTTTATATTGTCATATTGGGTCTCATTCAAATTATTAATGCAAAGTGTAAATTAATTACAAGTGAAGAGTGCTTAATTACACTTGTGTTGATATTATTTTGACTTTATTATAATCCTTTGCAGATCTCTGCTTTTCTCTATGTCACCTACAACTTATTTGCTGGTGCCAACTCCTTCAACCATTAGAAGAAAGGGAAAGCACAGCTTCCACGTGTGTTACTTGTACTGACCTGGAATATGGTGTGCATGTGATTTATAGTGTTAGAAGTCAGGAAGATAATGGACAAGTCACTTAAAATCATACTGTGAGTGCAGATCAGGAAGAGCACTAACTCTTCTTAGGGAGCTAGAAAGCCTTCTCAGAGGAGGTAATGTTTTCCAGTGGAAAAAGATTAGTGGTTCTTCTGCACAGGGGGAGAAAAGCCATAGAGGAGCAGAAAGACTTGACATTTTCCAAAAGTATTCAGAGGGCCCTTGAGATACAGAAATAAATAATTACGGTATGTGAGACCAGATGTGAAGTGACTATGGATGCCAAGATAAAATGATCACATTTTTGTACAGTAAATAATAATGAATCAGTAGAGTTTTTCAGTCTGGAAAGTGAGTGGTATTACAAGATTGTGAGAAAGGATTTTTCTTTTTCCATTTTATTTATTTTATTTTTTTGCTTTACAGAAAAGAGTATCTCATTATGTTTGAAATTATGAAATTTTATAAAATTACACTGCTGTTGTTAGGTGCCATCGAGTTGGTTCCAAACCATAGCAACATAAGGAAATATTGCTTGGACCTGTGCTATCCTCACGATAATTGCTACGTTTGACCCCATTGTAGCAGTGACTATGTTGATTTACCTCATTTATCTACCAAACGTGATGCCTTCTCCAGGGACTGGTCCCTCCCGATAACATGTCCAAAGTAGGTGAGATGAACTCTCCCCAGCCTCACTTCTAAGAATCCTGGCTTTTGCTTCCATTGGAGTACTTCTTTTTATGACTATCATTACATTTTTAAGTGATCTTTAAATATTAGGAGAATAAATATCAGCCGCAACATATATTTCAGATATTCTTCCAGGTTTTATCTTTATTTAGTTTATTATGTTCTAAAAATTCAAACATTTTCATTTCTAGTTAGTAAAATCCATCAAGATGTTTTTTAAGTTATTGACTATATTATGTTTGTAATTAATTTTGATAAGTAATATAACTGGCTTTAAAGAGTCATCCCAACATTATATATTTAAAAATGTGTTTTTCCTTATGAAATTCAAATGTCACATTTATCACATTTTAAATTATTAAGTATGTTGAAGTATAGCTGTGTGGAAAAGCACACACAATTTGACATTACAGAACATCTGTTCCTACCACTTTAACCTCAAGTCTCAGTTTCCTTAAGATGGAGATATAAAAATAGCAATAGATTATTATATTAAATATGATGAACAGTTTAATACTAAACATCAGTATATGACAGCTAGTATTGCCGTATTTCTATTAGAATATGTCTCTGGATATTTCATTCTCTTTGATGTATCTATCTTTGCATTAAGGATGTAATTTTAATTATTTTGGGATTTACAGTACTTTTAAATATCTAATAGAGCAATTTTATCCAACCACTCAAAAATATTTGTTGAGCGCCTACGATGAGCCACAAACTGCTAGGCACAGAAGCATATCGTTGAACAAATCAATACCAGTTCCTTATAAGTTCAGCTTACAATCTTATCTTCCTGAGGATGAAACTAATTCATTAAGAATAAATATTTTAAACACCCTTCACTTTTCATTTGGTTCTGAAGACACCTTTGTCCAATAGCAACATATGTTTAGTAATATATCATTAAATCTGGTTTATGTCTGCAGATTTTTATGTTGTGTTTACAAATTTCAGTCTCGGGATAATTTTTTTATTCTTATGCAAAAAAATAGTCTTGGATATCTTATACAGTTAGAATTCTGTCCTTTCATTCTATAAAATACATTGGATTTCAAAAACCCCTTCAATTATGCCATTTGATTTTAACATAAAGCAAAATTGTTTGCAGATAGGTTTTGAAAAGAGGGATTGAACATTTTGATTTATCAATATTTACAGCACTGCCCCAGAGAGACAGATAATGGAAGAAGGAATAAAATGTCATATCCTTGGCTAGTAGCCTTTTCCTCCATCTTTAAAATGTACCACTCACATCTCTGATTGTCATCACATTGTTGTCTTTTTCTGTTTCTGAAACTCCTGTCTCCCTCTTATAAGAACCCCTGTGATTACTTTTCGTTCACCCGGATAATCCAGGATAATCTTCCTTTCCCAAGGTCCTTAATTTAATCACATGTACAAAGGGCCTTTTTTAATTTAAGGTAACATATCCATTGGGGAATAGGATGCAGACATAGTTGGAGGGCCGTTACTGAGCCTTACATAATTGCTACACTAAAGAAACATATAACCAGCTGGCAAAGATACAGATGTTTCATGAACTTACTTACTCATATTGACCTTGCTAGGTTTACAAAGGAAAATGAGCCACCTAGGTTGGAAGGCACTAAAAATACACAGTGGACACACAAATACACTAGAGCATACCAATGATTGTGCAGCTGGCACAGGACTGGGCAGCATTTCATTCTGTTGTTTATGGGGTTGCCGTGAGCAGGAGCTAACTTGATGTCAACTAACAACAACAATTTTACAAAAACAGTTCTTTCTATAAATTTGATTGTTAAGTTCTCTGAACCTTATGCTGTTCATTTGTAAAGTAAAGCTAATACCTCCTTACATAATAAGGATGTTCTGAGGATCAAATAAGATGGTGGATAAAAATCAATTTGCATCCATCATACAAGGATGTTGTGTTAAAAAGTGACTTCTACAAAGGAATAAATTCAACATCTTTTGTTCCATGTCTGCAGTACATCGGAATTCCATTCTAGGCACATTGAAGTTATCTGAATTAAACTTTATCTTGAAGAGAGAAAAAGAAATAATGGAAACAATGCATGCCATTTCACCTCACATTCTACTTGTGGGCATGTGTGTGTAAGAGTGCCAGGAAGGTGGATTATTTGAATTTGCTCTTCCTTAGTCAAGCTCAATTACATCATGCTTCTCATAGTATGAACACCTTGGGGTCAAGTCTTCATCCATAGCTTTCATATATTATTGTAATTATTCTTTATATGGGAGCTCTGGTAGCATAGTGGCTAAGGCACTTGCCTGCTAACCAGACGGCTGGCGGTTCAAACCCACCAGCCACTCCTCGGAAGGAAGGTTGGGCAATCCTACTTCCGTAGTGATACTGCCTCGGAAACCCAAGGAGGGGTCGCTATGAGTCGGGGCCGACTCGACGGCACATAACAACAACAACAACAACAATGTCTGTTTCTATACTGTGAAATAAATCTGAAAATGAGTTTAACTAATAAAATACCTAGTTTATGCTCAATATATGATAGCTATTATTATTATGCAGTAAATATTTTCTTAAAAATGAATGGAATGGAATGAACAGACTTCATAGTAAGATAGCTCTGAATTCAAATGCTGACTTTCCTATTGTTACCTTGGATATTTTAGTAAACCTCTATAAACCTGAATTTTATCATTTAAAAAGTAAAAATAATAATTCTATCACTTCAGATTTGAAAATGAAAGGAGAAAATATATTTAGAGCTCCTGGAATATTCTCTATCACTTTATTGTTGTTGTTAAGTGCCATCGAGTCAGTCCTGACTCATAACGACCCCTCCTTGGGTTTCCAAGGCGGTATCACTACAGAAGTAGATTGACCAATCTTCCTTCTGAGGAGTGGCTGGTGGGTTTGAACTTCCAGCCTTCTGGTTAGCAGTCAAGTGCCTTAGCCACTACGCTACCAGAGCTCCTTCTCTATCACTAAACAGTTGTTATTATTAATATTTAAATGAATATTTTCCTAATTAAAGTAGGTTTAGCAAACAACATTCTGAGTAATAAATACAGGTATTATAGATGGAATATTTAACTATTTAAATTTCATTTGGTTAGGTAGGTTTCTGAATGATATAAGCTTAAAGCACTCATGGTTAACAACAATGACTAAATATATTGTCAGTACTATTAAGTGTATTTAGGGTCAGACACATGTGGACGTGCCCAAACACACACACACTAATCTAATACATATTCAATGATGGAGATTTTGCAAGAATATATGGAAATACAGAGTAGGGTAGATTTCAGTGTTAAAAGCAGTGTAGTCACCCCATTCTGTAGATCTTCTGAGACTGGGTAATGCAATAGGCTTTTGTATGAACCGTATTTTCTAACTCTGTATGACATTGTAACTTCCATACCAAGTAGCTCTTCTCCATTTATGCCTGCTATGACCAGATAAGAAGCTCCCTCAGTTTCCTCTTTAGTAAACACCCTAGGTTTCAAGGCATGAGTTCACTATATAGCTGACCAATAAATTCTCCAGTTGTCTGAACTTTCCTCATCATATTTTCTTGGAAGACCACATTAAAGGTGCTCACCATAGTTCCACACTATCTCGGTCTTGTGGCGGCTGCCCCTGTGTTTTCCCTGCTGAATATGCTGTGAATGCCAGGGACTGTGAGTATAAAACATCTTTAAATATTTCTAGTTTTCCTATCTTGATTTACATTCTAATTTATCATCATACCTCACACAAACTACAATCACTCTATGGATACTATAGACTGAGTATTCCTTCATTGAACAATTATACCTTGATGGGGAGAATGAGTAAACAAGAAAGAGACTAAAAATATTGCTAGGAGGAAGTACATATAAGACCCTTTAAGGAACATTAATCAGACTTTTTTAAAAAATTATTATTTGTTTGCAGATTTTTGAAAGAGGGTACAAAACCCAGAAAATATGGGGAAAGTGTTCCTTATATTCCTTCCTGTTGTGCAATCATATCAGACCCAATCTGTCTTTGATTAATGTCAGATTGACTCCAGAAGAAAAACATGTTGCTCTGAAAAAAATTTTTCTTAAATTAAAAATATTAAAAGTGTATTTAATTTTTTAATATTATATATCAGTTGGGTTTTATTCAATATCATGTGAAACAAAAGTCCAAAAAAGGTTTGTTTTTTTTTTTTTTTTTACTGCAGCTTCATAGATAATCAGACAAAGGCACTTGGATTCAGAAATTCTCTACTAAATTCCTTTCATCCATCATGCTGGCTCTATTGTCAGACTCCATGCCTTTCCTTTTTGTGTAAATGGCTTCACTAATTCCAGACTTAGAATGGGAAATAGCAAGAGATTCTTTCTAGGAAGCCCTAGCAGAAGTCACATTGCATCTCACTGACTCTGATTATGCCCGAACTTGGTGACAAATCACTGTAACCAAGGAGATGAAATGTACTTATTTCCATCAGTTTGGATCCCACCAGTGGAGCATTCCTGAGTGAATCTCCAAATGACAATGTGAAAATAGGATAAATTGGTATTAAGCAGCCAATAAATGTTGAGCAGGAAACATCCATCCATTGTCTACTCAATCTTCCCATTTGTGTTGTTGTTGTTGTTGTTAGGTGCTGTCCAGTTGTATCTGACTCTTAGAGACCCTATGCACAACAGAATGAAACACTGCCCAGTCTTGTGCCAGTCTCATGATCCTTGCTATACCTGAGCACATTGTTGCAGCCACTGTGTCAATCCATTTCATTGAAGGCCTTCTCCTTCTTTGTTGACCCTCCACTTTACCAAGCATGATATCCTTCTCCAGGGAATGGTTTCTCTTGACAACATGACCAAAGCAGGTGAGACAAAGTCTGGCCATTCTCACTTCCAAGCATTCCAGCTGCAGTTCTTCCAGAACAGATCTGTTAGTCCTTTTAGCAGTCCATGGTACTCTTAGCATTCTTCTCCAACACCACAACTCAAAAGCATCAACTCTTTTTCAGTCTTGCTTATTCATTTTCCAGATTTCACATGCATAAGAGGTGATTGAAAATACCATGACTTGGGTTAGGCTCACCTTAGTCTTCAAGGAGATGTCTTTGCTCTTCATAACTTGAAAGACATCTTTTGCAGCAGACTTACCCAATACAATACTTCATCTGATGCCTTGACTCCTGTTTCCACTGGTGTTGATTGTAGAACCAAGTAATATGAAATTCTTGACAACTTCAATCTTCTCTCCATCCATCATGAAGCTGTTTATTGAACCAGTTGTGAGGATTTTTGTATTCTTTATATTGAGGTGTAGTCCATACTGCAGACTATAGAATTTAATCTTCATCAGTAAGTGCCTCATGTCATCCTCACTTTCAGCAAGCAAAGTGGTATAATGTGCATATTGTAGGTTGTTAATGAGTCTTCCTCCAATCCTGACGCCATGTTCTTCTTCCTATAAACCACCTTCTCGGATTATTTGCTCAGCATACAAATTGAATAAGCATGGTGAAATGATACAACCCTGATGTGCCCCCTTCCTGATTTTAAACCATGCAGTATCTTCTTGTTCTATTTAAACAACAGCCTCCTGATCTATGTTCAGGTTCCTCATGAACACAATCAAGTATTTGGGAATTTCCATTCTTCTCAATGTTATCCATAATTTGCTATAATCCACACAGTTGAATGCCTTTGCATAGTCAATAAAACACAAGTAAACATCTTTCTGGTGTTCTTTGCTTTCAGCCAAGATCCATTTGACATCAACAATGATATCCCTCATTCCACATCCTCTTCTTAATCCAGCTTGCATTTCTGTAAGTTCCCTATCAACATATTGCTGCAACTGTTTTTGAGTTATCTTCAGTAAAATTTTACTTGGATGTGATATTAATGATATTTTTTTGATAATTTCCACATTCTGTGGGATCCTTTCTTTGGAATGGGTACAAATATGAATCTCTTCCAGTCAGTTGGCTAGCTAGCTGTCTTCCAAATTTCTTGGCATAGATGAGTGAGTGCCTCCAGCGTAGCATCCATTTTTTGAAACATCTCAATAGGTTTTCTGTCAATTCCCTAGAGCCTAGTCCTTCACCAATTCCTTCAGGACAGCTTTTATTTCTTCCTTCAATATCATCGGTTCTTGATCAATGCCACCTCTTGAAATGGATGAACATCGACCCATTCTTTTTGGTACAGTAACTCTGTGTATTCCTTCTATCTTCTTTTGATGTTTCCTGCATCATTCAATATTTTGCCCATAGAATCTTTCAGTTTTGAAACTCAAGACTTGAATTTTTTCTTCAGTTCTTTCAGCTTGAGAAATGCTCTTCCCTTTTGGCTTTCTAACTCCAGGTCTTTGCACATTTCATTATAGTAATTGGCTTGTCTGCTTGAGCTGCTCTTTGAAATCTGCTCAGTTCTTTTATCTTGTCATTTCTTCCATTTGCTTTAGATACTCTCCATTCAAGAGCAAGTTTCTGAGTCTCTCTGACATCCATGTTAGTCTTTTCTTCCTTTCTCATCTTTTTAATGAACTTTTGCTTTCTTCATGGATGATGTTCTTGATGTCATCTCACAATTCCTCTGGTTTTCAGTCATTGGTGTTCAATTTATCAAATCTATTCTTCAGATGGTCTCTAAATTCAGGTAGGCTATAACCAAGGTCATGTTTTGGCTCTCGTAGACTTCTTTTAGTTGTCTTCAGCTTCAACTTGAACTTGCATATCAGCAGTTGATGGTCTGTTCCACAGTCAGCTCCTGGCCTCATTTGGCTGAAGATATTGAACTTCTCCTTCACCTCTTTCCACAGATGTAGTTGATCTGATTCCTATGTATTCCATCTGGTGAAGTCCACATGTATAGTCATTGTTTATGTTGTTGAAAAAAGGTATTTGCAATGAATAAGATGTGTGTCTCACATAATTCTATCATGTGCTGTCCAGAATCATTTATATTACCAAGGCCATATTTTCTAGCTACTGGTAATTCTTCTCTGTTTCCAACTTTTGCATTCCAATCACTTGTAATAATCAACATGTCTTGATTGCATGCTTGGTCAATTGCAGACTGCAGAAGTTGGTAAAAATCTTCAATTTTCAATTTCCTTGTCTTTGGCTTTGATGATTGGTACATAAATTTGAATAATAATAGTATTAACTGGTCTTCCTTGTAGACATATGGATATTATCCTATCACTGACAGCATTGTACTTCAGGACAGATCTTGAAATATTGTTTGTGATGTTAAATGCCACACCATTCCTCTTCAATTTGTCATTCCCAACATAGTAGATCATATGATTGTCTGATTCAAAATGGCTAAACCAGTCCATTTCAGTTCACTAATGCCTAGGATATCTATCTTTACGTGTTCTATTTCATTTTTGGACAACTTCCAGTTTTCCTAGATTCATACTTTGTACATTCCATGTTCTGATTATTAATGGATGTTTGTAGATGTTTCTTCCCATTTTAAGTTGTGCCATGTCAGCAAATTGAAGTCCCAAAAGTTACTCCATCCATGTCATTAAGGTCAACTCTACTTCGAGGTGGCAGCTGTTCCCCAGTCACATTTTGAGCACTTTCTGACCCGAGGGGCTTATCTTTTGGGACTACATCAGACAAAGTTTCAGGGCCAATCATAAAGTTTTCCAGTACTATATCAGACAGTGTTTCACTGCTATTCATAAGGTTTTCACTGGCCAATTCTTTGAGAAGTAAATGGCCTCTTCCTTCTTCAAGTCTGTCTTAGTCTGGAAGTTCTACTGAAACCTGTCCAGTATGGGTGACCCTGCTGGTATTTGAAATACCAGTGGCATAGCCTCTAGCTTCACAGCAACACACAAGCCATCACAGTATGACAAACTGACAAAAGACTGTTGGAAGTAAATATACAGAAACCAGAAATTATTACTGGCTATCAGAGGTGGCAAGGAGGAGAGAAGAGGGAGTTTTTCCTTAGGGAACATTAAATTTATGTTAATTATAGTGGAGTTATCTGGAAAGGGATAGTGAAAATGGTTATATTACTTGAAGAATGTAATCAATGTCATTGAACTACACATGAAGACATTGTTTTAAATAAAAATAGAAAAACAAAATAAACAAAAAAGCATGACAAAAAGTTTTATTAGCAAAATATGAACCAAAAAGAAGTTGAGGCAACAATTTGAATATTTCACTGAATAGAATTTCAGACCAAAAGAATATAAGACATAAAGGAAAAGATAATGGCGTCAACTGGTAAAAGAAAAAAAAGAACAATACCAAACCAACCCATTGTTGTCTGATCAATTGTGATTCATAGCAACCCTTAAAGGACAGGGTAGAACTGTCCCATAGGGTTTCCAAAGCTGCAAATCTTTAGAAAAGCAAATGGCCATATCTTTCTCCCACTGAGCAGCTGGTGGATTTGAACCACCAACTTTTTTGTTAGCAGCCAAACACTTAACTACTGAGTCATCAGGGCTCCTAAAAAGGAATGATAGAACAATACAATATGCTCATCATAAATATACATGTCACTTAACAATAAAAATCACTGCCATCGACCAGATTCCAACTCATAGTGACTCTACAGGACAGAGTAGAATTGCCCCATAGGGGTTCCAAGCCTGTGAAACTTTATGGAAGGAGACTGTCCTGTTTCTCCCACAAGCAGCTGATGGGTTTGAAATGCTGACCTTTTTTGCTTAGCAGTGAATATAACCTAAAAATAGATCAAGCAAAAACAAACATAAAATTACAGAGAAATAGATAAGTGAGAAATTGTGGTTGGAGATTTTAACAAACTCGTGTGAGAAAGTAACAAATTAAGCAGAGATACTATAAAGACCTAAATAATAAGATTGAACTATTACATTTGTATAGAATTCCACACTTGACCCACAGGCTATGCATTCTTTCCTAACCCATATGGAACATTTACAGAAATAGCCTACTATCAGGCCACAAAGAAACCTCAGTAAATTGCAACAGACTGTTCTTAGATATAAAACCAAAATTCCACAGCCATTGTGTTAACTCCCACTCACAGAGACCCTATAGGACAGAGTAGAATTGCCCTATAGAGTTTCCAAGGCTGTAAATCTTTATGGAAGCAGACTGCCTCATCTTTCTCCTGCAAAGTAGCTGGTGGGTCCGAAATGCCAACTTTTTGGTTAGTACTTGAATGTTTTAACCACCGCACCATGAGCACTCTCTTCCTTAGACTATAATGCAGCAAAAGTAGAAATCAACAACATAAGGATGGAGGAGGACTTCTACTTCCAGGTAGAATATAGCAGGTCATGGAAGCAGGTCAATCTCACTGCTGCAAATATTTAAAAAAGAAAGAAAGAAAGATAAATGGAAAGATGTATTTTGAAATATATTGAAAAGCTGAAGAAAGAGTCCTTCTTAGGAGAACTATTTCCAGGTGATTTCTTCCTTAGGAAGTTTGCCAATTCTCGGTATTGGATAAAAAATGAGCTTGTTCCCAGCAGAGGGAACCCCCTAGAAGACTGAGAAACAGAAGAAAAGTCCAAACACAGAACTGTTTCTTCTCTTGTGATACATGCTGAATTCTGCACTGAGACAGGGGATTGTTACTGGAAAGGAAAACAAAATCTCCCCAACTTTTACCTTGCTTAATTTGCAGAAACCTGCTAGAGAGAGACCTACAACAAACCTAAAATTGACCCCCTTGCCAACACATTTGTCTGAATTTAAACTTCCTTGGGGTAGGAGTCTGAAGATTCAAGCCTCAAATCCCTAAGGACAGAAATTCTAGAACCAAGAAGATATGAATCCACCAGGCTTTTCATTAAGAGTATAGAAAGGCCATGCCCAAAGAGCAGTAACACAGCATAAGTAAAGTCTTACAATTTGCATTCCAGCTCAAAACAGCTCAATATATGGTTGCATCAATGTAAGGAGCCTCTCATTTTCTCTTTACAGAGGAAAGGAGAAACATCTAATTGGTGGGCCATATCAGGATTAAGTTCTCCTTCATTATCAGTCCATGAGTTTCTGGAGATGTGGAGCCCTGAGTATGTGACTCAGAACTAAGTCATGCAGCTCATGGTGTTGCCCTGTGTTGTTGTTGTTGTTATGTGCCGTGGAGTCGGCCCCGACTCATAGCGACCCCTCCTTGGGTTTCCGAGGCAGTATCACTACGGAAGTAGGATTGCCCAACCTTCCTTCCGAGGAGTGGCTGGTGGGTTTGAACCGCCAGCCGTCTGGTTAGCAGGCAAGTGTCTTAGCCACTATGCTACCAGAGCTCCTAGCCACTGTGATTTATTTAGGAATGGGAACTTGACCACATTAAAGACAACAAAATGGTCCATGACTATGCCATGGCTTCAGTGACTTAAAGTGAAAGAGGATATGAGTTGAAAATTGTGGCAACCATTTTCCCACCACAGAGAAACCCTAAGTGACAATGGAGCCAGGATGCAGTAGGCAATCGTAAAGATCAGTAACAAGGTGACTGTGGTATTTGACTGAAAAAACAATAAAGTAAACCAAAGTGGAAGCAAAACATCTGAGTGGTTTTGCCAAAATTTGAACAGGGATTAGACTGTGTATAATCCGGCTAAAGTCATGAAGTGATGTGAAGGACACTTTGGATCACTCGATTCCAGGCTGGAAAGATGGAAATTTTGATTCAGCGAAACAACTGGTTATACTGTCTCCTGTGTATCTTGTAGTAAATAAAGCAATAGAATTAGAGAACTTGTTTTGAAAAATTACCTTAGAGTATGTATATTGACTACTGAAGCTTTTAGTAAGGTCAAACAATAAAGTTAAAATTTTAAACTGGAACTGCTCTATATGAAAATAGATCAGGAAATATTGGTTTGTTATATGTTTTGGTTACCTCTGTGCTGCTCTAACAGAAAATACTACAGAGGTAACCAAAACAGAATATGGTACCGAGAGAGTGGGGTGCTGCTGTGCACATCCAACTTTATGACTCTGTGAGTCAGACAACACCCAGTTCATGATGAGCAGCTTGGGCCTCATGGTGACTTGGTGGCCCATGGTTAGGCATTTCAGTCTCTACCAAAGCCTAGTAATAAGCCAAAAGCTGTTTCTCAAAGGCTGTTTCTCAAAAATCCTTCTGCAGAGGATGGCAGCGCGTTGCTCCAAAATCCCAAGGGTCTGCGTTGCATTTCACCACTAGGGACCCCCAAAGACTCCAAACAGCATCTCTATCTGCTAAAGACACTTCAAGCACCATTGGATTAGCTGGATTATATGGCCCAAGTGGCAGAGCAGCTTGCATGGCAGCCTGAACCTATTGCAGAGCCTTCTGTTTTTCTGGACTCCACTCCTGGTACCATATTCTATTTTGGTTACCTCTGTGCTGCTTTAACAGAAAATACCACAAATGGGATGGCTTTAACAAACGAGTTTATTCTTACAATTTTTGGAGGTACCGGAAGTCTGAGGTCCACGTGCTAGGCTTTAGGGGTTCTGTGAAAGCTTCTCAACCTTGGGCTTCAGCTCTGTCTCTTGCTCCTGGCCCATTGAAGCTAGAGGCATCTCTTCACTCAGACAGCTATTGGCTGCTGAGGCTAACAAGCCCAAGGTCCACAAATAAAATGGCCCAGTCTTGATGTTACCAAACCACACGACAGACCATTGATTTAAGTCTGTTGAAAGTCCCAAGATCAGCAGAGCATGGCAGGCTGCTGAACTACGACTTGGCTACATGCAGGGTTCAAGCATGCCATAAGCTAGAGATCATTCCCAAAGCTGCTTCTTATATATGGAAAGCAGACCACATCCCTAAAGCAGCTACTCAGCTGCTTGTGGTATATCCCACCATGAAGTTGATTGCCAGTCTCATCATGGGGAATAACTACCACCAGCTGCCCAGCCACTCAACCAGGCCCAACCAAGTTGACATACAACCTTAACTACCACAGTACAGGGGTCTTTCCTGCCTGCAGTCTATAGTCCAAGGTGCCTATAATCCTAGCAGCCGGGTTAGAAAAGGCAAATTCTTGGACCCAAACTAACATAACTCACATTACCTCAAGCAAAAGCAGAAGTGACAGACTTAGCAAGAGTTATGGTTGGTAGCAAAGAAAGTTATATTCTAGTCTCTCAGGCCTCCCCTCATGTTCTTCTACTTCAGTAATCATTACCTGATAGGGGATGCCTTATCCCCAGGGAAAAATGCAGCCCAAGGACACAGAAAGCAAGAAAGAGAATATTAATCACAAGGCTAAGGAGATTGGCAGAGCTTGCTGGCCAAGGACAGTTTCAGAAGACAGGACCCTCAAAGCTGATTTCCAGAAATAAAGACGGATTCTTCACGATATCTTTCTTTGTTTACTGTACCATGGTGTATGGTGAAAAGGAATAAATTAAAAACATATCAAAAGTTCAAGGAAATTTTATAGTTAGAACAACTCCAAGCCTTCCTAACAAGAGACTAAGGTTGCTCAAGCCTTAAAGTAATCCAGAACCTGAGCCTAAAGGAAGCGCACTGATAATTACAGTATTCACCTCAGATATGGCCATGGAAGACAACTGTATTATAGACTAAATTTTCAAACTGTTCTCACACAAACCATAGATATTACCTGAAATGAAACTTTACCAATAATTCAAAGAATTCAGGTGAGAATCAGATGGTTTTTTTTTTAAAGCAGCTCCCTCCTCTTCTTGGAGACACACTAAACCATCAAACTCAGCGCTACCGAAAATATCCTTTTCTTCATCATTAGGACATGCTTTATTGTGACATTACAAAATGAGTTTTGAGCAATGTACATGGAAACATTGTTCAAAAAGGAAGCCATTTGAATTTAGAACACCTTTAATTAATAGACTACAGGACTTCACCAATTCTTAGCCAGTCATGACCCTTGCTGTGTTAGGCTGGGTTCTCTAGAGAAGCAAAACCAGTAAAGCTTACATATATATATATATATATATATATATAGAGAGAGAGAGAGAGAGAGAGAGAGAGAGAGAGACAGAAAGAGAGAGAGGGAGAGAGAGAGAGAGAGAGAGAAATTTATCTTAGGAAAATGGTTCACACACTTATAGAAGCTGGCAAGTCCCCAAGTTCTTGGATCAAATGTCAAGCTGGAGGTTTTTCTTGACTCACACAGCTGCAGGGGTTGATGAGCTCAAGGTAGACAGGAAGTATCCCAGCTGTTGACTCCAATGAATGACAAATCCTAGATCACTAGGCCGAATGGTGGGTTGTTTGCTCATAGACAGTACAACAGGATCCTGATCCACAGGAGAGTGTGTCTTTTCCCAGGATGTCCATAAATATATCAGAAGTAGGCCACACCTCTAGGGAAACTCCCTTTGAACGGATTGGCTGCTCAAAACATACACATCTGATCTCATCATGAGAATAACCCACATTACAACCGCTTAAACCACTCAGAATTGTGGTCCAGCCAAATTGACATATAACTCCAACTATCACACTTGCATAAACCCATCCATTACAGGGTTGTTTATATAAAACAAAAATAGACTGACTGGAAATATCCTTCCAAAACATTTCATAAGTCATTCCTGTTTATAAGGAGGTCTGGTGGGGATCCTTGATTACATCTAGGGAAGAACTGGTCTACTAACCTGCCAATTAACATTTTCCTTCCTGACGATTTAAAAAACAAAAAAAGATCCTTCTAGAGAGTAGAATGATAGCAGCCTGACTGGTTGACCAAGTAACTATATGTATTTCACTCCTAGGCGACAGTCATTGCTCTACCTGTCACGTAACATATGATTTGTGCTATGTATCAGCAACAACTTAATGTTGTTCCAACATTAGAAAAAACATGTGCCAAGGATTTATTGGGATTCATTAAACTATTTAGCATTAATTCCCTAGGTGAAGAGGAGTTAGATATAGGTCAGACTGATAGGACTGTGCATTGAACAGATACTGTGGACTTAGAGCAGAGTACAGTAAATAAATGACCTTGGTGAGTACGATAGGGTGTGTTTTCTGTGGGGCATGGTATAATTTTATAATGTAGATTAAGAATTTTTTTTTTTTTTTCCGAGAGACATTCCTAAGGCATTTGGCTGCTAACCAGAAGGCTGGTGGTTCAAACCCACCGGGCACTCCTCAGAAGGAAGATGGGCAATCTACTTCCGTAGTGATACCGCCTCAGAAACCCAAGGAGGGGTTGTTATGAGTCAGATCCGACTCCATGGCAATGAGTTTGGTTTAAGGATGGGGCACGTAGTGGCTCAAGCTTTCTGGGGTGACTTTATTTTAAGGCCAGGCCCCTGTGCAGGTAGGGACAAGTGGAGACGTGAGCAGAGTTTGGGACAAGTTAGGGAGACGAACTTGTCTGTCAGTTTACCCTCCTGTGGTGGCTTGCGTGTTGCTGTGAGGCTGGAGGTTATGCCACTGGTGTTGCAAAATGCCAGCAGGCTTACCCTTGGTGGACAGGTTTCAGCAGAGCTACCAGACTAAGACAGACTTGGAAGAAGGAAGAGGCCATCCAATTCTCAAAGATTTAGCCAGTGAAAACCATATGAATAGCAGGGAAAGACAGTCTGATATTATCACTGGAAAACAATATGAATAGACCTGAAACATTGTCCGATATAGTGCTGGAAGATGAGCCCATCAAGATTGAAGGCGCTCAAAATATGACTGGCGAAGAGACGACTTCTCAGAGCATGATCTTAATGACATGGATGGAGTAAAGCTGTCGGGACTTCCATTGGCTGATGTGGCACAACTAAAAATGAGTAAAAACTGCTACAAGCATCCATTGATAATTGGAACATGGAATGTATGAAGTATGAGTCTAGGAAAACTGGAAGTTGTCAAAAATTAAATGGAACACATGAAGATTGATATCCTAGGCATTAGTGGGCTATAATGGACTGGTTTTGGCCATTTTGAACCAGACAACCATGTGATCTACTATACAGGGAATGACAAATTGAAGGGGAATGGCATGGCATTCGTCATCACAAAGACTGTTTCAAAAAATGGACTATATCTATACATATATATGTATACATATCTATATGTACACCTATCTATATACACCTATACATCTCTCTAAATAAACATACACATATACATACACACATACACATACATTTATCTGGTGGCACAGTGGGTAAGGCATTTGGCTGCTAACTGTAAATTTAGGAGTTTAAATCCACCAGCTATTTTGCAGATGATGCAGTCTACTTCTGCAAAAGTCTTGAGAACCCAATGGGGGTTGCTATGAGTTGGAATCGACTAGATGGCAGTGGGTTTGGTTTTTTTTAATACACATACAGACACCCTTTATTGCCCAAGAATTCATTTTACAGATTTCACTACTGGGCCTAGGTCTGATTCTCCTGACAACCCAGTATTTACTGGTAACTACCAGAATCCATCAAAACAGGTCTATTTGCCAGGGCTCATCAAAAATAGGACTGGTCAGAAGTGGTCTATTAATGTTAAAATTCTTTTTCTGGCTCCCTCTCATTATTTACAAAGGCAACCCAAAACCCACTGCCTCAAGTTGACTCTGACTCAGAGAGACCCTATAGGACAGAGTAGACTGTCTCATCTTTTTCCTGTGGAGAAACTGGTGGGTTCAAACCATCTACCATTTGGTTAACAGCCCAACGCTTTAACCACAGTGCTATCCTTACAAAAGCAAGGAGTTTCCAACACCCTGAAATACCTTCCATCGTACTGCCTACAATCTCATAAAAATAAGAGGTTCACTTGAATTAACCTGTGAGATGGCTAACAAAAGGAACTAACCATTCTTACTTTAGTATAAGTTAATTAAATCAAATTTCTTTCCTACCAATCTAAAAAGAAAGCTATGGGGAAAAGGGATAAAGAAGACTATTTTGACCATGAAGGTGTTTCAGAAAGGACAAACTAGGATAGTTTGCTGAGGAGTGTGGTGCTCAAGGCAGAAACATGAAGGTACCTGTTTTATAGAATGAGATACTTGATGGAACATGCAGCATCAGTTAACAGCAGAAATGGTATTAATGAAAGAAGTGGGTTCCATAAATCACTAATTTGCCATATTGTCTTTATACTTTTAGGCACTCATTTTTTCTCTTACGCTGCCTTCCTGATGACAGTGAACAGCAACAGTACAAATTTCAGGTGACTTTGAGTTCTCATTTGTGCATTTTAACCCCAAATATTTTATTTCAGGGTATGAACTTGTTGGCTTAGATGGCTAAGAAATAAGCATTAATATTAGATTTTCAATCATTTGTTTGTTATCATGACCATTACTGACATTGTCTCTGCTAGTACACAGATAGGGAGCTTTGTTAGTATAATGGTTAAAGTACTGAGCTGCTAAACAAAAGGCCATTAGTTTGAGCCCACCAGCAGCTGCTTGGGAGAAAGATGTGGCAGTCTGCTTCCTTGAAGAGTGACAGCCTTTGAATTCCTGTGGAGCAGTTCTACTCTGTCCTACAGGGTCACTATGCATCAGAATCAACCCAATGACAATGGGTTGGGCTATCCAACCAACTGGGGTACCGGAATTGAATCCTGGTGGATCAAGAACTCAAACTGATTATTTCAAACACTGACTTCCAACCATGTAAAATTCTGAGTTTAACTGTCTCATTTTGTTCATTTGGTTTCTGTCACTCAGTGTGAAAAATGTGTCACTGTTATGTACTAATTTATTGCATGCCTTTCTCGAGTGACTGCTAATAAACTATACGGTGACCCTTCTTCATCCATGGGGGCAAAAACCCCTATATAGTATTGTGTTTTTCATTATAATACTAAAAAGCAATTCAGATTAAGGTTTTAAAAAGTATCAGTTTAATAGTGAATATTTAGAAATATGATACACACATAGTGATATAAAATGCATACATTTTAAGTTACTTTCATATGAACTCTTAATATGGATGGCTGACAGATTCCAACAGATAAACTCTGGACTCAGGTACTAGGTATTTGGGGGGGGGGTGTTCATTTGACATACAATTTAGTCATGTAGACATTAGATTTATAAAAAAATAAATATGACAAATATATGGATTTTGAAGTATAAATTGACATACAAATCTATATATTTTTCTTAGTATTTTTCATTAAAGCATCTTTAAAGAAGCAATCTATAATATCAAGTTGAGAGCTCAAACTAGATGTAATGAAAAGGCATGAGGTTTTATTAGAACTGTATAATTCACGTAAGAAATATTTACAAAAAAGCACAAAATGGCAAAATAAAATTACATATTTAGGTTGTCCTCCAAGCCATCAACTTCATAAAATTAATCACTGGATTCCAATGGTTAATAAAGCACATTTATAGGAGCAATATGAGAAACTTAATTCTTCCTTCTGAAATGCAGTGAAGTAGTAACATAACTGCTGCCCCTTGGGGATTGTCAAAGATTTCCCAGAACTCTTAAACAGTAGATCTTTTTGTAAAATACAGTACGAATTAAAACACTATCCCTTCAGCAGCATACAGACCTCTTATAGACCCCCTCCCTCAGATTTACAGATGTTCATGTCTCTGAATCACAGGTTAGAAATTGTGCTTAATTGTCTCCACTTTCCCAAGAGGCAGCTGGGGGATGGGGTGGGGGAATCCATTATCTTTTCTCACTTGAACAGTTTAAATAAAATTTCTATTGTGATTTTACAAAGAACTAATCATTTTACACAAGTTAGCTTGAAGGAATGTAATACCTAAGGTTTCAAGGAATAAATAGTTATTAGAGATACATATTCCTTAAATGGAATTTAATATATCAAAACTTAAGTGAGTTATTTGTTGAAAAAGTTAATACAGGAGAAACAAAAGGATTTTCTTAGAACTAATTTACAGCAATGGTACTCAACTGACTACAAATTAGAATCCCTTTGAGAATGTTTGAAAACACCAAAGCATGGTTCTGTCAGAAAACTGAGATTCAATCTGTAGATAGCAGAGACTGTAATAAAAGCACTTATTTTAAGTGGTAATATGGAGGGCTATTATTCCCATCTATAGAAATCACTGGATAATAATATATTCCATTTCTAATTTGGATAATTATAATTTTATTAAAATATCAGTTTTTATTATGATCTTGTCATGAAAATGTATTCACATTCATTCATATTCCTTTCTAGTATTCTGAAGTATTCTTCACTCACTAGTATTACAGAAGTTCACACTCCGAAACTTTTCCTCAAGACGTGTAGAGCAAACGTAAGAATAACACAGATTTCGTTTTTCAAGTCCTGGTGTATGAGGTATCCTCCACTTTCTATCTGGAGTCAAGCAAAATTTAGGAACTGAAATTAGGTATTGCTTTCATACTTAAGAGAATCTCCTGGATCAAAAACTAACTCCCACTGGAGTTAGTGCTTGTTTTACACTCTCTAAAAGAAATCTACGACAGATCCTCAGGGAACCTGGGTAAGAGTAGCTTTAAAATGCAGTTCATGTTTCTTGTGACCTATTTATAAAATATTTCTTAAAAAATGTTACAGGATTATGGTTTTGAAACATACATAATTAGAAACCAGTTATCTCAAAGGAATACAGTTTGTAAAATAGTACTTAATCAGAAATCAGTTACTATCTCAGGGTAGTGTGAGCTTTTACTTTTTAAATTAAAATGAACGTTATTAGATATCATGAAACTAATATTAAATGTATTTTAACTAATGAAAAAAATCATATAAATTAATAAATTTGATTTACATCAAACTCTTCAACCTAACATATTTTTCAGGTTTAAATTTTCTAAAACCAATTGACAAATTTCCTAATCCTCTACTAGGCTAATATAATAACCTTTTATAGTTGAACAGTTGGCCAAAAATGATGTAGTTTTGGTTAAGCCATATTTGCATATATAGGAAAATAAAATAGCAATCTGTTTTCCATACTTAATGGAATTTAAACAGCTTTAAAATTTTTATGAAAGCTCAGTAGTCAAAATAAATATTTAATAAAAATATACACCATAGAAACATAGACTAGAACTTAGTTCTTAGAGTTGTCACATTGTTTTTCCTGCAGTAAACAGAATTTAATTTAATTGTTTAAGGTATCTATAAGAGCTCTGGTAGTATAGTGCCTAAGGCACTTGACTGATAACCAGAAGGCTGGCGGTTCAAACCCACCAGCCACTCCTCAGAAGGAAGGTTGGGCAATCTACTTCTGTAGTGATACTGCCTTGGAAACCCAAGGAGGGGTTGCTATGAGTTGGGTGCGACTCGATGGCACATAACAAAAATAACAACAGGATATTTAAAAAAGGATGCCAAGCTGTGATTTGGGAAACAGAAAATTAAAAGTCCAAATAAGATCAGATACATAACTCTAAGATGAAAGAGAAGTGTACTACGACTCAAAAGTTTAAATAAAGCTGAACACTTCTCAGTCAGTACGGCTATGACCACAAGGAACATGAATAGTTTGGGGACTGGAAATCAAAGAGTAATCATGATTATGTGACTCATGTAGTAAGCTCTCTGTGTGTTTAAAAAATAAAAAAAAAGGAAAAAAGAAATTACAATATATATGAGCACCATAATGTGTGTGTGTATGTGTGTGTGTGTAAACCTTTCCTGCTTAAATTATCCTTAGGCAATCATGTCATATGACTTATTTCAAAATGTTTCATTTAGCGTTCCTTAAAAAAACCCAACCAAATAATAAAATATAACATAAAGGAAGCCAGTATTCTTTTGTAGTGCAAAATCCCTTGGTTAAACACAAGGATTATTAAAGAAAAAAGAATGTATTCAGTAAGTGTTTTTAACGCATAGCCAGATTCCAAAAGGCAAAGGAAAAATGAAGTAAGCTATTAAGTGGGGCTTACCAGAATAAACCACGATGTGTTTGTTGTATTATTTCCCCAAAAGATTATCATGCGACTTCAAATTATTTTTAATTGAGAGTAGTACAGTTACTCTGCCAGAGTGACATTCCTTCTATAACAAAGGATATAAATTTACTACCTGTAATTTAGTATTCCTGCTGTATTCATCGAACACAAAATATCAGTTTATTTTATGTGATACATATTGTGAGTTAATTTAAGTCTTTAAGGAAAATCTTATTTTGATCCTATGTAGAGGCAACTCATGATAAACTGTTATATATTCTTGGTATTTTTCAAAGCTCCCAGTACAATCACATGATATACACTAAAGTTATTTGTTATCTATCATTCTAACATGATAAACACTAATGCTATTCACCATTTAAAATACGCTCAATCTCTTCTAGTCTTTTTAAAGCAGCAACTCTTTTCTTTTCAATGTCTTTGATTTCTTTTGTTGTTTTGTGGGGGATCTCTTTGTCTGTATTTTTTTCTAATTGTTTGTCAGACTTAGAGTGACTTCTATCATCAGTTGCTTTAATGGTCTGTGTGGGTTTGGACTCACTTCTGATTTCTTTTACATTTTCTGCTGGAAATTTTTCTCCTTCTTCTACACCTGAAGTCTCACCAGCTGGGAATACTGGCTGTTCTACAAAAGTAGATGAGGAAATTTTATCTCTGACTATATTCAAATGGCGTTGAATATATTCTTCATGTGGTGCTAATGCTAATGTTTCAACTAGGCACCTTTCAGCTTTTATTAAGTCTTTTTCTTCAAAATAAACAACACAAAGATTGTGCTTTCCTTGCACGTTACTTGGATCCATCTCTAGTATCTTTTCAAAACATTTTTTGGCTCCAAGTATATCTTTCTTTTGATTCATCAGAATGTCTCCCTTTAAAATGAGACCCTTGATATGATCAGGGTAATATCTGAGTAACTCTTCCAAAATCGGCAAAGCCATTAATTCCTTTGCAGTCTGAGAATACAAGAGAGCCAGGTTAAACAAAGCACTTCTGAAGTCGGCTTGTAATTTTATGGCTTTTTTCATCCAAACTTCTGCTTCAGTGTCCTTTTTGTCATCCATGGCAAGCATTCCCAAGTTGAAATAACCATTAGCATCTTGTGGCTCTTCTTTTATATAGCTTAGAAGGCGTTTTCTAGCTTCAGGTCTGAGTTTAATCTCACCTAAGAATATTTTTTTAATGGGAAAAATAATTACAATGTTAACAAATGAATTAATTCTAATGAATAGTCCTTGGCAAGTATTTAGCTAGATCACAAGAGGGACAAACCATCACCACCTAATTTCTGTACATAATTAAAAAGCAGAAAGCAAAAACCTCAGTCCTCATAGGAAAGAAAACATATTTAAAGTAACAGTCACCTTCTTTCCTTTCAGGCATAAGAGTGGCCCAGAAAACCCAAGAGAAGAAATACCATCTCCTTACGGTTTAGAATCTGACTGGGAGTGGCAGAGGAAGGACACAGAACCAAAAGGCGAGACGGGATTTGGTACCAATGACATGCAGTCAATCACAGCTCGGTTAACTTTGTGACTTCATGTACTTAACAAGCTATTTAACTCTGGGTTAACTTACTGAATTTTCTAAGAATTACAGGAGATTCATGTAAAAATGTTCAACAACTGTAACTATTATTGTATAAATAAAATGCTTCATTCAATCTTACAGAATCAGATTATTTTTGGATGCCATCTTAACCTTCTTATATTAAAGGCAAAAACATGCCATTAAGTATAAATAATTATTCTAAGTTCTACAATTACAAACCTTAGGGTGCCATTCAATAAAAGTCATCTTTCATAATTATCAATTCTCACATCTACTAAATGGAAGACCGATATAAATAAATTCAAAGGTCCCATTTAGCTCTAAAATACAATTGTCTTGTAATTCACTTTTTGCAAAATTTTAAAAACTATATCCATGAAATAAGTAAAAATGTAAATATAGATTTTTCCAATATAAAAATTAACAAAATAGCATAAATTATATAAACTGTCTTTTGAGGAAGAACTAAATTTCCTATATAAATATGGATCAATTATCTACATGTACTGTGATTAATTACGGTTTTGATAAATTATAGGAAATTATAATAATATCTTAGAAAACTAAGAATGAATGGATATAAAATGATGCCAGAAGTATTTGGTCTTACAAATCAAAGGAAAAGAGGATGCTATTTTTCATAAAATATATAATGCTCCTAGCTACTTAGAGCTAAATTATATCAAAAAACTCCAAATTCAGATTACTTGGACAGTAATATTTGTTACATTTATGTACACAGAATGACAGAATAGATAATAGATTTATACTAACAACAGTACTGCTTACTAGATTGCCTGAAAAATCAGCACGTATCAGAATAATTAATAGTAATGGTATGATTGTTAGTGTACGTTACTTCAAAAGTTTATATCAAGTATTTTAAATATTCTTCCCATAAACCATTTATGCCTACTTTTGATAGAAATTATCCATCCATAATACATATGCTATGGGCAATGGAGTTCACGTCAAGGCTTTACTACTTCCAAACTAAAATATGTTTAAATGTAGAAATATCTGAGGACACATACCTGATTCTTGCATTAATATAGCAGAATTAAATAGTGCGAGCTTATGCTTTGGATTTAGTTCTAAAGCATGGTTGAAGTTTTTTAGGGCTTCATTTGGTTCCTTAAGTTCAATATGCACAATCGCCAGGTTGTACCACAGGTCTGCGTTGTTTCTGTCCAGCTCTAGTGCTTTAAGATATGCGTCCTTGGCTTTCAGAGGTTTACTCATTTTTAAAAGCAACTCTCCTCTGTGGAAAAAACACACACACACCTTACTTATAACATTGATACGTCCATTTATGGATAACTTTTTTCCCACAAGTTTTAAGCTTTTCCACATATTTACAGCTTATTTTTTTCCTTTTAACTTAGGCTTTTACAGTTCTCTTTTAAAAATAACACTCTGAGACTGTTTTAAACCTGTACTTCTTGGTTTAGCAAATTTGGGTAAGTATGCTTGAAATATTATTAGAGGAGGAAAAACATGCCTGACTTTAAGATGGTGCTCTGTGGGGACGTTTTGAAGGAAGAGGTACAGAGAAAATAAATTCTTTGAATGTATCTTGAAAGGAGGCAGACTAACGTGGATCAGAAAAACGGCAGCTCAATAGAGTAGGAACAACAATGAATCAGTATTTGAAGGAGAAAAATATAACAGTGGTGGGTGAATTTAGACTATTCAGATCTGTTACATGTCTCATTGTGCAAAAAGCAGAGCATCTGAAATTTGTAGCTCATTGTAAAATCAGTTTTCTTCAATGTATCTTTGTAAAATGATCATTTATTTAAATAAATAAATAAATTAAAGCTGATCTGGCAGGGCTGGGAGGAGAGTGCCATCTACAGATACTTTTGAAGAACAGGAGGATCATGATTGGAAAATCCTTATACCAGTGTGTCTAATAAGGTTGTATTTTCTATTCGAAAACATGAATAAACATTTTGCCTAAGTACGTATGCACCAATCACATGCAGGCAGAGCTAAAACGAGAATTATTTACTGCATCACTATTCTGTAGAATATCAGTACAGTGATGAAATCAAATTGGCAATAACTATTCTCAGTAAGCAACTTCTGGAATGAGTATCTTTCCAAAATGTTATTTTTTGGGAGGCAGAGATTATCGAATAATTCTTCACATATTAACAGATGACAGGTTTTATTTATAGATGGAACTGCACTAAACCTAGTGTATTTCAACAAGTTCTGGATAAAGCTAAAAAAAGACAGCTTCCACCTCATGAATGGACTTCAACTTAAAAATTTATTAAATTTTAAATGCATTTCTGCATAGAAACAATAATATAAATTATGATTGGGTTTCTGATCCAAGCTACAAAATGAAGTTTAACAAAAAATTTCCTCAAGTGAAATACAAACCCTTTCACGGGAAATATTAAGTTCTAACGTGACAGCAAAAAACAGTCTTTTACTGACAACTAAAGCTTTCTTCGTGGTAAAGGTATCAATACTCACAATATTCATTTAAGAGAGTTCCTGAGAGTGATTTATATTATTGTTGTTGTTGTTGTTATGTGCCGTTCGGCCCCGACTCATAGCGACCCCTCCTTGGGTTTCCGAGGCAGTATCACTACGGAAGTAGGATTGCCCAACCTTCCTTCCGAGGAGTGGCTGGTGGGTTTGAACCGCCAGCCCTCTGGATAGCAGTCAAGTGCTTTTAGCCACTATGCTACCAGAGCTCCTATTTATATTATTAGAAGAAATTATTATACATTATAAATTTTAGGTGTTTTAAACAGGTGAGGAAAAGGAAATGAAACTAAGCAGGAGCTTCCTGTAGCCCTTCTTTCCCACATAAACTACCTTTTACTAAATAAGTAAGAGAGTTCCTTGTCAATTTTGAATCAGTAAAATCTTGAGTGTGAGACGTTTTATAACACACTATGCTCTTCTATGCTTTTATTTGCCATGTAAGATTACTAAAAGAAAAAAAAGTGCCAATGTCGTGAAAATGGTCAAAACATACAGGATGATGCAGCTTCAGTCTTTTATAATGTTGGCTGTAGAGTGAACAGGAATACCTGCTAATGTAAGCCTGCTTGAAATCAGGCCTCATGCTGATGGCTTGTCGGTACAGCTGATCTGCTTCTTCCAGTCGGGACTCATTGGCTCGGATCAAGTTGGCCAGATTGATATAAACATTCAGGTGGTTAGGGGCAATTCTGGCTGCATATTTTTTACCAGGAATAATCTGTTTAGAAGAAAAGAAATTTTCATAATTTGATATAGCAGTGCCAAAGAAGAGTAAAAAATCCAGTAAGTATTCCTAGTGGCTTGTTTAAAACATGCACAAAAATAAGATTATTTACTAGACTATAACCAAAAAAAAAAAAAAAAAAAAAAAAACCCACAAACCCATTACTGTCAAGTCAATTCGTCGATTCCAACTCACAGCAGCACCACATGCTGCAGAGCAGAAGTGTGCAAAGGGTTTCCAGGGACTATGACTTCCTGGAGGTAGATCACTAGGCCATTCCAGTGGCCACCACTAGGTGCCTCTGGGCGGATCAAGTGCTAACCTTTCAGTTAGTAGCTAAGCTTTGGGTCACCTGGGGACTCCTTATGAGTCTTATACTATTGTATTAAAACTAAGCATGCAACCCTAGCAGTAATAGCAAAGTTCAGCAAGACAGAAAACAACAAATGCTGGTGAGGGTATGGAGAGAATAGAACTCTCATACACTTCAGAGGGAATTGTAAAATGGTAATAATTATTGTGGAAAATAGTATGACACTTCCTTAGAAAAGTGGAAATAGAAATACGATTTGATCCAGCAACCTCACTACTAGAAATGTATCCTAAAAACTAGAGGTAATTATGCACAGCCACGTTCATCACAGCACTATTCAAGACAGTAAAGAGATGGAAACAAGCTAACTGCCTATCAATGGATGAATGGATAAACATACACAGAACAGAATACTATGCAACGCTGAAGAATAATGAAGAATCTACAAAACACCACATAACACGGATGAACTTGGAGGACATTATGCTGAGTGGAATCAATCAATCACAGTAGGACAAATATTATAAGAGTCCACTATTATAAAGTCAAGGAAAGATTTACATACAGAAGGAAACTTTCTTTGTTACCAGGGATTTGGGGTGGGGGGGAGTAGGGAAAGGGAAGCGAAATTGCTAGCTAGGTAAGAGACATGTATTGACTTGGGTGAAGGGAATGGCAATATATCAAAAGTGGATGACCAGTACAATATCTTTAAGGAAAAGGAAAACATGAAGAGGAGCACAAGAGATATAGACAACAAAGGCAAATACTACTACACATACAATTGTACATTACCAGTAATAACTAGCATTACTCTATGGGTGGATACATAGGTAGATGAGTAAGATGATGAGATATGGGTAGATAGATAGGAATATACCCAAGATGATATATATGTTTGGCAGATGCTATTTCTACTTATATATTTGTATGTGCTATAAAAATGTGCATATATATAATGCAGCTAACAGGGGGCAGAATTATGGTAACTTCTTAGCCACAACTAAACATCTCGAGGGGGTGAGTTGCTGGCCTGTGGGCTTGGAGGCATGGCTGAGGGGTCAACTGGCATAACAAACTACACAAAAATACTATTCTACATCCTACTTGGGTGAGTAGTGACTGGAGTCTTAAAAGTTTGTGAATGGCCATCTAAGACACAATGACTGGTCTCTCTTCATTGGGAGCAAAGAATGAAGAAATGAAAAACACACAGAAATAATTAGTCCAAGAGACTAGTGGACCATGAGAACCTCAGTCTACATGACCCTGAGACCAGAAGAATTGGATGGTGCCTGGCTACCACAGCCAACCACTCAGAAGGGATCAAAACTGGAGATCCTGGACAGAGTGTGAGAAAAATGTGGAGCAAAACTTAAAATAATAAAAATGACCAAGCTTACTGCTCTGATGGAGACTGGTGAAACCCTGAATATTATGATTCCAAGTCATCCTTTGGGCCTGGAATTGAATTCACTCTTGTGGCTTAACTTTCAGCCAAACAATAAACAGGCCTACAAGGTGAACAATTATACAAGAGAGGTGCACTCTTTAAAACAATCAGTCATTGGAAATCAGAAGGGTGGCATTTGCACAAGGAGAAAACTCAAAAGGCAGGGATGTATAGGAAAGAAGGACACAGGGAAAAGGTAACCACACAGAGCAAGTGGGACACTGTGGGGATTGCAATCAATGTCACAAAAGAAAATGTGTATGAACTGTTGAATGGAAAACAAATTTGCTCTCTAAACTTTCACCAAAATCACAATAAAAAATCAAAATATGTGAAAGTAAAAAAAAAAAAAAACCCCGCAGAAATGCTAATTTTGAGACTGGAAATTCAGCCACAGTATATTAAGGACTGACGCCTTAGAGTAATGAAATCTGTGTATGGGAAACAGATGGGAGAAGAAAGGTCTTTGGAGAAGTAATAAGATGTCAACAGGGGTTCACGTTCCTTTTCTTTTTTTTTAAATCGTGCATTGGGTACAAGTTCCCACCACCACCCTGTGCCCTTCTTAACTATGCATTCCTGTCTGTCCAGCTTTCCCTCCATGTGAATGCTGCCCCTCTGGTGTCCTATGGCCTACTGCTCCAAGAGGTGTATCTCCGTAAAGGAGGTGGATGCATCACCCTATGCTGGGTGTTCTGCATGTAAATCTTTCTACTGTTGGGCTGAGAGCCAAATCGTGGCAGTACGTCCTATCCCAGGCCCAAAGGGTATCCCAGGGCCACGGTCTTGGGGGTCCCATCACACTGGATCTGACCAGTATTTCTGGTCATTATTGTGTTTTTGAGTTTTGTTCCACATTAGTCCACCCACTCTATCCCGGATCTCCAGTTTTGATCCCTTCCCAAGTGGCTGGCACTGGTAGCCAGGCACCATCTAGTTCCTCTGGTTTCTAGGTCCATCATATTCTTAGACTAATTGTTTCCAAATGCCCTTGATTTTCTTCACTCTTCTCTGCTTCAGATGAGAGGACACCATTAGCTGCATCTTAGATGGCTGTTTGAAAGCTTTTAAAATCCCAGTTGCTATTAAACAAAGTAGGTTGTAGAACAAGATTTTTATGTACCATGCTTTGCTACGGAGCTCTGGTAGCATAGTGCCTAAGGCACTTGACTGCTAACCAGAAGGCTGGCGGTTCAAATCCAACCAGCCACTCCTCGGAAGGAAGGTTGGGCAATCTACTTCCATAGTGATATTGCCTCGAAAACCCAAGGAAGGGATGCTATGAGTCGGGTCCGACTGGACTGCAAACAACAACAACAACAACAACAACAACAATAACATGTTGTGCTAATTGAGCCCAGTGTCCAACAGGGCTTCACTCGCAAAGGATGAGATTACGAATGATATCTATTTTGTTTCTTTTATCTATATTTTCTCCTTTTTTCACAAATAAGCATGTATCAAATGTGAAAAACATGAAAACACCTGTGATGTTCATAAAATATAAAAAATAATATTTGTGACATTGAAACATAGATTGTTTCAATGATGCCAGCACAGTGGACTACTGTTAGTTTTTTATTTATACCTATCGTTTCATGAAGCCATGTTGTTGTTGTTGTTATTATTGCCATCGAGTCGGCCCCGACTCACAGCGACCCCTCCTTGGGTTTCCAAGGCAGTATCACTACAGAAGTAGGAATGCCCAACCTTTCTTCCGAGGAGTGGCTGGTGGGTTTGAACTATATAAATCAAAATTTATATGAAGCCATATAAATCAAAATTTTTAGAGGCCAAGGTCTCTTGGTAAATTTATGTCAAACTAGGAATAGAATCCAGATCTCTCATTTATTAGTTCAATGTCTATTTGACATCATGACAACTTTCGTTTTGTCAGCAAAATATTTTCCGGTTGTTAACAATGTTACTGCTTTGGGTGCCGCTGAGTTGGCTCTGCCTCACAGTGACCCTACGTGTGGAGCACAACTGCCCACAGCGTTTTCCTGACTGGGATCTTTCCGAAGGCAGACACCAGGCCTTCCTCCTGAAGAGTGCTGAGTGTGCTGAACCAGCTGAGCACTTAACCACTGTACCACCAGAGTTTCTGATGTGAAAATAGGGTATTTTTATTCCAAAGTTTTACTAAAAACTCATACCTATCTGGTGAAATTGAAAGATAAAATGCACTAATAATTGATTATTCAAGTTAAATAAACATTATAATATAAAATATATATGGATCCAAATTTTCAGTGAAAATATTGTATTTGATAAGAATCTATTAGATACAAATTAACTGTAGAATCTTGGTAGTGAAATTATCCCACTCTGGATTGAATTGTGTCCCCCAGTTGTGGATAAGCCCATTTCAGAATAGGGTTTTATTATGCTAATAAGGCCATATCAGTATTAAAAAAAAACCTCACTGCCATCTTGGATCCCACTCATTGGGACCTCTCCTTGGGTTTCTGAGGTGGTATCACTATGGAAGTAGATTGCCCAATCTGTCTTCTGAGGAGTGGCTGGTGGGTTTGAATTGCCAGCCTTCTGGTCAGCAGTCAAATGCCTTAGGCACTACACCACTAGAGCTCCCATA
>NW_006922003.1:2785938-2797705 GCF_000298275.1 Orycteropus afer afer | reverse complement strand
TTTGAACCACCAGCCTTCTGGTTAGCAGTCAAGTGCCTTAGGTACTAGGCTACCAGAGCTCCCGTTAAACTATCTAATTACCATTATTATTAAAATCACTACAATTGAGAATACTGTGGTTCATAAACTATTTTTTCTGAGGACAGGTCAAGGGCAGGGTCACATTTTCCAACTTTGATGCCATATTGTTATATCCAACGAATCTTATAGTGCTTGTACTATTATAACTGAAGACACAATATAGCAATAGATACATCCACACATTTCATCAGTGTTTTACTCATTGTTCATAAGAATAATATTTAATTTAATGTTTACTATACATAAATTTCATTTAAAGTCCTTCAACTTATAACTTGTAATAAAAAACATTTCTATTTTATACATTTAGTTTCTCAAATGAACTATAAAAACACATTAAAATTTTTTGAATTAAATGAGCTGTTGTGTTGTTATGTGCCGTCGCGTTGGGCCTGACTCATAGTGACCCCTCCTTGGGTTTCCAAAGCAGTGTCACTAAGGAAGTAGACTGCCCAACCTTCCTTCTGAGGAGTGGCTGGTGGGTTTGAACTGTCAGCCTTCTGGTTAGCAGTCAAGTGCCTTAGGCACTTCACTACCAGAGCCCCTACATGAACTAGAAAAGTAAATGTAATCCTTTATAAAACTTTTAGGAATAGAGGTTGCTTGGATGCCTTACTGTTTTACCAACAAACTGGAGATCAGATGGCGAGTTTCCATTTATATAATTGTATTCAGTACAGACATGTAAAAGACACAGCACAATAGGAACAAATTATGACAACTTACTTGAGGCATCAGTGATTTAGCCATCATGTAAGACTCTTCAGCTTCTTTGGTTCTATTTAAATTTTTGTAAGTTCTTCCTACATTCATGTGGGCACCAATATCATCTACAATGTAAACAAAATCATTTGTTGATAAATATGCTAAATAGTATTCTATCTATTGAGGACATATGTTTTGAGAAACAAACATAATAGGCAAAAAATACAAAAGCAGGCAACAGGTCCTACTTCCTCCATGAAATTACTCAACCCAACTTGTTATAATTTATGGCCAGTGATATACTAAAAATTATTTAAATAAAGCACTACAGGGACAGAAAGTACTCACATACTATTAGAAAAAACAAAACCAAAACCTATTTGAATGGATCAATGAAGGGGTAAGACATGTTGTGGGGAGGAGAGAGGTAATGAAAAAATCTGTATCATTTTTCTTCATTATGGTTTACTATACTATACTACAGCTTGGTTCCATTTCCTTAATCTCAAGGCTTTTAGAATCCATTCAGAAAGCATGGCTCAACTCTGCAAATGAGAAGGATCATCATGATTCCTAGAATTACTTCAGGTGTTATAACCAACATGTATGCACCCATAGTGGGATACGGGCAAAGACACTATGAAAAACCTGCCATTAAAATCAAAACAAAACAAACTGAATGTGGTTGAAATGAGAGTATACTGAATGAAACATCAGGATTCTATATTATTCTATGTTAAGATTCAGAGGTCTATCTTAAATTATATACATATATATATATATTTTAAGGAGCTTTGGTGGCATAGTGCCTAAGGCATGTGACTGATAACCAGAAGGTCAGAGGTTCAAATCCACCAGCCACTCTGAGGAAGGAAGACTGGGCAATCTACTTCCATAAAGATTTACTGCCTCGGAAATCCAAAGGGGGTCACTATGAGTTGGAATTGACTTGATGGTAGTGAGTTGTTTTTTTTTTTTTAAATATATTATGTTGTTTTTGTTGTTACGTGCTGTGCAGTCGGACCCGACTTATAGTGACCCCTCCTTGGGTTGCTGAGGCAGTATCTCTACGCAAGCAGATTGCCCAACCTTCCTTTCGAGGAGTGGCTGGGGGGTTTGAATCGCCAGCCTTCTGGTTAGCAGTCAAATGTGTTACGCACTACGCTACCAGAGCTCCTTTAATATAATTTATTTAAAACTTTTAAAAAGGTTGTATTAACATTAGAATGTCAGGACATATGTTTCCTTTTAATATATGGAAAATAGATTTCCCGGCAAATTCACTCAGTAACAAAGAAAAAGTAGCTTTAATAAGAAAGATATAAAGGTTCATCGCACACTAGTTTTAAAAAAGACGCATTTCCCAGTAAATATTTTAAAGGCTTGGAATAAAGATGGAAAGGAGAAAATCTCAAATCAGACAATTTTTAGTCAACATGACTCTAACAGACATGACATGTTTTCAAATTATGATTACTACTTGCCTGTGATACTGATGATTTTGCAACTGTGCAATAGTTCTTTGCCTGAAACTCCCAGGACACATAGCAGCCAAGCATATGTATCTTGGGCATTCCCCTAGGAGGAGAGTAAGAATCCTAAGAACTTGTTACCTTATTTTTCAGGATGGCAATTGTGTGCACTGCACAAAAATTGTCAGATGCAGGATGCAGTACAGGCTTGTTTAGAGAACTGGGAACAAAGTTTTGGGGAAGGAGGCTGAATTCCTTGTTCCTAGATGTATTGCTGACTCTTAAGGAGCCAGGATGGGATCAAACCAAAAAAGAAAAAAAAAAAACAAAAAACCTAGACTAGCTATGTTCTTGTTGTAGTTATGTGCCATTGAGTCGCACCCGACTCATAGCAACCCCTCCTTGGGTTTCTGAGGCAGTATCACTATGGAAGTAGATTGCTCCATCTTCCTTCTGAGGAGTGAGTTTGAACCGCCAGCCTTCTGGTTAGCAGTCAAGTGCCTTAGGCACTACGCTACCAGTCCTAATTTTGGCTGCTAATCAGAATACCTGTGTAGCTTTTAAAAATGCAGACACCTTAACTGCACCACAGTTCTACCAAAACATGTTTTTTTAGGAATATCAAAAAAACAGAAACAAAAACAAAACCCCAAACCCACTGCCATCGAGTCGATTCCAACTCATAGCAACCTTTTTTTTTTTAGCAGAATAGAACTGCTCCATAGAGTTTCCAAGGCTATGTATCTTTATGGAAGCAGACTGCCTCATCTTTCTCCTGCAGAGTAGCTGGTGGGTTCAAATTGCCAACCTTGTGGATTGTAGCCGAATGCTTTAACCACTATACTACCAGAGCTCCTTCTTAAGGAACAGGATCTGTAAAAGTGCAAAAATGTGTTTTTAAAAGCTTCAATGGCACATTTCATGCAGAGCCAAGGTTGAAAATAATTGTATTACTAAGTCCATATATAATATAGACAGTCTTTAGTGATATACCTTAGCACTAATTTTTATACATCAG
Source organism: Orycteropus afer afer (assembly GCF_000298275.1). NCBI lineage: Eukaryota > Metazoa > Chordata > Mammalia > Tubulidentata > Orycteropodidae > Orycteropus > Orycteropus afer. Next base: position 2,794,429 of record NW_006922003.1, on the reverse strand, counting down.
AAAAATCCATACTATTTATTGTAGATGTAAAGATCATAAAGTTACTTAAGAAAAACTAGAGATATATAGAATCTGAATAAAATAAGTGTATAACAAGAATTTAATCTAAGGAAAAACAAAGTATAAATAAATACAAGCATAATTATATCAGCTGAATATTTAAAATATTAATGGGAGTCAGTCCTAAACAATCTTAGAGGAAAAAGAGGTTCTCTAGTTAGATGAAAGATGACACTAATTACACCCATAGGAATCAGGTTTTTAGAACGTATAGCAAAGAGATATTATCATAAAACAAAGCCCTCAGACACTGTTGTTGTTGTTATGTGCTGTCGAGTCGGACCCGACTCATAGCAACCCTTCCTTGGATTTCCGAGGCAGTATCACTACGGAAGTAGATTGTCCATCTTCCTTCCAAGGAGTGGCTGGTGGGTTTGAACCGCCAGCCTTCTGGTTAGCAGTCAAGTGCCTTAGGCACTACGCTCCCAGAGCTCCCCTCAGACACTAGCATAAGGCAACTTTACTTTCTCAAAGATCAGCTGCCTTTAGCAACAAAAAGGCTATGCAATACAGGTAATAAAATGAAAGTCATCATTTCTAAGCAATTGTTTCATGAGCTCCAAAATCTTAAGATTTCAGACATAAGTTACAAAGTTTTAAGATTTCTGAGGGGGAGGGGTTAGAAAGCATTACTTCTAAGGTAAATTTAAATTTGGAAAAAAAAAGAAAAAAGGTAAGAAAAGCAGGCAAGATGCCTACATCAATAACTGAGTAAAAAGTATTTCAAATAGCCAAGTCTGTTCTTATGAGACCATTGTGGTGCAGTAAATTACTTAATATGGATCTTCAGGTCATAGTCTTTGCAAATCCCACCAAGTAAGTAGGTGGGACTGTGCAAATGTGAGGTGCCATGGCCTAAGAGGACTGAATAGCTTGCTGATAATGGAAATAAGGTACACAGTATCCTTGTACGGATGGGGCCATGAAAATAAGGTGCATGGAGCCCTAATGTGGGGACTGGTCACTTTTGCCATCCTGCTAAGGCTTAAAATGAGCCATCCCAAGGGCAGGAAGGGAGAAATCTCACTACCAGCAAGAAAGAAGAGCCAGGAGTGGAGTATATCCTCTGGACCTGAGATCCCTGTGCTGAACTTACTTGACCCAGGAGAGAGAGAGACAGAGACTGAGACAGAGAGAGAGAGAGAGAGAGAGAGTAAGCAAGTGAGAGCCTGTGGTGGTATGTCTTTGTGTCAACTTGGGTGGGCCTGGTTGAGTGGCTGGGCAGCTGGTGGTAGTTATTCCCCATGATGAGACTGGCAATCAACTGCATGGCGGGATCTACCACAAGCAGCTGAGTAGCTGCCTTTGGGATATGGTCTGCTTCCTGTATATAAGGAGAAGCCTTGGGAATGGTCTCTAGCCTATGAGACACTTGGACCCTGCATATAGTCCTGTCGTTGCTCAGCAGCCTGCTATGCTCTGCCAACCTTTGGACTTACAATGGACTTAAGTTAATGGCCTGCCGTGTGGTGTAACATTGGGACTGTGCCTTTTTACTTGTCAACCTTGGGTTTTTCAGCCTCACCAACCAGCAGCTGTCTGAGTGAAGAAACGCCTCTAGCTCCAGTAGACCAGCAGCAGGAGGCAGAGCTGGACCCCAACGTTGAAGGGCTTTCACCCAGCCCCTAGAGCTTGGCTCTTGAACTTGGACTTAAAAGCCTCCAAATTGTAAAAATAAACTCCTGTTTGTTAAGGCCATCCCATTTGTGGTATGTTTCTTGTCAGAGCGGCACTAGGGAACCAGAACAGAGCTGCAACACTTTACTGAGACCGCAAATGGCAGCAGCAGCACAGAAATAGTGGCAGTACAACCAGGGACTGGCAGGAGATCTGTATGAGACAGAGTGTGGGCCTCCCTGCTCACAGAGTGAGAAAGCTGAGTGTCTTTGGGCAGGAAGCTTGCAGATAGACTGGGCTACCTCTAGGTACTATCTGTGGAGCTAGGCTCGCTGACACACAGAGTGAGAAAGCTGAGTGTCTTTGAGTAGGAAGCTTATTGGCAGAGCAGGGTGCCTCTGAGCACTTACCACAGGCAGACCTAAAAGAGCTTTGTAACATTTCCTAAGAAGGGCAGAGGCCAGGCCAAGGGGTCAAGGGCCAGAGAGAGATATGCCTCTAGCATGACTGAGAAGCGGCTATCCAGATCAAAGCACTACATCCTGAGTCGTTTCTGATCTTTAATTGTAACCTGTTAAAAATACCAAACTCATTGCCATCGAGCTGATTCTGACTCACAGTGATCCTGCCCCATAAGGTTTCCAAGGCTGTACATCTTTATGACAGCAGATTACCCCATCTTTACCCCACAGAGCAGCTGGTGGGTTCTAACTGGTGACATTTTGGTTAGCAGCCAAATGCCTTAACCACTGTGCCACCAGAGCTCCTCTGTAACCTGTTACTAGACCAATTCACCCTGTGTTTGTGAGTTTTTTAGGGTCACTGCAGCAAATTATTGAACCCAGCAGAGAAGCAGAGCACTGTTGGTGCCAGAATTGGTAAAAAGTTAAGAGAGTGGAGGCGTATCTGATCTCTGCCTCACAGGAATCAGCCCTGCACATTGATCTTGATCAACCTCCCCACTGGTAAAGTTAGAAAAGGTCAGACACTGGCCCTATGGCATTTTCACAACTATCCCAACCAAGAGCAACATGAATCTAGCAATTTGCCTTTTAATTAATGCAATGTAATAGAGAATGTTACAAATCTCAAATAGACCCTTAATCTGTCAATACTACTGTGTTTCTCTAATCAGCTCACTTTTTTAAAATGCTACTTGAGTACTTCATATTTTATTCCTTTTCTGGCATAAATGGTTAAGTATTTGGACTACTAGCCGAAAGGTTGGTGGTTTCAATACAAAAGGAGGTGCCCTGGAAGACATGTCTGGTGATGTGCTTCTGAAAGGACACAGCCTTAAAAACCGTATCGAGCAACTCCACTCTGCATGGGGTCATGATGAGCTGGAATCATTCCAGGAGTGGGAAATAGCTGTATGGCAACTATCAAAAATATCATTAAGAAACAAAAGATTTTCTTAAGATAACAAAACAAACAAATCTATGCTATCATTCCTTCTCTCTCTTCAAATTTCTAATACATTCTTCTTATTTCACCAGAGAAGTAAACCAGGAGAGAACCTGCTTATCTTTTCACTGACAAATCTATAAACCTTTCTGATTAAATATGTGTGTGTGTGTACAAATCCTAACACAGATGTACATGCACAGACACATATAGTCTGCTTTCCTCCCTATTAAAATCAATGAAGTATACTTCCCCTCTTATCTAAGGATACCCAGTCTACTTGTTCACTGGATCCCATCCATGCTCCCTACTTCATGCTTAACTAATCCACCTTTTCTGCAGCATATCTTTCTAATTCCCCAATTCTCTGTTCTCCTATATAGCAAACGTCTTTGAAAGAGTTGTTTCTATTCTATTTCTACTTCCTCAATTTCAAGTGATTTGTGGACAGAATTTATTAAGATTCTGAACTTAGATGGGGGAGAAGGGAGTGAATTTTTATTTTCACTAACCTTTGCTAAAGTTAAAACATTCTTCAGTTAGAATACTGGCATAAACTTCCAGTAGCATTTCCTATTCACTATATTATGTGTTAATTTATTTGAAAAGATAGTTGTAGGAATTTGGAAACTCCTAAGTGGCTAAGGCATGTCACTGCTAACCATAAGGCTGGTTGTTTAAACCCATTAGCCGGTCCTTGGAAGGAAGGTTGGGCAATCTACTTCCGTAGTGGTATCACCTCGGAAACCCAAGGAAAGGTTGCTATGAGTCGAAATCGACTCAATGGCAGTGAGAAGAATGTTTTTAAAAATATTTCCATCTTGATGATATCAAAGTGGAACTATAGTTACACAATCTTTTTCTGATATAAACAGTTTAAAGATTTTGACTTGGATAAAAATGAACCCGTTGATGTCAAGGTAAAAAAAATACCACAACTACCACCAAAAAATAAAAAACAGTAATATAATTAGAGTTTAACTCAAGAAGCCTTGGAGAATTCTAATGTTCCTTGACAAAAACCTGCTCTTGCCTTGTGAAAATGTTTATAGAAACGGTAAGTCCATTTGCAAAAAAATTATCTTTGTGAATCGGAATTTAACACTTGTAACCACCAAAACAAAAAATCAAAATCAGGAGGTTCATTTAACATGACATGTATGTTGTCTGGTAAAAGACTCCTGTTTATATTCTTATTGCAGTAACAAGAGACTTCACAAAGAAATGACTTTTTTTTAAAAAAAAAACTTTAAGGCAGTAGGAATCCTTACACAATCTCACACTGTTCCAGAGCTTTAAATACCATCTATATGCTTACTACAAAATGCTTATTTCTAATCCTGACTGCTTTTGTTATCATAAGAATTATAAATCTCATCTGTATATCTAATAGGGACAAAACAGACTCGGATTCTCTTCCCTGACACCTCACTATAAAACAAGACCAAACAAATAAGCAGCATTGCCATTTCCTCTTAGGACATGAACCTAAGAGTTATCCTTTATGCCTCACTTTCTCTCAGAATTCATATCCAATACATTTATATATATGTCAGCTAAAAAAATTAAGAACTTCCTGTGACGAAAACAGTATCTGGGATGGAGAATACACTAGACAGGATTAATGACAGATTAGACACTGCTAAGAAAAATCTAGTGATTTCTAACAAACATTCAAGGAAGAAATTACACTAATTCTATAGTTTAACACACAGAAACTTCCAGAAAATCAAAGAAAAGGGAACACTTATCAAGTAATTCTGAGGTCAGCATTAATTGATACCAAAATTAGACAAAGACATTATAATAAAGGAAAACTCAGACCAATCTCTCTCATAAACAAAAAAATTATAGCAAATCAAATTCAACAATATATAATAAGGATAACATATCATGATGAAGTCGATTTTATTGAAGGGAAGTAAGATTTATTTAATATTATAAAATGATTATAATTAACATTATATAAACTGAAAACAAAAATCATTACAATTTCAAAAGATATAGGAAAAGTATTTGACAAAGTCCATTTGTGATAAAAATTCTATGCAAGTGAAGAATGGAAAGAAATGCCTAAACTTGATGAAGGACAAAAACAAAAAGCCTACAGTAGGCATCATCGTTCCAGTGAAGACTGAATGGTGAAAGACTGTACAGTTGGTGAGAGACTGAATACTTTATCTGTTAGATAACAAGCTAACCACTTTTAATTCAAAACTGTAATAAAGGTTCTAACAATGCAATACAAGAAAAGGAAATTAAAGGATTCCATATAGGAATAAGAGAAGTAAAACTGTCTTGTCTATGTAGAAATTCTTACAGAATCTAGGAAAAAAACTAAAACTATTGAGTTTAGCAATAATATAGAATACAAGATCAACATAAAAAACCAATTGCAGTCAAATGCTTTAGGCACTACACCACCAGAGCTCCTTAAAAATATCAAAGAACAATAAATAAGCAACTGCAATTTTAAAACATCTATCTACAATACTATCAAAAAATAAGAAACAATTAGGAATAAATCTAATGGGATTTCAGGTTATTCACATGCACATTAAAATTTGTGAGGCACTATTCTAGATAATTATTTTATGCTCTCTCCCCTTCTTCATACCTTCTCTGCTTCATCTATGAAAACAAATTTGGAAGACAGCCTCACCTTGTCAACTGACTGGAAAAGATACTTATCTGTGCCCATTCCAAAGACAAGTGATCCAACAGAATGTGGAAATTACTGAACAATATCAATATCATATGCAAGTAAAATTTTGCTGAAGATAATCCAAAAACAGTTGCAGCAATACAGGCAACTGTCAGAATTTCATACTGGATTCAGAAGAGGATGTGGAACAAGAGGGTATGATTGCTGATGTCAGATGAATCTTGGCTGAAAGCAGAGAATACCAGAAAGATGTCTACCTGCACTTTATTGACTAGGCAAAGACATTCAACTGTGTGGGTCATAAAAAATTATAGATAACATTGCAAAGAATGGAAATTCCAGAATGCTTAACTGTGTTCATGGGGAACCTGTACACAGACCAAGAAAAAGGCGGTCATTCGAACAGAATGAGGCGATACCGCATGGTTTAAATCAGGAAAGGTATATATCAGCATTATATTCTTTCATCATACTGTATGCTGAGAAAATAATCCAAAAAGATGGACTATATGAAGAATGTGGCAACAAGATTGGCGGAAGACTCAATAAATTGCTATATGCAGATGACGCAATCTTCCTTGCTGGAAGTGAAGAAGACTTGAAGCACTTACTGATGAAAACAAGGACTATAGCCTTCAGTATGGATTACACCTTAAGATCAAGAAAACAAAAATCCTCACAAATGAACCAACAAGGAACACCATGATAAATGGAGAAAAGACTGAAGTTGTCAAGGATTTCATTTTACTTGGATCCACAACCAATGCCCATTGGTGTGGCAGTGAAGAAATCAAACTATGTACTGCACTGGGAGTATCTGTTGCAAAACACCCTTTTGAAGTGTTCAAAAGCAAAGATATTGCTTTGAAGACTAAGGTGTGCCTGGCCCATGGCAAGGTATTTTCAATAATCTCATATGTGATAATGAATAAGGAAGTATGAAGAATTACTGATGGCTTTGAATTATAGTGTTGGCAAAGAACAGTGAATATACTGTAAATCGCCAGAAGAATGAGTGAACCTGTTTTGAAGTACACTCAGAATGCTCCTTAGGAGCCTGAATGGTGAGATTTCATTCCACATACCCTGGACCTGTTATCAGGAGGGATAAGTGCCTGGAGAAGGTCATCATGCTTGGTGAAGTGGAGGGTCAGGGAAAAAGAGAAAGATTCTCATGAGATGAACTGACATGGTGGCTGCAATAATGGGCTCAAACATAGCAATGATTGTGAGGACTAAGGCACCTAACAATAACCCCTTTGTTGTTGGAGAAAGATCTCCAACACTTCTTTGCTTTTCCTAATTTTCTACTGATGACTTGCTTTCTATTTCATTGAGAAAACAAGCAAACAGAGATAACTTCCAACGGCTTCTTCCAAGTCACCCACTCACCTGCATATATGTCTGTCCATACACTGTCCTCCTTGTTATCACAGGTTAACTGTCAGTTCTATTATTAGATGAAGTCCTCACCCTATTCACCAGATGCTGTCTCATCTATTTAGGGGTCTACTGATTTAGTAATTCCACCCCCTCCTGCACTGTTATACATTCCTAACTTTATTCGATTAGTCCATCAGTCCACACACAAACAAAACCCTGCCTTGACACCATTATCGACCACTCCCACCATTTCTTATCAACACTTCTTAAAACTTTTCTATACTTATTGTCTCCAAAGCTTTCTCCATTTTCCTGAGCTAACTCTTTTTAGGCTTTTGCAGCCATCACGTCACCAAAATTGCTCATCAGTGTCACTCAACAACTTTACTTTAATAATTTCCTAATTACCAGATATAAGTGGACTTATTAGATAATATTATTTCAGCATATAACTTTGTTGAATTCAAGTCACTTGGAATAACACTTGAAAATAAACTCTATTTTCTCCAAATACAATTACTATTTTTTTAAAAAGAAAGTAAACTGTTCATATAGTTTACTCATCAATAATGCTTACCTGGCTGAACATGTGTAGCCTGTAAGAAGTATTTTAAAGCTCTCTCAAAGTTCTTTTCATTTTCTAGGGCATGACCCACATTATTCCATAATTTGGCATTATTTTTATTTACCTTAAATAAACAAGTGCAAATAAAAATAAGTTACAAGTAAAAAAAAAACATGACTTTAGTTCACACAGGTATTCTGCTTGGTATACTATTAGATATGAGGAGCGTTCTTGGAGCATTCTTGCATTCCATGGAGCATTCTTGGGGATGAATAAGGAGCCACATGAAGACTGCTCCACCAAATTTATTCACCCATACCCATCACCATGGCATAGTGCCTAAAGCATTTGACTGCTAACCAGACGGCTGGCAGTTCAAATCCACCAGCCATTCCACGGAAAGAAGGTTGGGCAACCTACTTCTGTAGTGATACCACCTCAGAAACCCAAGGAGGGGTCACTATGAATTGAATCTGACCCATAGTGGTTGCATTTGGTTTGTTTAACCATCATCATCAAAAATATTAAAACCACAGCAACTTTTATTATATGTGCATGTGTGCTATATATATTGTTGTTGTTGTAAGGTGCCATTAAGTAGTCTCTGACTCATAGCAACCCCATGCACAGCAGAATGAAATACTGCCCAAACCCATGCCAGCTCCACGATCCCTGCTATACTTGAGCCCATCATGGCAGCCACCATGTCAATCCATCTCGTTGAAGGCCTCCCCCTCTTTTGTTGACCCTCCACCTTACCAAGCATGACATCCTTCTCCAAGGAATGGTCCCTT
>NW_006922003.1:2780151-2783838 GCF_000298275.1 Orycteropus afer afer | reverse complement strand
TCAGACTGCAGAAGTTGATAAAATTCTTCAATTTCCTCATCTTTGGCTTTGGTGGTTGGGGCATAAATTTCAATAATAGTCGTATTAATGGGTCTTCCTTGTAGGCGTGATATTATCCTATCACTGACAGCATTGTACTTCAGGACAGATCTCGAAACATCCTTTTTGATGATGAATGCCATGCCATTCCTTTTCAAACTGTCGTTCCCAGCATAGTAGATCATGTGGGTGTCTGATTCAAAATAGCCAAAACCAGTGCATTTCAGCTCACTAATACCGAGGATATCAATCTTTATGCGTTCCATTTCCTTTTTGACAACTTCCAATTTTCCGAGATTCATACTTCGCACGTTCCATGTTCTGATGATAATGGATGTCTGCAGCTGTTTCTCATCAATTTGAGTGGTGCTACATCAGCAAATGGAGGTCTTGAAAGCTTTACCTTATCCATAGGACTAAGGCTGGGTTTACTCAGATGATGCAGTTTTTTCCCAGTTCTATTTTGAGAGCCTTCTAACCTAATTTTATATATTAGAATTTTACTAAAATTTTAATTTGATCAAAGGATAGTGCTATTTGAAGACTCCTGCTCTACTTTCTTGTTCTTTTGAGACTGAAGGTATTGGAATATGAGAGTATGTTTAAATACTGCAGTAACAACTTATTTTTATTTAAGGCTATTTATGTTTCCGATTATGGTAATGTGAATGCTGGGATTAAAGCTCTGAGACAATCTGTGCTTTGAGAGCTCACAGAGGGCCACGGTGGTCCTGTAGGTGGAAGTGGAACTTAGCTGCAGTACTACATTTGGCGCTATAGTTTCTAACACTGTCCTGAGAGTGACGACCAGCAGAAGCCCTGAAAATACTGGGGCTGCAATGGTACTCCAGGAGCTTGGATTAATAAGTACAGCAATGAGGTTTCATTTGTTTACAGATGCCTGAGGTGGGGAGATGGTGGAGTTACAGATTGATACAAGAGAGTCATTCCATCTAAGTAGGTATCATATCAAAAAGTTATATAGACAATTAGAATAAGGGAGAAATCTAATAAAGCTAGGCAATGAAGAATATAGAAAAGTTAAAACGAAATCAGCATCTAGAGATTTACAGTGGGATATAAGGGAGAACATTAAAAAAATCTTTGGTGGCAAACCTTAAAAATAATGGTTTTATTTTTTAAAAACCTTACTCGTATTGACATTGTCCACACTATACAAACACTACCTCATTCCTCTCTGCCAGCCTAACTTTCCTGCACTGTTATAACTACTGGTTATCTTCTACACAGCAAGTGTGATTGTTGTTATGCATATTATTTTACTGAATCTAACATGCCATCAATTATGAAACTCAGTATTATTCTATGTACCATTAAGAAAGATATAAGGTCACTAATTAATTACAAAATGCCTTTCACTGTAAGACTAATTCTGATATAAAAAATGTTAAAAGGTGAAAAAACATGACTCTTAAGAACCAATGAAATATAGTATTCTTAAGAATCAATGAGATACTCTGACTTAAAGCATTTTAGTATTTGGGCTTCTAACAACTATAGACCATTAGAGAATTATTCATAACTGCTTTGGATATATAGTTAAGGTTACTATCCAGAGAATTTAGTCATGGCATGTATGATACAAAGAACAAATTATTTTTATTAATCTTTTGGTGAAGTATTTAATATTGACATTAAATATCTAATTAAAAGTAAAGTTAAAACAGCTAAACCATGCTGCAATAAATGACTGATAACATATTTTCCCATCATTTTGAAAAATACTTTACCTTCAAAGCTGACATAAACAACGTATATTCGGATTCCCAATCCCAATTTCTGTGGAGTGTTTTTAAGGCATGAGTGAGTATCACCATAGACAGACAAACCCAGGATAGCTTTCTTAATACACTGTTTATGAGAAAAAAGCAAAACAAGAACATACCGTTTTTATCACCAGAGTCATTTTGCCTTTTAAAACAAAACAAACCAAAAATCCAAACGCACTGGCTGTTGAATTGATTCTGACTCATAGCGACCCCTCTTTGTATTTCTGAGGAGGTATCACTATGGAAGTGGATTTCCCAATCTTCCTTCCAAGGTGTGGATGGAGGGTTTGAACCGCCAGCCTTCTGGTTAGCAGTCAAATGCCTTAGGCACTATGCCACCAGAGCTTCCCTTTTTGAAGCAGAGGTAAGAAATATGATTCCCAAATATTACATTAGAATTTATTTTAAAGAAGAAGAATAGTGCTAATGATCAACCAACTTTAGAGGGAGAAGCACCAAAACAAAATTAAACATGATGAATTATTACCTTCCAATTCCATCTTTTAAAATCTAAACACATCGAACTACATTATAATTTCAATATTTGCCTCTATTTCAAAAGCTTAGTTTAGATTTAATGACACAAAATTGACAAAACCAGTGATTTTTTAATAGTTGTTTTTGTCATTATCTACAACTTGATTGTTCTAATCTGAGTTCATGATGCCTACTGCAGTATTTAAAAATGCTGACACTAAAATAATTAAGCCGAATTTAAATTAAGTTGCACAGTTGTGTAGACATGTATCACTGCATAGTTTAAGTTAATGCTGAGTTTCATTATGCTGAACTGTAATTTATATCTTCACATTCACTCTGAAGATGTATTCTGTATATATAATTAAACATACTTGAAAAAGGCACAAAATAGTAAAAAGTACTTGAACTTTTTAGGTACATTTGAAAGGGACAATTTTATCTATCATGGTTGTCTCTGTATTTAAAAATGTTTCAGCTTTTTTTTGTTAACAGTTTATTTTATAAGTATTAAATTACTCAAGCAAATTAACACCTAAAAAGTTGAAAGGGCTGCATCTTATTTTAGATTTCTAGCTAACAGAGAAACTGCAAACATTAGAGAAAAATTACCAAATACTAATACAGGGTTCTGTACTTAAACTTTGAACATGAAGGATTATGCTAAAATTATGAATCCACAGCTAACTTCTGTGCACACCAAAAGCATGGTACCAAATATTCTTTTCTTTACAAGGCCAAAGGAAGTCCTGATCAGTAAAATTTGGGACATTTTTACTTTTAATAATCATCAGACTTTGTTACTGATTAAGTGTAGTAGCTATCGGAGATCAAATCAGTCATGTTGATTACAAGCAGCATTAAGTATAAAGTTTGCTGAAAATTAGTATCACAGACCATCATGACATCTTGCAATAATTTGATATATTAAAAATCATAGTAAAATTAACTCTTTATAAAATAAATACAAATTATTTTTACAGTGTTTAGCTGATTGTTTAGGATTTAATTCCTCACCTTTAAAAGGATGGTTATACTTGAAAAATTTCTATGCTCTCATTTAGTACTACCGTTCTCTAAGTCTGTGTTTTTGCCTCTATAGCACAGTCAACTAATTTCATTAGACAGAGCCACTTAACCTGAATATGGTATCATGGATCAAGAGGGAGTATGGACACTGGGAACAGTGAAACGTAAATCTGAATCAAGATGCTGCTGTTTCCTAGTTGTGAGATCTCGGGTAATCAGTTAACCTTCTTTGAGCTTCTCTTTTTTTTTTTTTTTTTAATTTTATTTTGATTTGGGTGAAGATTTACAGAATAAATTCACTTTTCATACAGCAGTTCACATATACTTTGTCTCATGTCATTGACCAAAATTT
>NW_006922003.1:2779537-2780051 GCF_000298275.1 Orycteropus afer afer | reverse complement strand
CTCAAGTCATCCTCACTTTCAGCAAGCAAAGTTGTATCGTCTGCTTATCTCAGGTTGTTAATGATTCTTCCTCTGATGCTGATGCCACGTTTTTCTTCATATAGTCCAGCTTCTTGGATTATTTGCTCAGCATATAGATTGAATAAGTACGGGGAAAGGACACAACCCTGATGAAGTCCCTTCCTGATTTTAAACCATGTAGTGTCCCCTTGTTCCATTCGAACAACAGCCTCCTGGTCAAGGTACAGGTTCCTTATAAGTATAATCAAGTGTTTGGGAATTCCCATTCTTCTCAATGTTACCCATAATTTGTCATGATCCACACAATCAAATGCCTTTGCATAGTCAATGAAGCATAAGTAAACATCTTTCTGGTATTCTTTGCCTTGAGCCAAGATCCATCTGACAGTAGTTATGATATATCCCTTGTTCCACGTCCTCTTCTGAATCCAGCTTGCACCTCTGGAAGTTCTCTGCCAATATACTGCTGCAAATGTTTTTGAATTATCTTCAG
>NW_006922003.1:2761650-2765951 GCF_000298275.1 Orycteropus afer afer | reverse complement strand
TCTGTGTTAATTGGTTTCCCTTTTCTTTATTGAAGAGGGTCTGTGCAATCCTTCTGCCTAGTCCGCCATCTTGTCGGAACTGCTCTTTTCTAATCTATAAAATAGTTACGTGACAATTAAAGAGATAACAAGTTTAAAGGGTCTACCATGGTGCCTGGCACATGATCAAAACTAAAATGAAATCTTTTGCTGTTGAGTAAATACTCACATGGCAGGCACTCAAAAAGGTAGCCATTAAAAAGGCAACCAAAACTGTACACGTGGGAGCTAAGGAAAAAGGGCTGGTAAGATGGTAGTGAACAAAGTGGATGTGGATGAGATCTTTGAGGGACAATGTGCAGTGTGAGGAAAGTGGCAATGAAAAACCTCTAAAAAATGTCAATTTTTAAAGAGCAGATACAGCAAGAATAATCTAAGGGACTGAGCAGAAAAGAACAGATGTGGAAGAGAACTAACTGCAAGAGAGGACTTTTACAGGGGCTAATTAAATGAAAGCAATCACTGATTTAACCACTGGAAGGCAATCTGTTACATTTATCAGTGGAGTGACATAGAAGGAAGGCAGAATTCAGAGGGCTGAGGATGACTATAAAATGAGAGAAGAGATACTTTTTTCAAGTTACAAATCTATTAGTATTACTTAACCATGAACATTTTGCTTGACTTCATAATTTTAGTGCTTCATCTTATATATATACAATGATAAAATACCTATCACTATTACAGTCTGTAAGTATACATACTCTGTGACTATTCTCCTTACCTGTTATTTTAAGCCAACAAGGACATGATGATTATGATGAAGATAATGATGTTAGCAAAAAATTACAGAATGCTTACTATGGACATTTTACATAGTATTTAATTCTTTACAATTTAAAAATAATAATTAATTATACATATATTAACCCAATTATGGCTCATTTATTTAAGGAGCAGGTGCACTGGTGGTATTGTGGTGAAGACATTGGGCTGCTAACCAAAAGGTTGGTGGTTGAAACCCACCAAGCACTCTCTGGAGAAAAATTAGGCAATCTCTTCCTGTAAAGATTTACAGCCTTGGAAACCCTCTAGGGGGTTGCTAAGAGTCGGAGTCAACTCAACTACAGTGGGTAGGTATGTAAGAAGAGTACATCTTAGTTCACTGCATATGAAAGTGGTAGTGTTCCAATGTGATTTTCGGTTCAAAAATATTCTTGGGTCTGATTTACAGTTTGTTATGTCTCAGATTGTAAAATAAAATTAAAAATAGGAGAACACAGGATGAGGTAGGTGACATGCAGCTTCCCTAACTTGTAGACAAATGAGAACACTATTAACATAAAAACCATATAAATAATGAGCTACAAAACTTCACAAAAGAGAACTAAAATACTAGAATACATTACTTTTAATTCTATAACTAGTAGGTATGAAATGGACTAACATTTTAATTCACCTTTTGTTTGATATTTTCTGCCATCCATGGGCTACCAAAATACAGAATCCCATGCTAGGAACATACAGTACTCGCTCAGCAACAACAAATCCAACTGGGAAAAAAAGGTTTGATGCAGGAATAAATGGTAGTGCCATTAAACAAAGTGCCTAAAAGGAAAAATAAGACAATACATTAAAAAATATATGGATATTTAAAACTTAAATCCAAGTACTTCCTTATATTTCTTGGCATTTAATCTGACACTGCACAGTGAATAACTTAATATTATGAAGGGTACTAGCTTAAACATAAAGGAGTAAGATGTAAGAAGAAACATCAGTTTTCTTGAATGCTAGAATTTATAATTAAAGGATACTCATGGGCTTTCTTCAAAAAAAGCTAAACAAACAAAAATACTCCTTAAAGCGCTTAGAAATCATTTCTTCTTGAAATTAGAGGATTTTAAATTTGAAAAGCATAATGAGCTACGCTTGACTGGTTTTCTGTGAGAAATACGCTCACACAGTCAAAGGTAAAAACTCAAATAATGTTAAATATAAATATATATGTGTGTATGTTGTTGTTGTTATGTGCTGTTGAGTAGGACCCAACTCATAGTGACCCCTCCTTGGGTTTCTGAGGCAATATCACTACGGAGTAGATTGCTCAACCTTTCTTCCAAGGAGTGGCTGGTGGGTTTGAACCACCAGCCTTCTGGTTAGCAGTCAAGTGCCTTAGGCGCTATGCCACCAGAGCTCCTATGCGTGTATGTGTATGTATGTGTGTGTGTGTGTACATATATATATATACCTTTTTTTTTTAACTTTTATTGTGGTGAAAACATACATAAGATATTTGCCAACATAACAATTTCCCCATTTACAGCTCAGGGACATTGATGATATTTTTCATAATAATGTTAAATATTTATACCTTTAAGTAAAGCTTAGATAACAAAGGCTCATCTAATTAAAGAGTAAAAATACGTTTTGAAAACGTATCTAAGGCATCAGTAATTTTTTTATACATCTAACCTATGTGCATGTAGTTCAAATAAATTGACAGAGAAAGATGTTAAAAGGTCTTTTAACAAAATACAAATACAAAGGCTGATAACACATGATTTTTATAACTTTACTATTGTATATAAGCAGATAGGGAAATTGAAGGGATGGAATCAGGTGTGTTCATACATGACAGCAGACTACTTACTGCCTTTGTACCTTAGCATTGCTTTGAGTAACATTCTGAGAGATCACACATATTTTATTAGAGGTTTAGTAGTACATGTACAAAAATAAAATTGCTCCCTTAAGTCAAAAGTCTGTTATTCTCTAAGGATTTCTAAAATTGTAATACTATAAGCTGCAATAAAACATTAGAAAAATGCTTCTATTTCTTGGCATTTTGAATATGGGATGCCATAAGGATTCCAGACCATAAAGCCTTAACAAAAGGTAGCACACAAATAACTTTTGGAAGTAAGTAAGTTTAGTTGTCAGGAGGACATCTGTTTCTTTGAACACCTGCTTCCACGTTTTGTTACTCTGCTTTGTTCTATACAATCTAATTGAATAAATACATTGATTGTTTAGCTTAGAAATTTGAGACTCTTCTAATGGGTTGAAGGGAAAGATATTTTTTTTTCCTTGATCATACTTATTACTGAATCACTGAATTATAGATGTGTATACACTATAAAGAATTCTTCCTCCATGAATGTTTCATAATTTATGATCTGTAATAAAGCAATACTAAATCTGAGAAAAAGCACTTTATCACATCAAATTATGTCTGAATTTTATTGCTGATTTTTTAATTAAAAAGGTAAAATGTTAAGAGTGGATATCATTCATTTTTAATTTCTCTGAAATGCTTGACAAAAATAAACAGTTACCTAAGAAACAAAGAGGTTACTAAATGTTGTTATTTTAATTCATGGATACTCTAAACCAATTTTATTTAAGGAATTAAACCTGTTAAATTCTTCAAAGATGAATTATCAACTGATGTATAAGCTACACAAAGAAAAATAATCTCTCAGAAAAAAATTTACTGATTCTGGAATAAGGTTTATCTTTAATGACTGAGAAGTTCTAACACACCTCTGTTAATATATGGCAACTTAATTTACCAACTATGACTTCTTTATAATTTCAAATAATCAGATTTCTCTGACTATAGTGAGAGTTATCTCAGGAAGTAAAGAAAACTTTGCTAATGAGAACCAAAGAATAATATACTTCTAACTCTGTATCGTGTAGGCTTGACTTTAGGAGCTCTAGTAGCATAGTGCCTAAGGCACTTGATTGCTAACTAGCAGGCTGGCAGTTCAAACCCATCAGCCACTCCTCGGAAGGAAGGTTGGGCAATCTACTTCCGTAGTGATATCGCCTTGGAAATCCAAGGAGGGGTCACTATGAGTCAGGTCCGACTCGATGACATATAACAAGAACAACAACAACTCTATATCTTAAATGATACTCTTCTTGGTGTCAGGAAACAAACAAAAGTATAGATATGGTCTATTTCTGCAAATTGTATTATTTATAAGGTGAAGGCAAGAAACGTAAGAAAATGATCCAAAAAAGGAGTATTTCATAATTTCATAGTTCCTACCAAATTAAGTAAATTCATAATCAGTGTTTATTTTCCATTCCTAATAAAACTCAAACAAAAAAAAACTGATTGCCGTCAAGTCCAATCCGATTCATAGCAACCTCTCCTTGGGTTTCCGAGGTGGAATCACCATGGAAGCAGATTGTCCAATCTCCCTTCTGAGGAGTGGCTGGTAGGTCTGCCAGCCTTCTGGTTAGCAGTCACATGCCTTAGGCACTACACCACCAGAGCTTCCACACATTCTGAATATATATATATATAT
>NW_006922003.1:2721155-2761520 GCF_000298275.1 Orycteropus afer afer | reverse complement strand
TACTTCCGTAGTGATACTGCCTCGGAAACCCAAGGAGGGGTCGCTATGAGTCGGGGCCGACTCGACGGCACATAACAACAACAACAACAACAATACACACACACACACACATATATATACATTTCAAAGTATGCCTGCATATTATATTCTGATATATAATTTCAGGATAACCTAAAATAACTTCATAAACTGAGATAAAGCTGAACAAAGAATTACTTCTAAAAATAAGCTTTTGATGAATGAGTGGTCATCTTTCCCTTAATCAACTGAATGTATTATTACCTGAAAAGTTAATAAAGTTTCTTACCATTAAAACAGTCTTAGAGGAATAACCAGGGTACCACAGACTAAATACTCCTAAAGCTCCCAAAAGACAAAAGAAAGTAAATGTGGCAAAATTTCGAATATCTAGAAATGACTCTATAAGTGGTATTGTTCCCATTGTCCAATCACAGCAGAGCTCTGAAGGATTTAATAGAAGCCAAGCGTTCACAGGAAGGAGGTAGTTAAAAGTTAGCTGCCTTGTAGGAGTCGGGCTTACAGCAGCTGGGTTATCAAATCTGTAGAAAGGATGAAAAGCAGTTGTTTAAAATGAAATTTTTTAACCACAAAAGAAATATATAATATGTATAAATAAAATACTGAACAATAGTAAATATTTTATATGTAATTTCATCAAACAGAAAATGTAAATACTTTTTTTAGGGATATTTCAGACTTTTGTCAGAGTTTAAAATGTCTAAGCTTTAAAAAGCAACTAGTTGACAGGAATAAAGGGGAAGTAGGTCACCTATCTCTCTAGTTTTTTATTAGAACAATTCAGACATACATACTATAACAATGACACTATAGAATTGCTTTCATTAAAGTATGACCTTCTGATTAAGATTAATACAAAATTTTACAAGGTTTATTGTTGCATGTGCATGGATGCTTTTGAGAACATGCACCAATGTTTGCATATAAGAGACATTTTTTTAATATCTAACTGCTAATAGGAGTTATGCTTCCTAGAAAAAATTACTACGTTTTTCTTCTCATGGACAGGGAAAACTCATGATTACTTAGGAGTTTTCCCTTAATTTACTTTGACCACTAGAAAGCTAACCATCAGATTTTTAGTATAGAATAGTAAATATACAGACATACAAAACATTTTATTTGTGTTTTACTTTTTCATTTCTCCAGGCCATGATGTATTATTATACAGTATATATTTTAGGAATTAAGCCTGTTTAGTCATTACTCACATTTATTATTTAGTCTATGCTTTAAATTTTACTGGCCAGATTAATAGAGGAGTTTTTGAAAACCCTAATTCCTCATTTTAAAATGAACAATGCAAAGAAATATTAACTTCTACTATTTGACTTTGCCTTCTTCAAAACACCAAATTGTTGAATAAAAACTATTTGAATAAATTAATATCATTTTGAAAGTTTTCATATTTGAGTATCTCTCTCTACATATAAAACTTAAGAGTCAGGCCTTGAATTCTCAAAATCACTAG
This sequence comes from Orycteropus afer afer, assembly GCF_000298275.1. Classification (NCBI taxonomy): domain Eukaryota; kingdom Metazoa; phylum Chordata; class Mammalia; order Tubulidentata; family Orycteropodidae; genus Orycteropus; species Orycteropus afer. The sequence continues at coordinate 2,760,010 of NW_006922003.1, read as the reverse complement.
CAGAACTGAATACAATGCTATCTTTTTTCCTGTAATCCACTAGAGTTCAATTTTTATAGTTAACAGTTCATTTAGGATAGCTGATTCAATAATTTAACTGTAAAGAGTTTATTTTATATGATTATATTTGCATATTGATCATTACCCACATTTATTATAATGCTCACAACAGTCAAGTCAGATTGTAATCAACTTCACATGACAATCTAATAGAATAAAATCAGATATATAATAATACACATATTGTGTGTGTGGGTCTGTGTATTTGTGCTGTAGTTAGCTGCCACTGAACAGGCCCAGGAATGATTTTTTTGTGGAATAGATTGCCAAGCCCTTCACATAAACACAAAGACACATTCAAAAATGACTATGTTTTTTTTTTAGGGGGGAGTATATATATATGGAATATATGTATGTAACACAGCACAACATATATACAATTTCTGGCATACAGTTATGTGCCTTCAATAATGCAAATGAAGAGGAAATAGAAATATTATGAGTAACAAGTTGAGGGCAGAGTAAGAAAGTTTTAAAAAGACAGAGAAACAGAAAAACAATGAATAGTTTTTAAATAATCCATCCACCCATGTATACATAACACAAAACAAATATGCCCACACCTATAAACCGTATTTACAGACTGTAGAAATAGAGATGGAAAATAACTGATTCAAAACTATCTAAGATAAATGATAAACAGAACAAAAACTGAAACTAAGGTGAAGAAGGAAATGTATATACCGTCATGCACCCATAACGTCCTTTCAGGCAACATCCAAACCATCCATGGTCCCAATCCTAATAAAGCCTATTAAAAATTCGAGCCACGTACAATGGTTCATAATAACAAATGAGCAGTACTATGTAACATACATCAAAACATTATTATGTTAAAGATATTTTAGCATTATCTGGAAACTCAACGCAAAAATGCAACCATTGCCGTGGAGTCGAATCCAACTCATAACCACCCCTCCTTGATTTCTGAGGCGCTATCACTACGGAAGTAGATTGCCCAACCTTCCTTCCAGGGAGTGGCTGGTGGGTTTGAACCGCCAGCCTTCTGCTTACCAGTCAAGGGCTTGAGGCACTGTGCTACCAGAGCTCCTATACATGCACACACACACACACACACACACCCTATATATCTTTACAACAATAAAAAAAGACAAAAAAAAAAAAAAGAAAGAATAAAGAATATTTTATCAAACAAGAAGAAAAAACTGAAATAGGTAAAAATATTTTGGTATAATTTAATGAAGGAGGCACTTGACTGCTAACCAGAAGGCTGGAGGTTCAAACCCACCAGCCACTCCTCAGAAGGAAAATGGGGCAATCTATGTCCATAGTGATACTGCCTCGGAAACCCAAGGAGGGGTCGCTATGAGTCGGGCCCGACTCGATGGCACTTAACAACAACAATAGCCTAAGGCTTCTGACCACTAACTAGAAGGTTGGTGGTTCTAAACCCTGCAGCCACTCTGCGGAAGAAAGATGGAGTAATCTACTTCTGTAAAGATTTACCACTTTGGAAACACAATGGGGGTATGAGTCTGAATCAACTCTGTGGCAGTAGGTTTGTTTTTTTGTTGGTTTTATAATTTATGAGACATACAGAGTGACACTGGGTACCATATGACCAACAAAAAACAGATGACATCATAAATAATAAAAAAAAATAAAATAAAAAAAAAAAAGAAATCTACTTTAAAGACATGGGTTGGTTTTAAGTAAAAGAATAGAAACAAATATAACACAAAGTAAATTTCGGAGTAGTTTCTTACTAGGGATGTTGTTGTTGTTGTTATTATATGCCGTCGAGTCAGCCCCGACTCATAGCAGATAGAGAAGTTCATTTCAAAATGATAAAGGGGTCAACTGATCAAGAGGATCTAACAATTCTATATGTATGTGCATTAATAACAGAATTTCAAAGCATGTAAAGCAAGAATTGATAGAACTCCAAGGAGAAATTTACAAAACTACAATTACAGACAAAGATTTCAACATTCCTCTCTCAATAATTGATAGAGTAAGAAGACAAACAGTCATGAAAGTCACAGAAGACTTAACTCTATTAACCAATTAGAGGTCACTACCTATCAAGGGGTCATTATTTTGACTGTGATGCTAGTTTCATGACTATACACATATATCAAAACTTACTAATCTGTACATTTTATATATGTGCAGTTTCTTATGTTAATTACTCATCAATAAAGCTGTTAGAAAAACTCAATGTAAATCAAAGACTCTGAAACATTATAATCATTAAAAATCTGAAATCATCACTATCAAAGAAAAGGACAAAAAAAGAATCAGAATTTCATACCTTGTGAATACTGGCAGCTGGGACTGAATAACCTGGACTCTAATCACAACAAGTAACAGTGTACTAAACATCAGGACAATGAGTTTTATCAGTGTCTGCATCATAGAAAATGGAATACTACTCTTTCCACGGAGAAACTGTCCAGCAGTAGAACATAATAATGGCAAAGTATACTAGGAGAGGAAAGGAAAAATGTTTTAAATACTGAATTACAATATACTATCATGTTTTTACAATACAGTAATTTCCAAATACAGGTATCCCCCCCTTTTCTAACATCCACGTTATGCCACCTCACTTTTATGAAAGACCTCATTAGTACCTGTTTCCTCAAACAGGAAGAAATCCAAAGAGAATTTTCGGTTTTACGAAAAAAGGCATATTGTGAAACTAGCGTTCAGTGTCTGTTTCACAGTTTTTGTTCTGCAGCAATCCGTTAAAGAGGCAGTGTGCACCCTGGACAGCAGGAGCGGCGTTGCAAAGCTCCTTCCCCAGGAACTACACTGAGGATCTCAGCATCAAGCTGCCACAGGTTTGAACTGCGTTTCTGAACACATGTATGTTAAGTGTTATTTTAGATTTTATGCATTATACGGTATGATTTGGTAGGTTGTTTTTGGGCCCAGGATACTCAAAAACATTTTTCCATACAAATTAATGGTAATTGCTTCTTTGTTTTACGCCATTTCCACTCATGAAAGGTTTCATAGAAATGTTCTACTTTCAGATAGTGGGGGAAACTTGTATAACATTAGACACAATTTGACTATAATTAAGAAATTGATATGGAACAATCTTATCCAATAATGAATTTTATCATACAGTATTATTGTGTACTTTTCCAAACTGCCTAACGAATCTTTTAGTGAAAATCAGAAATCAGTCCTTAAAAATTGAACATGTCTTTGAAAAAAAGTTTTAGTAGGTATGAAACAAAACATGCTTGTTTCATGCAAGTTTTTGGCATGACTTTCTAATGAGTTGGTAAACAGCCTGAATTACATAGATAAAACAAATTCTAAAAATAGATTTAGAAAATAAATATATAATCTGATTCAACTAGGATAAACCAAGATAGTAACCAAAAAATTTGTATTTCTCCTTACCCCTTGGGCAATAAACACTTCATACACACAGCAAATTCCCACAACTGTTATCCCTTGTTCTTTACACAATGTTGCAACAGCCACTAAAAATACTGTCAATGCAATTGGAGCCCACACTGCAATTTAATAGAAATAAAACAAGTTTATAAAGTTTATAATTTTACAGAAGGATATCTTATATTAGACAACTATAAGAGACTATGAAAAATATTTACTTATGATTTCATATCCACATGTGATATATGTCCCATTAATTTATATTTTATAATCTAAAGTATATTTAAATTTTGTAAGTAATTTTTGCTTTATATTTTCAAAGCAAAGTAAAACATTAAGATGTATCAATGAACTTAAAAAAACATTGTTTTAGAAGAGGAAAATTACCTAACCAAATACTAACTTTTAAAAGAAAGGCAGGGTGGAGAATTTAGAGAAGGAAAAATTATAGATCTGAGTCATAATTATCAAACTATCAATAGGAAAAGAAGTATTTGAAATTATTGTACAGATAAAATATCTATAGAGTTTATTATACCTACAATTTATTAAAAACCTAAAGTTTAAAACTACTGATCACGTGGGCTACCATTCTTATTAAAAAAGATTGTTGTTGTTGTTGTTGTTGTTATGTGCCGTCGAGTCGACCCTGACTCATAGCGACCCCTCCTTGGGTTTCCGAGGCAGTTATCACTACGGAAGTAGGATTGCCCAACCTTCCTTCCAAGGAGTGGCTGGTAGGTTTGAACCGCCAGCCTTCTGGTTAGCAGTCAAGTGCTTTAGCCACTATGCTACCAGAGCTCCCTAAAAAAGATTATAAGAACTAAAATGACACAGGTTTATAAGTAAGAAATTAAATCAATACTATTCCTTAAAAAATTCTTTATAGAACACTCACAAGGTCATTTAAATGGAAACTTACTTCATCAACTTTAAGTAAACATCTACTACTTTGTAGTAATTTGATTAAATAAAGAATGAACTGTGAGAGTAATTACTAACTTGTTTTGTGACTTTTCTAAGCTTTAGTTTTCTTACTGAAAAATATGACCTTCAGTTTAAAAAAAAAGTACATTCCTATGATTATACGATCTCAGTTTTATTCATTAAGAATATAACCAAAGGAAAAACTGAAATAATTGACTCAAGAAATACAAGAATAAATAATAACTTAACTCATGAATCTAATGGTTTTTCTTCTATTACTGGGTTAATATAGAAACTTATCTATTTTAAAAATTGTTTTCAATTTAAAGTACTCAACAGACTAAAATTACTGAAAGGAAAAACATCAATCAAGAAATATTGTTGGAGATACTAAGTATTATAGCATATTTCCATTAAAAAAAACCTCACATGCTTGTTAGGCCAAAATTATCAATACTAACACAGAATGTAACAGAATATATGATATCAAGGGCTGTACTATAGTGCTAACTTCTGGGTTTTAATTCCTCTCCCTCTCTTCAAAATCTCAGGATGGACACAGAGTAGACTCTGACCTTCCCTTTAACAGACACCAAACAAAACCAAACTCATTGTCATTGAGTCAATTCTGACTCATAGCGACCCCCTTTGAGTTTCCGAGGCAGTAAATCTTTACACAAGTAGATTGCCCAGTCTTTCTTCCGCAGGGTGGCTGGTGGCACTATGCCATCAGAGCTCCTTTTAACAGACACAGTAAGGAGTAATTTTAGGTGAACAAGTGGCTTGAGCTCACATGCCAAAATAAATACCTAACGGTAACCATCCTCAACAAGGGAGAGCAAACCTAATAACACACAAAACTAAAACAGGATTACTTGAACAGACAAGCCAAGAATTTAAAGTAAATTAAGAACTTAAATAAAGAAGCTATTTGTATTGTGAGACAAGAACAAGAAATTTTATAAAGAACAAAGTAAACAATTAGGACTGAAAATATAATAAGGTAGAAGCTCATTTTAGTTGAGGTGACAGGGTGGTACAGGGAGGTGACAGGTTCCTTAGCTTGGCTGCTAAGGAAAAGTTCAGTTGTTCAAACCCACTAGTGGCTCCAGGGGAGAAAGATGTGTCAGTCTGCTTCTGTAAAGATTACAGCCTTGGAACCCTATGGGGCAGTTCTACTGTCTTATAGGATCGCTATGAGCGGAACTATCTCAATGGTAATGGGTTTGTTTTGGGGTTTAGTTTATTTTAGTTGGAGTAGACAAGAAGGTTAATGTGAGAGAGAAATAGTTGAGTCCTGGATGACATAAAGACATTTATAAATGAGACAACTATATGAAGATCTAGGGAAAGAAAACTAAAGACAGAGGAAGCAGCAAGTGTAATGGTGGAAGGAATAGAAAAAATATATTTGACTATAGTGAAGTGAGTTAGGAGGAGAATAGCAGGAGATATGGTTAGAGAGGTAAGTAAGGGCTTGATCGTAGATGGTTTTGTAGGCAATAGTATTTCCTAATCATTCATGCTTTGCTTAGGATTATACATAAGGCAGTGGTTGGGTACCATCCAGTTGATTCCAGCTCATAGTGACCCTATATGGTAGAGTAGAACTGACGCACTGGGTTTCCTAGACTGTAATCTTTACAGGAATAGACTGTTGGGTTTTATCTCGCAGAGCCCCTGGTAGATTCACACTACTGACTTTTAGATTACTGGCTGAGTGTTCAATCACTGCACTAACATGGCTCCTTTCTTACCTAATTTGCAATTCTACCCTAGTGACTGAACTCTCTGACTGTATAATGGATAACAGGGAAAACAGGTATACTATTTACTACGTACCAGGTTCATAACTCATCTAATCCTCACGACGGCATTATGATGAAGGTGGGGACTATTATTATTATCTACATTTTATAAACACAGAAAAAGCACAGAGAGGCTAATTTGCTAAGGTCGTAGAGGTAGAAGTGGTAGAGCTAGCTGGAATTTGAAACCAGACTTTCAAGTCCATATTCTTTATCAGTACAATATGTTGCCACTCAAAATGTTTTAGGAATTATAATTATACATAGAAACAAGTGGCAAAGCTGCTCAAATTAAGTCTAAGTGATATTAAGCTATTTAAAGAAAAAAAAAAACTCACTGCTATTGAGTTTATTTCGACTTATGGAGAAAATCTTTACTTAAGTAGATTGCCCCATCTTTCTTCCACAGAATGGCTGATGGTTAGCTGTCAAATGCCTTAGGCACTACGCCACCAGACCTCCTTATTAAGCTATTTGGTACTGACTAAATCATTTACTTCTTGAACTATTCATCACAGTTAAACTTTAAGATCAACACAAAATAGATTAAAGCCATTACATGAAGCCCCTTTCACAACCATGGTGTGAGCTTTCTAAAAAAATAATAATTTTATAGCTCCCCCCACCCCCAGACAATATCAGGCATCATTAATGACCCAATGTATATAAAGCATTTTCCTGAGTAGGACACATGGCAAGGCTCAATAAATAGCTGAACTATGATCTACACATAATAAAAGTTATACTCTAGTAGGCTTGGCTTTGAACCTTCCCTAAACAGTACAATTCACAATCTACCAGGAGTTATTTGTAGAAAGACAACTGAATCATTGGTACCTGTATCATGTACATGTAATAGCAGATGGAAGTAGGGAATAAGATTCAAAACTCCTATATTCTAGGGTAATTTGGTTTTAAAAATTAGATCATGTAGAATGTATTAGCTTACGATAAAACTTCTACATGCAATTTTTAATATGGATAATGTATGTCATATTATCATCTATAAGCTAAAATAGAATAACATATGTGTCACTGTGGCATATGATGTTTAAGAAGCACATGGCATAAATAAAAATTACCTCATCAAGTTTTATAGCTATAGATAAAAGTCAAATATTAGATATTTACCTATGGAATTATCTGGTCCTTTAGATTTGGTGTATGACAAAAATGCAGCTAGAAAAAAGATAGATGACAAAAGTTCTGCTCTTCCTACAACACCTGTTACCTAGAAAGGGAGAAGGGGTTATGGGTTGCAAATTAATGAAGGGTATCTTGAAAATGTTACATGATACCAACAGCACTTTAAAGAGAAATTAAACCATCATAACACTTCACAGATACATTTCTATTTCTTAGACATTCTTTGAGTGCCATCAAGTGGTGACTTTGTATATCACCCATAAATGAAACCATCCGAAGGATCATTTGTAACAGTTCTTTCATTGTTGTTATTTAACATACTCTGAAATAACTATAGACTCACAAGAAATTACAAAAAAAAAGCAGAGGTATCAGTTACCCAGCTTCCCCCAATGTAACGTCTGAAATAATTCTAGTACAATTATCTAGCACCCCCCCCAAAAAAACCCAAACTCACTACTGTCAAGTTGGTTCAGACTCACAGTGACTCCTCCTTGGGTTTCTGAGGCCGTATCTCTACGGAAGTAGATTGCCCAGTCTTGCTTCTGAGGAGTGGTTGGTGGGTTTGAACCACCAGCCTCCTGGTTAGCAGTCAAATGCCTTAGGTACTACGCCACCAGAGATCTTAAATTTTTTTTAAAAAACTAAACCCTTAAAATTTTTCTTAAAACACAATTATTCTTAAAATACTGAAGTACCATAAATTCACTTGTGTTACCTCATAATAAATTAACAAACTAAAGTTCAAAAAGACAATAAACTTGAAAATAAATAGAACAAATAGAAACCACTTTAAATAGGAGAGGGAACTAAATTTCAGCCGCTATAAATAAATATTATTTAGGTTGGAGTTTAAATATAATCTTGTTTTCAATTCTTGATCTGTAAGCATGGTCAACTATCTTACCTCTTTGAACCTTCATCTTCTCATTTGAAAAAGGAGAGGATGAAGCTAATTTATTTCAGAAATCCTTTTAAATTCTAAAAATTTGTATATAAACTCCCAAAAGCTTTATCCTTACAAGCATTTGGAACTCATAAAATAAAAAAATCACCTATCGTTTGGTAAACACATGAGAAAATGTCTGTTCAGCTAGACACCAAAAGCTACAAGACAGTTAGTGGGAGAGGGACATAACACCTCCACCAATACCAACACACACACACACACACACACACACACTCTCTCTCTCTCTCTCTCTCTCTCTCTCTTTCACATAGTTTAAACATAAAGACTTTTACCTAGAAATAAAAGTTTGTAACAAAGCAACTGAATACTTTGCTCTTGCTAGGAGGCATTTTGGAGTTTCAAGGTTATTAAGGAACATAAAATGATACTTTTGGTATGTCTTGCTGGATAGGAAGGAGCTCTGGTGGTGCAGTGGTTAAAACACTTGGCTGTTCAAACTCACCAGCTGCTCCACAGGAGAAAGATGAGGCAGCTGGCTTCTGTGAAGATATACAGCCTTAGAAACCCCACAAGGCAGTTCTACTCTGTCTTATAAGGTTGTTATGCATCAGAATTGACTCGATGGCAGTGAGTTTTGGTTGTTTGGCTAGTAACGGGCTGATGAATATACTAGCAATACAAGAGAAAGACCACAATTTGGAAACACATAGCAATACATAATATGAAACTATTCAGTATCGCATTCATTAGGATGTCTGCTCACATTTGCATATATTTTGATATATTTTCATTCCTTAATTACATCTGCCTTGCTGATTATATTTTTCTGTCCTTTGAAACACAAACAATGAAAAGATGACAAATAACCCTTAAAATCTATATTAATGAAGAACAATTAGCAAAGAAAAGGACTGTACTCATTTAAATTTTATATCACTAAAGTTAAGAGATTCTGTCTTATGCTCTTGACTGAATAAACATCTATGTACAAAAATTATCTTAAAATCTTAAAAAAAATGTATATTAGGAAACTAGACTTATTGTACTAACTTCACAGTTATAGAATACTTACATTCAAGTCATGGTTAATTTTTTTTCCCCTTAGGAACATACAGCATTGTAATCACTGTGCAGGCTTTGCAAAATAATACCCAAAACAAAAATAGTTAAGCTCACTGCCTTCAAGTTTATTCCAACTCACAGAGACCCTACAGTACAAAGCAGAACCGCCTTTATAGTGTTTTTAAGGCTATAAATCTATATGGAAGCAGACTGCCATATCTTTTTCCATGCAACTTCTGGTAGATCTGAATACTAACCTTTTGATTGGCAGCTGAGGACCTAACCACTGCACCACCAAGGCTCCTTTTGTGAAATAATAATGAGGAAAAAAAAATGACTGAATTTTACTTACTGCTTCTGTGTGTACTGGATGCACTGCAAAAAGTAAAGAAGCAATCACACTACTCCTATCGTCCAGAAAAAGTTTGCAGACTTTAAGAAATATCACACTAACCACAGCATGAAAAATCAGATTTAGGAGATGGTATGACATTGGCTTCAGTTCACTAAACAAATAATTTAAGCGAAACGTCAATACTGTTAAGGGTCGGTAAGATTTGTGACTTCGCTCCTAAAAAGAAAAAAAAAAAAATCACTGATTATTAAGTACCTTAGTCCTCCAGGGTACATGATTTAATCACTGCATTTCCCACTGAAGGTATGTACATTTGGCTGAAAAATAACAATAGAATAACAAAATGCCCTGAGTAACACAGCCATGGAAGATAGTTTATAATCTATGTTTTCCCATTTGTCCCAAAACGAGGTAATTTCCTTCTTGATAATAGAGTGGTCAGAGAATTAACAGTAGAAAAAAGAACATTTGACTATTAACTTCTCTTCACATATACACAGATTAAAAAAAATAAATATAAAAGGGCATTGGTGACATGGATCAAGTTGGAGCAAAGGCTTTCCTTCCTTATCTATTACCAATACACTATACAAAAGTTTATGTAACTCTTGGTCAGACGTTCCAAAGTAAACAGAATGCTTACTACCTCAGTTCAAACAGCGATGACTCAAAACCAAAACCAGGTACTGTCAAGTTGACTCCAACTCGTGGCAACACTGCATGTTTCCGTGTAGAACTGTGCTCTATAGGGTTATCAATGGCTTGTTTTTTGGAAGTAGATTGCCAGGGCTTTCTTCAGAGATACCAGCACTATCCATTTGTTTTATAAAAAACATCTCTAAAATGTATAAATCTGAATATATTAAACTCAAAATCTCTGAATATTACTTAGAGAGTAATAGAAGAACAAAAATCTGTATGATGTGCTTTGTTGGCAATAAATGAAATTTTATGTCAAGTACTGAATTTCTTTATAAATTAGAAGTTACATTTAATCAAAAGAATGTTTTATGATAAAACATAATCAAACCAGTTTTAAGAATGAAACACACAGTTCAAAATTACTACCTTGGTAATATTTTATAGTTTTATATAAGGGTATGCACACTCAGTGTCTGAGTAATTTTATATCACTAGAGTTAAGAGATTCTGTCTTATGCTCTTGACTGAATAAATGTTTATGTACAAAAATTGTCTTAAAATGTTAAAAAAAAAGTGTATTAGGAAACTAGACTTATTGTACTAACTTCACAGTTATCGAATACTTGCATTCAAATCATAGTTATTTTTTTCCCCTTAAAAGCATACAGCATTATAATCACTGTGCAGACTTTGCAAAATAATACCAAAAACAAAAATAGCTAAACTCATTGCCTTCAAGAGGCAAGGAGGCAGCATCTTCTGATCTCTTCTAACTCCACAAGAGGAAGATAGAATCACTATCAGCAGCTCAAGGCCTGTTCCTATGAGGCCAGACATGCTGCCACTCTCCACCCCTCTCACCAATCTTGACATCAACCGTCCCTCTCAAGGCACCCACCACCTCTGCTGGGTTTGATAATTCGCTGCAGTGGCCACACAAAACTCACAGATTATGGGGTTTATTAGGGAAGCAACAGGCTACAATTCAAGTTCAGGAATGCACTCAGTCTCTATCAGCCTGCTGTCTCTCTCAGTAGGCCATCTCTCTCTCAGGAGTGCATCTCTCTCGTGTCTCTCTCTCTTAGCAAGCATGTCTCTCTCAGCTGGAAGTCAGAAACTCCTTCTGCCTCTAACACAACACACTGCCATCGAGTCGGATGCGACTCACAGCAACCCCTCCTTGGCTTTTAGAGGCTGTATCACTATGGAAGTAGATTGCCCAACCTTCTTTCTGAGGAGTGGCTGGTGGGTTTGAACTGCCAGCCTTCTAGTCAGCAGTCAAATGCCTTAGGCACTACGCCACTCATTTTGAGCCTGGTAGAGTGACAAAACTAACCAATCCTAACATCAGAATTCTACACACCTGAGAGAGAGTGGACTTCCCAGAAGATTGCTTCATGCTGCTCCAAGAAAAATACACCAGGTGGATAACTTTAACAATCAGCTACTCAGTTGCTCACGACAAAGTGGGAGTTACAAAGACTACTGCTCATTGCTGGTGAAAAGCCATACCGTATAATTTACTACACTGCGGTGTCCTTGTTCTCCTACTTACAACCTTTTGCTATAAATCTGTTACAAAGGTATAGACATAACAAGTATGTTCATCCATATCAGGGAACATTAAAAAAAAAAAAACTCAAACCCACTGCCACCAAGTTGGATCCGACCCATAGCGACCCCTCCTTGGGTTTCCGAGGCAGTATCTCTATGGAAGTAGATGGCCCAACCTTCCTTCTGAGGAGTGGCTGGTGGGTTTGAACCACCCGTCTTCTGGTTAGAAGTCAAATGCCTTAGGCACTATACCACCAGAGCGGAAGCACAAAAACAAAGATTCCCCATTTGGGGATTAGGGTTATTTTAATATTGCTGCTTGTATTGAATACGTATATCATGACATGCATGCTGTTTACTTAGAATGTTCATTCCTGCTTGTCTAACTATTTATGTATCCTTCAAATTTCAGCTCTTACAAGACTGACTGAGCACCTATCACTTTCGGTTTTTTAGGGATTGTTACTTTTATTTAAAATTTACAATTGTAATCATTTTTAAGTGTACAATTCATAGTATTAATTACTTTCACAATGTTGTGTAACCTTAACAACTATCTACTTTTAAAACGTTTGATCAACTCAAACAGAAACTTTGAACTCTGTTTTTAATACTTATGGATGTATACTTAGGAATGGAATTGTCGGGCCTCATGAATTTTCTGTTTAACTTTTTGAGGAACCAACTGTATCTTCCTGCATATGAAAAGCTAGTACCAGCACTATTTGTTGGCCTATGTCTTCCTCTATTGAATAGATTTGGCACCCTTGTCAAAAATCAACTGACCCTAGATGTATCAGTTTATTTCTACTCTAGACTATTTTATTCCATTGATCCATATGTCTATTCTTCTGCTATTATCACACTGCTTTGATTATTGTAGTTATATAGGAAGTTATGAAATTGGGAAATATGAGTTCTATAATTTTGTTCTTTTTCAAGAGTTCTTGGCTGTTCATGATCCTTTGCAATTCCATATGAATTTGGGCATCAGTTTTTCCATTTCTGTAAAAAAATGCTACTGGAATTTTAATAAAGAGATTATACTGAATCCCTAGATCACTTTGGGTAGAACTGATACCTTAACAATATTGTTTTCCTATCTATGAATATAAATGTATTTCTTTTATGGAGATGTTCTTTAATTTCTTCCATAAACGCATTGTAGTTTTCAATGAGAGTCTTTCACCTTTCTTGGTAGCTTACACCTAAGTATTTTATTCTTTTAGGAGTTACCATAATAGAATTGTTTTCTAAACTTCCTTTTTGGGTTGCTCATTGCTGGTGTATGAAAAACACAATTGATTTTCCTGTATTAATCTTGTAATCTGCAACTCTGGGGAAAGGTCTTTGTCTCTTTCAACTTCTTTTTCTTGGAGTGGCTGTTGGGTTTCAACTACCAACTTTCTGCTTAGCAGTCAAATATCTTAGGCACTACACCACCAGAGTTCCTTAACTACAGGGACAGGGGTTAGGATTTACCACACATATTTTACATATACTTGGCTCCTTGGAGATTTCATGTGGCTTATATCTTCCCCATCTCTGCCTCACCCCCCCCACACACTTAATCTGCTCTTTTTATCTCAAAAATTATCTACTAAAAATACATCCTATACTAATACTGCCTCATTAACATAAAAAAGGAGCCCATTCCCAAATGGGATGATAACTACAGGTACCCACCCAATAAAACCAAACCGACTGCCCTCAGGTCGACTCTGACTCATAGGGACCACCATTGGGTTTCCAAGGCAGTAAATCTGTGGAGTGGCTGGTGGGTTTGAACTACCAACCTTCTGGTTAGAAGTCAAATGCCTTAGGTACTATACCACTAGAGTTCCTTAACTACAGGAACAGGGATTAAGATTTACCACACATATTTTTTGGGGACACATATCAGTGCATAACACATGAAAAGTAGGAAAAGGTGCTAGAAGTGAAAATCTGTTAGAGCCTGAAATGTTAGTGTTAGTGCTGCTCCATAAGAATATATGCTATAGTTGAAAGGATAAAGTCAGAAAGTAGAAGGGAACACGTACTTTTAATTGTAGCATTTAAAATTGCTTGTCTGTCTCTTAGATGCACATATGCCACAGGCAACAACCAACTAAAAGCAGATTAATTATTAACATAATTACTTACTTATTTAATTCATTAGGAACCTACTTACGACTTCATTTTTATTAATAATCATCAATTTACTAGATATCAAATTTACAGTAAAGCAGCTGGTTCCATAATGAAACAATACATATAACTGTGACATGCAGGCAAAGTAAAAATAAACTTGATTACTTACGGTATCAGTTGGCAGTAGAAACAGAAGCATAAATGTAATAGTTTATCTATCTATCTATCTATCTATCTATCTATATGTAAACAGTTTCCTGTTTTTGTGAATCTCCATATAAGTGGAAACCATACAGTGAGGCAAGATATGTTCAGAACGTACAACACAAGGTACTTCATAGGCCAAAACTCAGAAGACTATGGTTTATTTTAGCTCTGTGGTTCTCAACTCTGGCTGGACCACAAAATCACCAAGATGACTTAAAAACAAACAGCCTCTTCCCATAGCACTGACACCATGGTTTGCTAATGTGGTAGTTACAGTTGTGTGTCAACTTGGCTGGTGGTAGTTACTCTCCATAATGAGACTGGCAATCAACTCCATGGTGGGATCTACCACAAGCAGCTGAGTAGCTGCTTTAGGGATGTGGTCTGCTTCCCCTATGTAAGGAGAAGCTTGGGGATTGGTCTCTACTTTTTGGCATACTGGAACCCTACATGTAGCCAAGTTGTTCAGCAGCCTGCCATGCCCTGCCAATCCTCGGACTTCTAGTGGACTTGAATTAGTGGCCTGCAGTGTTGTTTTGTAACATTGGCACTATGTCTTTGTACTTGTTGACCCTGGGTTTGTCAGCCTCAGCAGCCAGCAGCTGTTTGAGTGAAGAAAAGCCTCCAGCTTCAGTGGGCTGGGAGTAAGAGGCAGAGTATAAGCCCAAGGTTGAGGGACTTTCACCCGGTCCCTAGAGCCTGGCACTTTGAACTCTAGACTTAAAGCCTCCAAACTGTAAGAGAATAAACCCGTTTGTTAAAGCCATCCCATTTGTGCTATGTTCCTATCAAAGCGGCACTAGGTAACCAAAACAGCTAACAGTTACAAGGCCCTTTCATCTGGCCTTTCAAGTCACAATCTCTGTGTCACAACTATAATCACAATAGTTACTAGCATAAGATGGAGGGAGAATGGACACATATTTTAAAGGTTACTATGGATCAGGGTAGAGATGTAATGGAATAAGCTGTCTAGAAATAATGGATGTTCTAACAAGGCAATTTTTTCCCTTGTTATCAAAATATTTTCTTAAAGGCTAGAACTGGATGAGAAGAAGGCAGGAGAAAAACAAGTCCTGCTTATTAATAAGAAAAAATATTTACATAGTGCCTAAGTCATCTAACTGCTAACCAGAAGGCTGGCAATTCAAACCCACCAGCCACTTCTTGGAAGGAAGATTGCGCAATCTACTTCTGTAGAGATATTGCCTCGGAAACCTGAGGAGGGGTGGTTATGAGTCAAAATCAACTCGATGGCAGTGAGTTTAGTATGTGTTTATGAATTAGGAGCTCTAGTGGTATGATGACCAGTAAGTATTACAATGGTTCAAACCCACCAGCTGCTCCACGGAAGGAAGATAGGGCAATCTATTTTCATAAAGATTTACAGCCTTGGAAACACAATAGGGGTTGCTATGTGTTGGAATCGACTTGATGGTTGTGAGTTTGAGGGCTTTTTTTTGGGGGGGTGGTATGTTTATGAGAAGTTTCCAAATTTGAGGACTGGAGGAAGGGACCAAAAATGACTACCAAGGAAAAAACAACAAACTATCACAAAGTGTTACAAGCTTTGTTTCAATACCCCTCTATCTAACACCTACATGTCAGACAGGGATATTTGTGGTTTAGTGGGAGAATTCTAAGGAGCCCTGGTGGTACAATGGGAAAGTGCTCAATTGCTAACCAAAAGGTCAATGGTTTGATCACTCCTAAAAATGAACTATACTTTAAAGTTCTCAATACAAAACCAAAATAACCATTAGGTAAGAGATATGACACAGATTTTAATATTTAGTAAATGACATTTTCTTTCTGTAGCAAAGTAGGCAATGTTGTACTATTTTTACTTTTAAAATCTAATCTATTTATATTGAATTACTATATTTTAAAATGGTTAAATATATCACAAGCAGTCATCTCTTCTGCTTACTCACAAGAGAGAAAAAGGAGAAATAAAGTCATTTAGCAAGACACAGACTTGTACTGCACCTCCTTTTCTCAGTGCACATCTGGTTCTCACACACATATATTATCTTAAAAAGGTTAAAAGCCCAGGTACACAGATAAGGAAAGAATCAAGTATGTTTTAGAGAAGATAATCACATCTTAAACTTTATGTTTATTACAAATATGTTATGTCTCATATAAATTTTTTTTTTGAAAAAGCCCATAATTACTATGACGACAATGAAGATAAAGAATTAAGGGCAATAAATTAAAAGAATATTTGAAAATGTGAGATATAATTACTTACTTCAGACATAGGGGTTCCCCAGAAGTCATTCTGAAATAAAGTTTTCAAAGGTGTAGATGGATGTAAGTCTTTATTATCCAATATTGCTGAAACATCATCAAAAACAAAACCACAAAAGAGGCTGTTCCAATAGCAGGCAGTCACCACACCTACTATTAAGATTACTTCTTTGAAGTTAACATTAGCCATCTTTTCCAGAAGTACTCATGGACAAAAACTGGAAAAAAAAAAAAAATTATGAAGATGATACAAGCAGCATGTTTTTTCTTCTCCCTCAAATAAATACAAATCTATCTGTTGACAGAAAACAAATAAAAAAGACTGAATGCTAATTCTTCCAGAAGCTCAGTTCCTCAAAGTTCAGCTCATACGTCATCCACCTGTAAAAAACACTGTGGAGTCAACTTAGGTTTCAAGTGAAAGAACCCAGAGCAAGAGTAGAGGTGGTGTATGCATATGTGTATATATACAGAAGCATGAGAGGGGGGGCCATTGCTATAAAAATGTAGTACACTGCTGTTAACTGTTGTGGGAATAGCTAGTTCTTTTTTCTATGTATACTAGTACACTCACACATAGACATGTAATGTGAATAGCTGGGATGATTGGTTTACATTTGCTACAAAAATGGCATGTTACTATCTATATCTATGTTTTACTTTTTCAAGTCATTGGCCAGTTTATGAACAAAGGATTACAGATTATAAATCCAAATAACTTAACCTGCCAATAACACTTTCCAACTGAAAATTAAGTAATTATATTTAAAAATACAAATTTATATATTTCCCTATCATGAAAGTTTCCTACGACTTTTGCTCTATTTTCTGTGTTCTTATTTTTAAGAATACTTATTAGGAGGTTGAATATCTGAGATCAATAGTCTGTACCAATTCTCTCACATTTAAAATCATTCCTTCTTACTCTATTCTCAAAGAATTTATCAAATTTATTTCTTTTTAGTGATATACACGTTCTGAAATTTTATCGAGAGCAGTTTTCTTCTCAAGTGTTGTAGTATTTCTTTGCATAAATCTATTTCAGCAGGAGGCAGGTCTACCAGAGAATTGAGTATTTTCTATAGAATTAACTGTAGAATAATTTCAGACTGCAATTAACCACTCATGAACTATATTATAGAGCTACAAAATTTAATACAATTTTTTCAACAAAATTGAGTGTTCCAATGGTCCAACAATTATTCCAGTGTAACTGTGGGAAAAAAATGAACATATAAAAAATTTTATATGAATCTGGGAAAATTTAGCCTGGAAAGCACTTCCAGCTTAATGGTTTCATTATGATTATACCATCTTACTCAATAAGAGCAATCTATTATACTTTTAAAGTCTATAAAACTTTGGTCTGCAAAGTTTGTAAAGTCTGCATTCACAGTGATTCCTACTAATCTTTCCAGTCTCCTCATGTTGAGGGAAGACAAGTGTCAACTTGCTGCAAATCTCTATGAGAAGAAGGCAAAAACAAAACATTTATTATAAATAGTGGATATTACATTTCTTCTTATGGTTATGCTTTAATTTCAACATTGGGAAAGTAAGGAAACTCATTTTTCTGATAAAGGAGCTAAAAAGGAGTGGAAGGATCATGTAAGGAATATAAGCTGATTGGTACCGAGACTAGATGCAACAAAATAAGAGGCAAATCTTGCTTGCGAAGTGATTTTTGTTAGATAAAACTGTTCATAAAGGCTTGTTGTTGTTGTTGTTTGCCGTTGAGTCGGCCCCGACTCATAGCGACCCCTCCTTGGGTTTCCGAGGCAGTATCACTATGGAAGTTGATTGCCCCATCTTCCTTCCGAGGAGTGGCCTTAGGCAAGAAAAATGGCAAGTCTAGGCTAGTGTTGCTGTAATATAAGACAGCCATTCATGAACCTGAAACATAAATTCTATTCTCTTTGTAAAAATTGAATGACGAAGACAATTTGATGAAAGTTATTGCAGAGTTTTAGTGATTTTCCTTAAAATTATATTGTAAGTTGCTGGACTAGAACTTGAATTAAATTTCCTGACCATAGTTAGGGACAGAGACTACTGCACATAAGAACCTATAACATAACTAGCTTTTTTCTGCTGTATCCCCAGTGTCTAGCAAAGTACATAATTTCAAGTTCATTGTTAGAATAAGGTAAACAATGACATTTAAGTATGACTTTGCTTTCAATTAAGAACTGGGTAAAACTCTTGGCTTTATCAAGTATTAGAAAATTATTTAACTGCTCTGAACCTGTTTTCACATCACCAAAAATGGGACTAAAACTAAAACTTAGGTCTGACCCTTTGAAGTGCTGATAATATAAATGTGAACAAGAGGGTGAGGGAAATAAGGGCAGATAACACCAATATAAACAAACAAAACTAGTAAATTAATAAATATGAAACCAAAAAAAAAAAAAAAAAAAAAACCCACTGTCATAGAGTCAATTCCAACTCATAGTTGACTGTCACCGGGTTTCCAAGGCGGTAAATCTTTTTTTGTTTGTTTGTTTTTTTGTTTACTTGTTTATTTATTTTAATTGTGATCTGGGTGAAGATTTACAGAGCAAATTCACTTTCCATACAGCAGTTCACATACACTTTGTCTCATGACATTGACCACAGTTTACCACAATGCAACAGCTCCCCTCCCACCTCCTCCCCACAGTTACCTCTTCCCAGTGTCCATCCCTCCATGGGCTCCTGCCCCCTGAGCTGTCTCCCTGTGCATAAGCAGCCCTTCTTTCTCCCATGATTGTTCTCTCCAAAGAGTGTATCTACTTGAGGTAAATGTTCAACTCATATGCCTGTCTTTTGTTTGGCTGGAAACCACAGGTGTGGGTTCAATTCCAGACCCGAAGGGCAGCTAGGGGTCATAGTCTCAGTGGTTCCACCAGGCTCTATCAGACCAGCAAACCTGGTCCCCCCCTTTTTTTCCTCCAAATGATTTTCAGTTTTGTTCCACATCGTTCTCCCGCTCTATCAAGGATCTCCTACATAGATCCCCTTCCAAGTGGGTGACAGTGGTAGCCGGGCACCACCTAGTTCTTCTGGTCTCATAGTTGTATAGGCTGCAGATCAGATGGCGTATCAGTCTCTAGGACTAATTATTTCAATGAATTTTGGTTTTCTTCATTCTTCTTTGCACTTGACGAGGAGAGACCCATTGTTGCATCTAGATGGCAGCTTGCTAGCTTTTAAGATCCCAGTCACTACTCGCCAAGGTAGGAGGTGGAACAATGTTTTGTATAGTATGTTATGCCAATTGAGCTTGATGTCCCCTGCGACTATGGTCCCAAGCCCACAGGTTCAACTACTTGGTCTCTCTGGGTAGCTGGCTATGACCAAGCAGTGACCACAACCTTGCCAAGGCGCTAAATAGACTGCCCCATCTTCCTTCTGCAGACTGGCTGGTGGGTATGAACTGTCAACCTTCTAGTTAACAGTCAAATATCTTAGGCACTGTGCCACCTGAGCTCCTTAATAGATATGATAGCCAGTTATAATGAATGTTTTGAGGAAAACAAGATGCTGTAATAAAAAATAAAATTCAACTTACGAAAATAAATACCCAGTAGTAAGAACAGTATCTGACATTAAAAAAAAAAAAAAGACAAACTCACTGCTGTCCAGTCGGCTCTGACCCATAGTGACCCTCCTTGGGTTTCTGAGGCAGTATCACTACGGAAGTAGATTGCCCAACCTTCTTTCCGAGGAGTGGCTGGTGGGTTTGAACCGCCAACTTTCTGGTTAGCAGTCAAATGCCTTAGGCACCATGCTACCAGAGCTCCTGACATAATATGTGCTTAATAAATATTAAAGCTTATTCATACCTTCCTCCATTAAATTATGAATTAAAAATATTGAACATGAAGAATATTTAATTCAAATATTTGAGTAAACAAAGTGATACAATTAGAATGTAATATATTTAATATAAAAGAAGGTTAAAGAACTAACCAAAACCTACTACTAAGGAGTCGATTCCGACTCATTTGCCCCATAGGGTTTCCAAGGTGTTAATTTTTTTAGAAGCAGAGTGCCTCATGTTCCTCTGGAGCAGTGGCTGGTGGGTTCTAGTCCTCGGCCTTCTGATCAGTAGCCAAATACTTCAACCACTGCACCACTACAGCTCTTTGGTCAAAGAACCAGCACTTTATAAATACTGGCTCCGAGCATGCCTCAGGAGGTAGTACACAGCAATTGAGAACATGTCCTCCAGTCAGAAAGATTCCTGTTCAATCACACAAACTTTGAGCAGGGTACCTGACCTACCAAGCCTCGGTTTTCCAACTTAGTTGTACACTGAGACCAATATAAGCACCTATCTCATCGAATTCCTATGAAAATTAAGTGAGATAATGACGTTTTTGGCGTATACTCTTTTAGTAAAGGATTCAACAAAATGATCACCCCTATAAACCTCATGTCTTTATCTCACAAAATCACTAGCTGTTTTTATTTTCTACTGAGTTAGTGCTTTATTACCCAAACATGTGCTTTGGAAAGAAATACACTATTTATTTTCAAAAGAAAAAATAACTATCAGTCACAAATAAAATAAAGATGAGAAGCACTGGTCCACACAGTTGGAAATGTCATTTAGATTTCAAGTCTATTACTCAAGAAGGAACCATGGTGACGCGGACGTTAAGCGCTCGGCTGCTAATTGGAAGGTAAGCGATCGAACCATAGGGGCTCCGGGGAAGAAAGCTGTGGCAATATGCTTCCTTAAAGATTCTCACTGCCATCGACTCGATTACGTACGACTCACAGCGACTCCCCTTGAGTTTCCAAAACTGTAAATCTTTTACGGAAGCAGACCACCTCCCATCTTTCTTCCGCGGAACAGCTGGTGGGGTTGGAACCACAGACCTTTTTGGTTAACAGCCAAATGCCCTAAGCAGCCTTGGAAACACTGTGGGGGCAGTTCTACTATGTCCTACGGGGTCGTTAAGAAGCGGAATCGACTTGATGGCAATGGAATTTTTTTTTTTTTACTCCAGAATGGCCGAAAGCACGACATAAGCAAAACTTAGTAACAGTGGCAGACACCTGAGAAGTTGCTCCCATACATGGTCAATCCCCTCGGTCATTAAGCAAGTGACAGAAAAAGATCTGCTACTCCTTCTCTCTCCACCCCAACATTGGCCTGGATAAGTAATAACCTCTCTCCTCTAGAGCTTTCACTCTACACTAGCTTCTCAACCTTGCGCGAAGGAAAAGGTGTTACAGGTAAGGCGGGCAGGGTTGCAGGATGCGGTGTCCTTTTCTCAATCCTTCATTCACCCCAAAACCATGATCTCGGATGTGTTGTCCCCCCTCCACTGCACAGAGATAGATGTTGATACTAAACAAGGTTAAAACTTTTTTTTTTCTTTCAGAGGGCACCACCCCAGGCGTCGTTTGCACAAGTCTGAGAAAGCGGGATCTTACCTCGTTTTCAGGCTCGGGCGAGTCTTTCCAACGCCGAGATAGGAGCTTCAGTAAAACGGGACCGCTCCCCTCAACCTCTCCCACGCTGCTGACCAACAGCCTGACCTCACCTGGGAACTGCTCCACCAATAGCTGCTTAGGGAAACCTCAGGAAGAGCGACCCGGCGAGTGACGCCATGGAAGCCACAGTCATGATCTACCGCGCTCAGCCCACCAGCCCCGACTTGACTCGGCCACCGCGCCTCCACCCTCCCGGTCCTACCCCCGCTGCCCGGGTATAATCGCTGCCCTGGTATAGGCGCAGCCCTGGTATAGGCGCAGCCCCCCGCACTGCACGCCGGGAACGCCCTACCTCCCAGAGACTTCAGATCCCAGCATGCACATGACACCGACAAAAACTGTACTCTGGGATTTGGAGTCTTCATCCTACGTTTTCTGCAGGACCTTTAACTCTGAGTCCAAGCACCCCGCCGGTGCATCGGAACGTAAAGCATCACTCGGCGTCGTGAAATGTAGGCTTCATTTGCATCCGGGGCCTTGCTCTGGCCTTGGCTGGGTGGGGAATGGTGTCGCCTAGCAGCCACTGCCGCTACTGCTTGCTCTGGACCAGTTGGCGGGACCAAGAGCCGGGTGGAACAGCGTCGGGAAGAGATCGGGGCGCTGCAGCAAGGCTCGGTTTGGTTGGTGCGGTAGTTGAGGGGCCGCTGCTGATTTAGCCAGGCTTAGTCTAGATGAATTGCTCCGCGTGAGCCGGAGCTGCGAGTCACACGCAGGTCCTTTGGCCTCAGGGCCCGTATTCAACAAGCCAGCTTCCCCGCACCTTCTATCCCTGGTCCGCGAATTTTCTGCCTTTTTGTTTAAGCCGTGGTTTCCTCGACCCATCTTCACTCATTTTAACCAATTATTTACGCACTTTTGTCCCCAGTTCCTGTTTCTCTGAATCACGGATCGATTTTAGCCTTTGCTGCACCTCGGGCTTAGCACTGTTAGACGTGTGCGCGCGTTGGGGGGGGGGGGGGGGGGGGGAAGGAGCGAGCGGAGCGAGCAGAGCGAGGGGGGGCAGGGATTGGTGGTGGTGGTGGTGGTGGTAGAGAGGCCCCAGAAGCTTACCTTCTACTGGGATTAGTTTTAGCGAGGAAACCATCCTACCTTATTTAACAAAAACAGTAGTTTGTTCTGATGGTTTTGGCTACCTACTATATATAGGTTTGATCAAGGTTATTTTGCCCACTAACTTGCTTTGCAATTAATTAGCAAAAGCTCTTTGCAAAGTACCTCAGATAGTTACAATGAGTCAGTAATGCTGTTTATTTTGGAAATTCTGACAACCCCTGTTTTGTTACAGAAGTTAAAGCACGGTGAAAGAATTCAACATGCCACCTAATATAAACTGGAAAGATATAATGAAAGTTGACCCAGATGACCTGCCTCGACAAGAAGAACTGGCAGATAATTTGTTGATTTCTCTATCTAAGGTGCTTAACTGATAAGAGCATGGAAATATACATATATACACACATGCACATAAATACATGAGCTCTGGTGGCACAGTGGGTAAGGCATTTGGCTGCTAAGCAAAAGGTCAGCAGTTCAAACCTATCAGCTGCTCCTGGTGAAGAAAATGAGGCAATCTATTTCTACAAAGATTTATAGACTTGGAAACCCAGTGAGTGTAGCTGTGAGTTGGAATTGACTCAATGGCAGTGGGTTTTTGGTTTGTGTGTGTGTGTGTGTGTATGTATACTTAGACACAGACATATGGGAGCTCTGGTGGTTCTGTAGTTAAGGCATTGGGCTGCTGACCAAAAGGATGGCAATTTGAACTCGCCCGCGGCCCTGTGGGAGAAAGATGAGGTGGTCTGTTTCTCTAAAGAATTACAGCCTTGGAAACTATGGAGTTCCTATGAGTTGAAATCAGTTTGATGGTAGGGGGTTTGGTGGTTTGGTTATGTGTGTATGGTGTGTGTATATATATACACACACCATACATACATACATGTGAATATATATTATTAAGTTGTCATTGAAATCATTGAATGCTACACCTGGAAGTGTTCTTATATTTTGATTAAGAGTTACAAAATAAAACAAAATTGTTTGTTTACTTAGGTGGAAATAAATGAAATAAAAAGTGAAAATCAAGAAAGCTTGATACACCTTTTCAGAGTTACTCAGTCTCTAATGAAGGTTTGTATCCAACAAATTTTAAAATAACTTTTACTGTTAAATATCTCTGTGAAATACTTTGTGAAATCTAAATTGCCATGCAAAAGTATCTTCAAATGTACGTGGAGAACCTTCAGTGTGCAAAGCATTGCTAGGTCCTACTCTGTTCCTAAAAGAATAGGGAAAACAGAATGGGTATGTTTAAAAGTAAATAGCATACATCTGCCTATGTTATTGTTATGTGCCATCGAGTCAGGCCTGACTCACAGCAAGGTCCAAATGAATAATGCAGACAGTGACTTTATAGAAATTTGTTAGAAGGGGAGAGATTTTAAAAGGTTGAAGAAATCTCATAAAGGATGAAGACTGATAACTAGTCTTAGGTAAACAGAAAGGAATGGAAAGGTAAAATGGCAAGGAGATTCTAGAATTGGGGATTACTATAAAAGAGAATAGAAAATGTGCTTATTCTTTACATTTGTGGAGATAACTGCAGAATACATGTAGCAGGTTATAGAGGAAATAAGCATTGGTGGATAGTTTGAGAAAGGCTATGGAAAGCCTTAAAGATGTATTATTCTATGCTATTAACAATGAAGAGCCATTAAAGATTTTTAAGCCACAATTGACATGTAAAATATACCTTGAATCAAACAAAATATACCTTAGGAAGGCTAAACTGGACTCAGTATACAGGATTAATAGAAAGGAATTAAAGATGATATTAGACATAAGGAAGATTGGACGATCTACTTCCATAGTGATACCACCTTGGAAACTCAAGGATGGGCTGCTATGAGTCGCATCAGACTTGACGGCAGTAAGTGAATTTTAGAATAAAGACAATTGAAATTAGAAAAAGAAATAGTGAAGAAATTTACAAAACAAGAAGACGCAATACTGGTCATAAATCTTGAGGGAAAAAGAAGACTCAGAGTTGTTTCTGGCTGTTCTGAGAATCTAGAAATTATAGTCTTTAATGAAGAAATCATGCATATATTCATTCAACAAAAGTTTACTGATTGTCTCCATGTGCCGGGCATTGAAGGGGCTGAGGATTGGGATGGTGAATAAAAGAAAATCCTTATTCTCAGTTCTTATAGTTAATGTTACGGGATATTCAAATAGTTTTTTTTTTTTTTTTTAATGTTTAGATGAAAGCTCAAGAAGTAGAGCTAGCATTGGAAGAAGTTGAAAAAGCTGGAGAAGAGCAAGCAAAATTTGGTAAGTTCCTAGGAAAAAAGGTTAATTATGGTGTTAGATTTAATTTATTCAGTAAGCACCAAGAATTAAATTTAATATATTCTATAAAATGTGATTATTATGTTTAGTTTTTGAAGACATTTTCTAAAAGTTCTGTTTTGTTTTTGTGGATCTAGTATACAACAGTTCATTTCTTCTCTTACTATTTTCTTATCACCATCCACATGTAATCTTAGATTTTAAAATAATTTTATTATTGTATTGACATTCATTTAAAAGGTTAATTTGAGGTAAATCTAACCAGGCATAATGTTTATCTTGTTTTCTTTAATAGAAAATCAATTAAAAAGTAAATTGATGAAACTGGAAAATGAACTAGAGGTATGTCCTTTTGTATTCCCACTTGACTGCTAACAAGAAGGCTGGAGGTTCAAACCCACCAGCCACTACTGGGAAAAAAGTTTGGGCAATCTACTTTTGTAGTGATACTGCCTTGGAAACCCAAGGAGAGGTCACTATGAGTCGGGTCTAACTTGATGGCACATCATAACAACAGCAACAAAGTATAGCTGTCATTAATTTTATTATTTTAAATTATTGCTTTCAAGTTCTTTTTATTGTTGGATGGAAAAAAAATCCCAAGGATGATACTGTGTTCATATTATTTATATTGTATGTCTTTTATGTGCCTTAAATTTTGCTAATGATTGAGCATCCAATTATGAACAAAAATATAGTCAATAACCTCATGGAGCTTACAATCTAAAGAGGTATATGGAAGGGTTATTAATTGGAGTGGAGTAGGTTAAGATGGAGATTTGAGGAATAGTGACGGAAGGGTATGGTAGAAGAAGTAGCTTTTGAGAAAGCCAAGAGACAGAAAAAAAAAATGTGTTGTTGAGAAACTGCATTGAGATTCCTGAGAAGGTAGGGAGAATACACCTGGATTAGCCTTTAACAGGAGGATAGGTTGTCTTCCTTTGCAATAGAATGAGAGGAAGAATGGATGTGTACAGAAGCTTTTATATTTGTAGGTTTGGTGCCTGGGAATTGAGATGTTGAGAAGAGGCCATCTGCTAATAATACGTGTAGAAGATGGTGTGGTCAAATTTTAGGGAAGGCAGGAGGTCTTCCAATTAATAACCCTCCATATATATGAAATATATATAATGGAGAATGTGTTAGAGTATACATAGATTTGAGTTCTAATCCTTATTTATTTATTTAGTTTTGTTTTTACTTGCTTACTCTGTGAACTTGGGTGAGTTATTTCTTACTCTGTATTGTATACCCAGTTCCTAGGGAAATGCCAAGCAATCTAAATAAACATTAAATAAATTATGAAGTTGAATTGATTCTGTGTTAGTGTTTAGCTGGGAAGCTGCTGTAGAAGAATAGAAGGGTAAGGCGGTTGAAGATGTTGGCAGGGAAGTAAATGAAGTGGTAATTATAGAATCTTTAGCTGAATAGGCAAGGAAGTCAACGTTGGAGGGGAGAGGGTGCTGAGAGTTAGGGAAGGCGAGGAGGAGTCAAAGGATTAGAGGGTCCTGTGAGGTCAAAGGACAGGTGGCCAATAGAGTGGAAATAACATGATGTTCCGACTTATACAAGGTCCTGGTATAAGCATGGGGATGAGAAGCTATAGTGAATTTAAGACACAAGAAAGAGAAATCGGAGTGAAAGTTATATGGATGTGGAAATTACTGGGGCTTTTAATGGAATAAGCCCTGTGGCACTGTGGTTAAAGTGGTCTATTACTAACCTAAATGTCTGCAGTTCAAACACCACCAACCATTCCACATCAGAAAGATGTGACAGTCTGCTTCTGTAAAGATTTATAGTCTGAAAAGCCTGTGGGATAGTTCTACCATATCCTATGGGGTTGTTCGGAGTTGGAATCAACTCTGTGGCAAGGAGTTTTTCTTACTGGAAGGAAAACTGTGAACTACTTGCCAAAATTCTCAGTAACAATTTGAGAATGAATGGGAAGTTGAAGTGCTTGGGAAGTCGAGTGAATAGCAACATCCTAGGGTAGAGCAAGATGTTATGTGAGTTTTAAAGCAACTAGTTTTTACAGAATGGTGAAGCAGTGATGTTTGGAAATGAGAGGTGAGTCTAGGCCACGGGTGGGGTATGAAAGAATGAGTAGCTTCCAGTCGTAAGAGTTCCAAGGGAATCAGTATCTTCAGAGACAATGCAGCTCATGCAAGGAGTTGGAAGGGAAGATTTAGTGAAAAGGCTGAAGTTGTAAAGTATTAATTTTTCTTGAGAGAGGATTTTTGAAGAATGAGAAAAGTTGGATTCAGATAGAAGAGTAATACAACTACATGGTGAATATAACAATGTTAGATGACCAAAAGACTTGATGTTTTGGGAAAGAACAGAAATGAACAGAAATATTAAGTAAAATGTATTTAGTTAACTGCAGAATTTTCAAAAAAATTAATCAAAAACCAGGCTGTCCATTGTGTTAGTACTAACCACTATGGCATTTACATTAATTGAAATTAAAACTTCAGTTCCTCAGTTGTACTGGAGAGAACATTTCCATTATTTCAGAAAGTTCTGTTGAATAGCACTAGTCTAAATACTCCTGCTATGAAGGTAGTTGTGAATGGTGGAAGAAGGGCAGATTAAAAAACATCAAGGTTCAGTGACTGGAGCAGAGACTTTGCTAGTATGTAGCCTGGTTTCAGAGCTTTGAGATTCATGAAAAGCTTTGTTAATTCTTTGCTTACATTATATGCCTTTGCCATTTAGTGTGGCCCTTGTGGCTCAGTGGCTATAGCAGAGCCTGAGTGATTGACTGTCAATTTTTTGTAGCTGAGTGGTTCAGGAGAAACTTAGGGGGCTGTCAGCCTGTGAACTAAAGCTAAAATTAGCTAAATTTAAAAAATGGTTCTTAAGCTAATATCATTTGCTGCTGAAGGATAAAATTTAAAGTCAAGAGAGTTACTTGCTTGTTTTTGATTCACTTGGACCTCCAAATGGAATGAGATTCATTTATACTTTCATTCTGTTACGTTAAGATGGCACAGCAGTCTGCAGGTGGACGTGATACTCGGTTTCTACGTGATGAAATCCGCCAGCTTGAAAAGCAATTGGAACAAAAAGATAGAGAATTGGAAGACATAGAAAAGGAATTAGAGAAAGAGAAGAAAGTTAATGAACAAGTAAGGCACATTATTTCAATGACTTTTAACTGTTCAAGTTACCTAAATAAAAGCTGATTAATCAATGATACCAGTTTGTAGGTTTGTATGTGTTTTCGTCCTCTAGTGCTGCTATAACAGAAATACCACAGTGGATGGCTTTAACAAACAGGAATTTATTCTCTTTCTGCTTAGGAGGCTCGAAGTCAAAGTTCAAAGTGCTAGCTCTAGGGACTAGGTGATGGCCCCTTGACCTTGAGCTTTAGCTCTGCCTCTTGTTCCTGGCCCACTGGAGCTGGAGGCAACTCTTAACTCAAGCATCTGATGGGTGCTGAGGCTGACAATCAAGGTCAACAAGTAAAATGGCACAGTCCCAAAATCGTCAAGCAACATGACAGCCCACCTAGTTCAAGTCCAGAAATAGACTCGAGATCAGCAGACAACATGATAGACCACTAAGATGAAGCCTCAAGCAAATGCAGGATCCAGATGTGCCAGAAAGCTAGAGACCATTCTCAAAATTTCTAATATACTGGAAGTAGGTCATATCCCTAAGGCAGCTATTTAGCTGCTTACAGAACATTCCACCATGGAGTTGATTACCAGTCTCATCATGAGGAATAATTACATCCACTTACCCAGCTACTCAAAATTAGGCCCGGCCAAGTTAATACACAATCTTAACTGCCACAGTATGCTCTGTCTGAGGAATGATGTGCATTTATCTCTAAGGTTTTATATCTCTGTTTATTTATCATTGTATCTTTAAAGCATACTAGGTCAGGTACTTCTGGTGGATATGACGTGGAGATTGTTCATATTTGGAGGTACATTTTCTCAGAACATTGGAATACCATATATAAAATTGATGCTTTGGTCTTGATTGGTATGATTCTTTTTCTGAAAACATTAATAGACATTCACAAGAGTGGATTATTTGGGGGCAAGAAGTCATACTTATTTGTATTAATGTCTTTATACTAATAGTAGAATTGGAAATTCATCTTTTAATGAAATATTCAATAATAATCATATTCCTTATTTTCAGGAATATACTGTTTTTTGCAATATATGAGTTTTTGAAAAGTGTGGTAATATGAGCAGTCTGTAAATCAATTCACATTTAAAATCATGACATTTCATCTTTTACATATGCATAGTTAGTTATAGTTTGTCTTACTTGGTGGTTTGTGTGTTGCTGTGAGGCTGAGGGCTATGCCACCGGTATTGAAAATACCAGCAGGGTCATGCACGGTTGACAGGTTTCAGGGAAGCTTCCAGACTAAGAGAGACTGGCAAGACAGACAGGACCATCCACTTCTGAAAAAATTGGTCAGTGAAAACATTATGAATAGCAGTCTGATAGTACTGTCTGATATGTTGCTGGAAAACTTTGTGAATGGCCCTGAAACATTATCTTATACTGTGCTAGAAGTTGAGCCCCTCAGGTTGGAAGGCATTCAGAATACGACTGAGGAAAAGCTGCCTTCTTCAAGTAGAATCAACCTTAATAATGTGCATGGAGCAAAGCTTTTGAGACCTTCATTTACTGATGGGCCACAACTCAAAATGGGAAGAAATAGCTACCCACATACCACGGAAACGTGGAATGTATGAAGTATGAATCTGGGAAAATTGAAAGTTGTCGAAAATGAAATGGAATATATGAAGGTCTATATCCTAGGCATTAGTAAGCTGAAATGGATGGGTGTTGTCCATTTTGAATCAGACAATCCTGTTGTCTACTGTGCTAGGAATGATGAATTGAAGAGGAATCATGTCCCATTGATCATCAAAAAGAATGTTTTAAGATCTATCCTGAAGTACGTGCTGTCAGTCACAGGATAATACCTTTACGTCTACAAGGAAGAAGAGTTAATGCTCATCTTACGCACTAACCACTAAAGTCAAAGATAAAGAAATTGAAGATTTTTACAAACTTCTGCAGGCTAAAATTGACCAAGCATGCACTCAAGATGTATTGATAATAACTAGTGATTGGAATGCAAAACTTGGAAACAAAGAAGAATCATCAGTAGTTGTAAAATATGGCCTTAGTTATAGAAATGACTCTGGAGATCGCATGATAGAATTTTGTAAAACCAATGACTTACTCATTGCAAATACCTTTTATCAACAATATAAACAGCAGCTAGACACGTGGACCTTACCAGATGGAAAACGCAGGAATCAGATCGACATCAGTGGAAAGAGGCAATGGAGAGAATCAGTATCTTCATTCAAAACAAAGCCAGAAGCTGACTGTGTAGTGGACCATCAGTTGTGTATATGCAAGTTCAAGTTGAAGCTGAAGACAATTAAAAGGCCACAAGAGCCAAAATACGACCTTGATTATATCCCACCTGAATTTAGAGACCATCTGAAGAATAGATATGATGCATTGAATACAAATGACTGAAGACCAGACCAGTTGTTGGATGACATCAGGAACATCATATGTAAAGAAAGCAAAGGGTCATTTAAAAGACAGGAAAGGAAGAAAAGACTAAAAGGGATGTTAGAAGAGACTCTGAAACTTGCTCTTGAGCAGAGAGTAGCTAAAGCAAATGGAAGAAATGATTAAATAAAAGAGCTGCATGGAAGATTTCAAAGGACAGCTCCTGAAGACAAAATATTATGAAATGTGCAAATACTTGGAGTTAGAAAACCAAAAAAGGAAGAACACAATTGGCAATTGCTCAAGCTGAAAGAACTGAAGAAAAAATACAAGCCTTGAGTTGCAGTATTGAAGGATTCCATGGGTAAAATATTGAATGATGCAGGAAACATCAAAAGAAGATGGAAGTAATACACAGAGTCCCTGTACCAAAAAGAATTAGTCAGTGTCCAGTTATTTCAGGGGGTAGCATATGATCAATAACCATTGATATTTAAGGAAGTCCAAGCTGCACTTAAGGCATTGGCAAAAAAACAGCCTCCAGAAATTAACAGAATAACCACTGAGATGTTTCAACAGACAGATGCAGTGCTGGATGTGTTTACTTGTTTATGCCAAGAAATTTGGGAGATGGTTACGTGGCCAACTGACTGGAAGAGATCGTTATTTGTGCCCATCCCAAAGAAAGGTGATCCAACAGAATGTGGAAATTATCAAACAGTATCAATATTACGTGCAAGTAAAATTTGCTCAAGATAATTAAAAAATGGTTGCAGTAATATATTGACAGGTAACTTCCAGAAATTTAAGCTGAATTTAGAAGAGGACATGGATTGAGGGATATCATTGCTGATGTCAGATGTATCTTGGCTGAATGCAGAGAATGCCAGAAAGATGCTTACCTGTGTGTAAATTGACCATGCAAAAGCATTCGATATGTGGATCAAAACAAGTTATGGATATTACTGAGAAGAATGGGAATTCCAGAATATTTCATTGTGCTCATGAGGAACCTGTACATAAACCAAGAGGCTTTTGTCCAAACAGAACAAGGGAATATGGCATGGTTTATAATCAGGAAGGGTGTGTGTCAGGGTTGTATCCTTTCACCATACTTATTCAATCTGTATGCTGAGCAGATAATCTGAGAAGCTGAACTATATGAAGAATGCTGCATCCTTGTTGGTGGAGGACTCATTAACAACCTGCAATAATGCAGATGATACAACCTTGTTTGCCGAAAGTGAAGGTGACTTGAAGTACTTACTGATGAAGATCAAAGATTATACCTCAACATAAAGAAAACAAAAATGGTCTTAACTGGACCAATAAGCAACATCACGATAAATGGAGAAAAGACTGAAGTTGTCAGGGATTTCCACAGTCAACACCCATGAAAACAAAAGTCAGGAGCTCAGATGTCATACTGGACTGGGCAAATCTGTTGTAAAAGACCTCTTTTACAACAAAAGACGCTTTTTTAACAAAAAGCGTTAAGGAGCACAGATGGCTCCAGAAATTAACAGATTAACCATTGAGATGTTTCATCAAACAGATGCAGAGCTAGAGGTGTTTACTTGTTTATGCTAAGAAATTTGGAAGACAGCTACCAGGCACTTTCAGGTGTATCTTGCTTTTTGCAATATATGGCACTTTGAAAACTAAGGTGCACCTAGCCCAAGCTGTGGTATTTTCAGTTGCCTTATATGAATGTGAATCCTAGACAATGAATAAGGAAGACCAAAGAAGAGTTGATGCCTTTGAATTGTGGTGTTGGCAGAGGGCACTGAAAATACCATAGACTGCCAGAAGAATGAACAAATCTGTTCTGGAAGAAATGTAGCCAGAAAGCTCCTTAGAAGTGAGAATGGCCAGACTTCACCTTACTTACTTTGGTCATGTTGGCAGAAGGGACCTTTCCTGGAGAAGAATATTATACTTGGTGAAGTAGAGTGTCAGCAAAAAAGGGAAACCCCTCAACAAGATGGATTGACACACTGGCTGCAACCATAGGCTCAAGCATGGCAATGATTGTGAGGATGGTACAAGACCAGACAGTGTTTCATTCTGTTGTACATAGGGTTGCTGTGAGTCAAAGCCAACTCAATGGCACCTAACAACAACCACAGTTAGTTATTACCTCTTTTGCTGTTCTTTGTCATTTATGAAATAATTTGTGTAGTGTTCACTTAAATTAGTTTGAGGAAAAATTGATTTTGCAGGTAAATTTGCTATCAGAAAAGACAGGTTTTCATTCTGTGTTAGTTGTGAGTTAACTTAGTTCAAAATTTGGTGTCTTTCGTGGTAACTCTACATCCTCGATGCCTAGACGCTTTTTTCACCCACATCCTAATATTTTATTTTTTTTTTGTCTACTGTTCTCTCAGAAAAAAAAACAAAAAAACAAAACCTCACTGCCACTGAGTCATTTCTGACTCATAGTGACCCCTTTTGGGATTCTGAGGCTGTAAATCTTTACAGAAGTAGATCTCCCAGCCTTCCTTCCACGGAGCAGCTGGTGGGTTTGAACCACAGACTTTCTGGTTAGTGGTCAAGTCCCTTATCCACTATGCCATCTGAGTTCCTTTCTCTCAGAAATAGAGGGTAATAAATACAGAGTAAATAAACTGCAATGTATATGAGATAATGTTGATATATAAAGAAAGAGTCTCATAAATTGATTTATAAGGTGAGATATCCCCATTCTTGATATATCTGTTTTACTCTACGATTTAGCAGATTCAAGTATAAAATGAAGTATCTTACTTTTACTTTCTGAGTTTTTATAGCAGAAAAATTATGGCTTGATACCACTTGCAAGTTAGGAATTAGCTGTTAGAGAATTGTTTGTTTAGTTAACTTAGCAAATCCTAATACGCCTATGGATTTCTTAGTAACCATTGCGTTTCTAAGCTATGAAATACAGTAATAGAATTGCATAGGGGGATATTTTTGTGGCTTTCTGGGTTATTTTTTACCTGTCTAACTTATGTATCAGTCAGTTGCTCCTCATTCATACTACACCCCCATATTGAATCATAACTACCCTCTCTATTCATGTCTTAGACTACTACTTCTATTCACAGAAAACTTGAGTATATGGCCTATCTGCCTTTCTACCTGCTAGGTTTCTTTAGCTGGAATATGGTGTGAGTTGCTTTGGCAATTCCTACCTTGCCCTTAACAAGTTTGTTTTAGGCTGGGTATTCTAGAGGAGCAAAAGTAGTGAAGCAATATATATAAATATACATATACCAAAGCCACTGCCAGGAAGTTGATTCCGACTCATACTGACACCCATAGAATTTCCAAGGATGTAAATCTTTATGGAAGTAGATTGCCTTATCTTCCTTCCTTCCATGTAGCAGCTGGTGGGTTTGAACTGCTGACCTTCTGGTTAGCAACCAAATGCCTTATCCACTACACCACCAGAGCTCCTTATAAATATGTAGAGAGAAATTTATTTCAAGGAAATGGCTCACACGATTGTGGAGCCTGACAAATCCCAAATCTGTGAGTCTTGCATCAGCCTGGAGCTCTCCTGATTCATCAACTGGGGCTGATGAACCTAAAGTCAAAGGGTAATGAGGCGAAGGCAGCATAGAATGCAAGAGTGAGAGAAAGTGAGCTTTACCAGACTTCCATGCATGTTGGATGCAGACCACACCCTCAAGAAAAATCCTCTTTTTTGACTCTCATATACTGCTGGTGGGACTGTAGAATGATATAACCACTGTGGAAAGCAGTATGGCAATTCCTTAAGAAGTTGGAATTAGGAATAATATTTGACCCAGCAATTCCATTATTAGGTGTATATCCTAAAGAAGTGAGAGGCAGGACAAGAACAGATATATGCACATCCATGTTCATCGCAGCACGATGTACAATAGCAAAAAGATGGAAACAACCTAGGTGCCCAACAACAGAAGAGTGGATAAGCAAACTGTGGTATGTACACACAATGGAATACTATGCAACCCTAAAGAATAACGTAGAATCTGCAAAACACCACATAACATGGATGAACTTGGAGGATATTATGCCAAGTGAAGTAGTTTAGTCACAGAAGGACAAATATTGGGTTAGTTCATTATTGTAAAAAGTCAAGGAAAGGATTATATATGGAAGGGAATTTTCTTTATTGGTTACCAGGGATGGGAGGGGAGGGGAGGGGAGGTAACACTGCTAGATAGGTAGAGACAAGTATTGATTTGGGTGAAGAGAAGGGCAATGTACCAAATGTGAGTGATCAACTTGGTAGCATTGAGAAAGAGGAAGACATAGACAAGTGCATGGGAGGTACAGATAACGAAGATGAACCCTTTTGCACATTCAGTACTGTGTTGTAAGTGATGCAAACATGGGTATACGGGTGGCTAGGTGGTTGGACAGGCTGAACCATTAGGTACGTCTATGAAGGGGGGAGTGTGCCCGTGACCATGTATAGGGTTGGCAGACAGTGTTTCTATAAGTGTATTTGTATGTTGTGTAAGAATTTCTAGGTATATAGTAGAGCTGAGAAGGGACAAGTTTCTGGTCACTTCTTGGCCACAGCCAGCTACCCAGAGGGAGCAAGTAGTTGGACTTGTGGGCTTGGGACCATGGTTGCAGGGGACACCAAGCTCAACTGGCATAACATCCTACACAAAGCATTGCTCCACATCCTACTTAGGCAAGTAGCGAGTAGGATCTTAAAAGCTTGCAAGCAGCCATCTAGATGCAGCAATGGATCTTTCCTCGTCCAGAGCAAAGAAGCATGAAGAAAACCAAAGACACATGGAAACAATTAGTCCAAAGACTGGTACACCATGTGATCCTCAGCCTATACAACCATGAGACCAGAAGAACTAGATGGTGCCCAGCTATCATTGTGTCAACCACTTAGAGGGGAATCTGTGTAGGAGATCCTGGATAGAGTGGGAGAACAATGGAACAAAACTCACAATCATTTAAAATTAAAAAAAAAAAAAAAGGACCAGGTTTGCTGGTCTGATGGAACCCCTGAGACTGTGGCCCTTGACTACCCTTCAGGTCTGAAATTGAACCCACTCCTATGGCTTCCTGCCAAACAAAAGACAGGGACATGAGCTGAACATTTTTGTTACAAATTTGTGTATACACCCCTGGAGAGATCAGTCATGGCAGAATAGAAGGGCTGTGTATACACAGGGGGATGGCTTGGGGGCAGGAGTGCATGGGAGGGAAGGACACAGGGAAGAGGTGGCTATATGGAGGAAGTAGAAGAGGAACTGTTGCATTATGGGAAATTACAGTCAATGTCATAAGACAAAGTGTATGTGAAGTACTGTATGGGAGATGAATTGCTCTGTCAGTTTTTATCCAAATCTCAATAAAATTTAAAAAAAAAGACCAAAAAAAACTCCCCTTTCAACTGATTGGTTACAAATAAACTTAGCCATCACACAATCATTTAAGTTTATTGAGTATTTACAGAATCCAGGTAACTGTGTTAAATACTAGAGATGCAGTGGACAACTACATTCTTCTCAAGGGTCTTCACAGTTCATTTTAAGTGTTACATAGGAATAACAAGATACTCTGGGGCTGTATAAAGATACTGTGGGATATGCTACAGAAAGATATCTAAATCATTCTTGAGGATCAGGATGTGATCTATAATCTGAGACCTGAAGTAGGAGTTTGCCCTGCAGGGGGAGTGGGGCTATACTTGGTAGTTAAAGAAAAAGCACTCTGGGGAGAAGATACAGCACATGATAAATCTAGAGGAGAAATCTGGATGTTGCAGGGCTGGACTTTGTTTCATTCTGTTGTACATACGGTTGCTGAGTCAGAACCGACTCATCACCTAACAGCAAAACAACAGAGGTTATAGATGACATAGTGTATTCAGGTAACTACACTTACTCATTTTGGGTAGATTATAGAATCAGATAGCTATAGAATCCTTACTATACCAGGTAGTTTATGTGCATTAATTCATTATCCCTCATCTGATTCTTATCAACTGAGGTAGATGACATTTGTTCCATGCAACAGATGGAAGAACTGGTACAGAAAGGGTAAGTAATTGCCTACAGTTCCACAGCTAGTGAGTGGTAAAGCCAGGATTTGAATCAGACCATCTGACTCAGGAGTCTGTGCTCTTAACAATACAATACGAACTTGCAGTGTTGACACTTACCATTCTTTGGAGAGCTAAGCAAGTGCCAGTTTCTGAGGAGTTTGATCCTTTCACTGAAACGAACCAGTGAAGGATTTTTAACACAAGGTTATTATGATCAGATCTATACTTGAAAAGTTTATTCTGCCTCATAGTGGATGTATTAAAGGGGGCCAAGATTGGATGTGAGGAGATGGTAAGGAGACATTTGTACTCATTTAGGCAAGTCCTGCTGATGGCCTAATTAATGTAATGATGAGAGGTTTAAGAGACAGACATGTCTGAGAGATGTATATATGATTGGAACTTGTGATTGGTTGTGAGAGGAGAGGTAGGAATGGAGAATTCACTAACTTTCTGGGTAGGGCCACTGGATAGGTAGATAGAGCCATTCACTTTGAAGGAACACAAGAAGAATTTGGAAAGGTTTGAGATTATTATTTCAGTTTTGCACCTGGTGACTTAGAGGTCCCTGTGGGGATACCCAAAAAGGGTGTCTGGATCAGGAATTCACAAGGAGCACTTGGATGGATGATGATGATTTGTGGGTCGTCAGCATAGTTGAAGGTGTGGAAGAAGAGATTACCTGGAGTGATTGATGGTGAGGTAGATTTCTGAGAAATGTCTACTAAAGGCATGAAAAATTAAGAGGTGCTTTTGAGGAACAGCCAGAGGAAGGAGAAACATATAGCAAGTGGTGTTTGAGAAACCAAGACAACAGAGCATCAGTAGCATTACATGCTTCAGAGTTGAATTCTTGATTTCCTGTTCTCATTAAAACTTTTCAACTGAAAACACAGTGAGAATGTTTCCTAACCCCTAGATAATAATTATAATAATAATAGTAAACTTCTGAGATTTGTGTAGCACTTGGCACCTTATTATGAACTATAAACATTTTGTTATTTTGAAAACTTTCATGTCTTCAGACACTGTCAGAAAAATGATGAAGCCTAATATAGCTCATTTGTTGACATTGTGCCATGTTTGCTTTATCTTTGTGTGTTTTTTTGTACACAGGCATATTTCTCTCTCTTTTGCTGAGCCATTTGAGAATGCATTACAGATATCAAGACATAAATATTCAGCATCTGTGTCCTAAAAAGGAAGCCATTCTACAAAATCACAGTATAATTTTCATACTCAAATTTAATATTGAGTCAATACTATTATCTAAAACTTACTGGTAATCAGATACTCTCTGGTAATGATGTCCTATATTGTTCCATCTGGTGGCGTAGTGCCTAAGGCATTTGACTGCTAACCAGAAGGCTAGTGGTTCAAACCCACCAGCCACTCCTCAGAAGCAAGACTGGGCAATATAGTTCTGTAGCGATATCACCCCGGAAACCCTAGGAGGGGTTGTTATGAGTCAGATTTGACTCGACAACAGTGAGTTCATTTTTTCTTTTATATAGTTCCATCATCCTTCCCTTCCCCTGCACTATTATCCAATGTATGATCAAGGATTGTACATTGTACCGGTTTCTCCCATTATCTGAAAGTAGAGCATTCCTATGAAACCTTGCATAAGATGAAATGGCATAAAGTGAAGAAGCAATTACCATTAATTTACATGGGAAAATTTTTTGAGCCTTCCTTGATCCAAAAGCCAACCTACAAAGTTATACTGAATAACACATTAGGGCTAAAATAACATTAACATGGAATATAAGCAGGAATTATATGAAAAATGCATATACATAGAAATAATGTATATGTAGTAAATTGAAGAGAAACAGCTGCAGACATCCATTAATCATCGGAACATGGAATGTACGAAGTATGAATCTAGGAAAATTGGAAGTTGCCAAAAATGAAATAGAACACAGAAAGATTGATATCCTCGGCATTAGTGAGCTGAAATGGACTGGTTTTGGCATTTTGAATCAGACAACCATGTGATCTACTATGCCGGGAATGACAGTT
>NW_006922003.1:2714732-2718879 GCF_000298275.1 Orycteropus afer afer | reverse complement strand
TTGTCAGAAGGGACCATTCCTTGGAGAAGGATGTCATGCTTGGTAGGGTGGAGGGTTGACGAAAGAAGGGGAGGTCTTCAACGAGATGGATTGACACGGTGGCTGCGATGATGGGCTCAAGTATAGCAGGGATTGTGGACCTGGCGCGGGATCTGACAGTGTTTTCGTTCTGCTGTGCGTGGGGTCACTATGAGTCGGAAACGACTCATGGCACCTAACAACAACAACAGTGTAGTTTTCCGGGAAGGAGCGTGGGAACCACTCATTGCTTGGGGGTTGTGCTGCCTCTTTAAGAGCCCATTGCAAAACGGACACTGACTGCTAATTTCACTTTCACCTTTTTTTCATAAAAGTGAAAATTCTGTTCTGGATTTCTTTTGGTTTGCAAAAACAGGTACTATCGTAGGTCTTTTGGAAAAGTGAAGTGATGTAAAGTGAACTTTTGAAAAGAAGGGGTTACCTGTTCTCTCTCTCTCTTTCTCTGGTTATGTGTGTGTGTGTGTGCAATTCTAATCCAACAGCCGCTCCACAGGAGAATGTTGTGGCAACCTACTTCCATAAAGATTTAGAGCTTTGGAAACCCTGTGTGGTAATTTTGCCCTGTTGCTGTGAGTCAGGACTGACCCGATGACAGTGGGTTTCATTTGAGTTAATATATGTGTGCGTGTGTGTATGAGTATGTGTGTTTATACACACACACACACATAAGTTTATGTTAACATGTGAGATGAGAAAACTGAGTTTTAGAGAAGATAAATTATTTATGCTGTGCTAGAAATTGGTGAACAAGAGATATAAACCTAAGGCAGTCTGATTTGGGATTACTTCTTTTTAACCATTGTAGGATACTGCCTTATTTTTCTAAGTAATTTAATGCTTAGTTGAATCAAAGAATATTCTAGAATTGACATAGAAGAATAGTGAAATAAGGGCATTAGCCAGAAAAACTACTCACGTTTTTGTATTTTTTAAAAAATAATTTATTATGTTTTTGTTTCTGTATTCTTTATTTAGAATTTTTCTAGAAAATCTTTTTAAACACATCTTTTTTAATCCTTTTTAATTCTTAATTAGTTTTCAAAAAGTTTTGACTTATTATTCATGCCTTAGATAGGAGGGAAGTTCTTAGTTAAACGTTCTATGCTTTATTAGAGAGAATTTAAAATTCAAATTGATAAGCTAAAAGTCTGGGTTTATATTAAATTGCTGCTATAGCTCATCTTATTTTTTACAATTCTAGTTTGCGCTTCGAAATGAGGAGGCAGAAAACGAAAACAGCAAATTAAGAAGAGAGGTTGGTAAAAAAAAAATTAGTTGCTATGGTAGTTCAACACAAATAGTTGTTAAAAGTGTTTTCATAAATTTATATTTTAACTAGAACTGGATTTTTCTAAGTGACTGATGTTTTTAATGGGCTGCTTTTATGATACTACTTTATCTCAGAGGTACAGGAAAGGTAAGGCCAGTAAGGACAACATTCATTTCTTAGTCTATGTAGGTGAATTGCTTTCTGTTTCATATGTTAGCCATTCTTTTCTAGTTAGTTTACTAATTGAATATATACCTGGATTTCTGTTCTTTATTTCTCTTATTTTATCCAGAGTTCTTTTAAAATTTCTGTTTCTTATGAAATCTTATAAACATTATTTGGTTTTTGTGAGCCAAATAATGTCTGTCCATTGTTCGTTCTGATAGTCCATATGTTTTTAACTCAATCAAAATGTTTTTTGGTTTGATTGATAATGATGTTTTTGTTTTCTTTGATTATCCAAAATAGTGTATCTCATTCTTTTAAAATTTCTCTTTTTTCCTTTCTTTAGTTTATATTACTATTTTAAATTATGTATTGCCATTCTCATTTCTAATTACCTTCTTCCTGTCCTTTTTTTTGGAGAACAAACGTCTGAAGAAAAAGGTGAGGCTTTAAGGGTGATGAAACTTTGGGAATTTAAAGATATCTTCTAAGATCACTGTTTAGAGGAGGAAATTTTGTTACTTTGCATAATTTCTTAAGAGAAACTGATGTTGGTCTGCCTACAGAATGAGCAGCTTCGTCAGGATATTACTGATTATCAGAAACAAATAGATTCACAGAAAGAAACACTTTTATCGAGAAGAGGAGAAGACAGTGACTACCGCTCACAGTTGTCTAAGAAAAATTATGAACTGGTACAATATCTGGATGAAATTCAGGTAAAATTTGTAAAAGTCAGTTCAAAGCAGTGATTCTTTTAAACTTTAATTATAACATAAATTTGGCGTTTAACCCTTTATTTAAGTTCTTTGGTATAAATCTTCAACTGTGTATTTAAAAAATATAAAATCAGTTGCATCTTTGAAGTTGTAGTTCTTTATTCATTCTCTTTATATGTACTTGTTGGACTTTGTTTAAAAAGAAGTGAGATTCTTGGGTGAAATTTTCTTGCTATTTAGTTTAATTATTCAATACTAATTGATACTACAGGTGTACAAGGAATTCTCTTTGATATAGTGGGCACTTACAACTCCATTTAATTTTCATTTAGCTTAACTTTCAGATTCATAAAGCAGTTTCTTTTAACCATAGTGTCTTTAACTTTTTTAGACTTTAACAGAAGCTAATGAGAAAATTGAAGTTCAGAATCAAGAAATGAGAAAAAATCTAGAAGAGTCTGTACAGGAAATGGAGAAGATGACTGATGAATATAACAGAATGAAAGCCATTGTGCATCAAACAGATAATGTAACGGATCAGTTAAAAAAAGAAAATGAACATTATCGGCTTCAAGTAAGAGTTACTATTAGAATAGTTTATTTTCACAGACTTCATATCATCTCATTACTGTTTATTTAAAACTAGAAAGTAACTTATTCCGATACAAATTTTTGTGTCTTGATACTATGGTGTGTTGCCATACTTAATGTGTTTCTGTAATCTCCTTACACATACCTTGTAACTGCTGCCATCTAGATTATATAGATGATACTTGAATTAATGCATACACAACAGTCCTATAAACTAGTAATTATGGATATTTTCTATTACTTGGAAATTGTTTGGACTATAAAGTTTAATTTATACCTTAAAATAAAGTAACTGTAAATGTAGAAACCAATAAATTGCTTGTTATTTACATGGAATTAAACTTACTTAAAAGTAGAAAAATATTTAAAAATATAATTTCTAGGAATGGAAAATGATTATTCAGCTCTACTCTGCAGAAGCCATTAAATGTCACTTCTCACTTCAAATCCAAACCATTGCCATCAAGTTGATTGTGACTCATAGTGACCCTATACGACAGAGTTGAACTGCCTCACAGGATTTGCAAGGCTGTATATCTTTATGGAAGCAGACTACTGCATCTTGCTTCCACAGAGCAGCTGGTGGATTCAAACCACTGACCTTTTGGTTGGTAGTCATGTATTTAACCACTGCACCACCAAGGATCCTCACTATAAAGCTACTCTAACAATAAATATGAATATCTAATGTATATGAGAATATATATGTAACGAATATGTATGTGTTACACCAATTTGCAATAATTCTTAAACCAACTATTGCCTTTTAGGTGCAGGAGCTTACAGAACTTTTAAAAGCAAAAAACGAAGAAGATGATCCGGTCATGATAGCTGTCAATGCAAAAGTTGAAGAATGGAAGGTGCTTTTCTCACTAATTTAATGGCTTTATCATTTTTTTTTTTTTTAAGTTACTAGTCTTAGTTTTCTTTAAAGACTTTATAACTTTTTTTTTTTTTTTTACAATTAGGTAAAATAACACTTTTATCATGTGGTTTTGTTATTTGTCCAAAACTTAAACCTTTTTATGGTTTAACCTGGAGATAGACACCAGATTAGTTTAGATGTAGTAGTTTTAGGCCCTGGTTTAAGAGCAGTGACCGGCCTGAAATTCAGCTACTGTTGTACATGGACTTTCTAACTTTTTTATTAGACTTTTTAAAAATTTTTTATGTATTAGCTAGAAAAACTCTTTCTAGGAACTATATCATATGTAGTCCTCTAGCTCACTTATCATTAAATGAACTCTTTAACACCAATGAATAAAACTTTAAGCTTTTGATGTCTAAGCCCAAAGTATAATAGCATTGTAAACTAAAATAGAGAATTCTAAATAAAATTATTAAGCTTTTGATGTCTAAGCCC
>NW_006922003.1:2713021-2714632 GCF_000298275.1 Orycteropus afer afer | reverse complement strand
ACTCATTGCAAACACCTTTTTTCAACAACACAAACGGCAGCTCTACACGTGGACTTCACCAGATGGAACACACAGGAATCAGATTGACTACATCTGTGGCGAGAGGCGGTGGAAAAGCTCAATATCTTCAGCCAAAACCAGGCCAAAATGCTCCTTGGAAGCGAAAAGACCATCAACTGCTCATATGCAAGTTCAACTTGAAGTCAATTAAAATAAGTTCAAGAGAGCCAAAATATGATCTTGAATATGTCCCTCCTGAATTTAAAGACCATCTAAAGAATAGATTTGATGCACTGAACGCCAACAACTGAAAACCAGAAGAATTGTGGGAGGAAATCAAGAACTTTATCCATGAAGAAAGCAAGAGATCACTAAAAAGACAAGAAAGGAAGAGAAGACCAAAATGAATGACAGAAGAGACTCTGAAACTTGCACTTGAGTGGAGAAAAGCTAACGCCAGTGGAAGAAATGAAAAGATAAGAGAACTGAACAGAAGATTTCAAAGAGCAGCTCAAGCAGACAAAACCAATTACTATAATGAAATGTGCAAAGATCTGGAGTTTGAAAACCAAAAGGGAAGAACGCGCTTAACATTTCTCAAGCTGAAAGAATTGAAGAAAAAATTTAAGCCTCAAGTTGCAATATTGAGAGGTTCTATGGGCAAAATATTGAATGATGCAGAAAACATCAAGACAAGATGGCAGGAATACACTGAATCACTGTACCAAAAGGAAATGGTTGATCTTCATCCATTTCAGGAAGTGGCATATGATCTAGAACCAGTGGTACTGAAGGAGGAAGTCAAAGCTTCAATGAAAGAATTGGCGAAGAACAAGGCTCTGGGAATTGATGGAATACCCATTGAGATATTTCAACAAATGAATGCCCCATTAGAGGCATTCACTCGGTTATGCCAAGAGATTTGGAAGACAACTACCTGGCCAACTGACTGGAAGAGATCCATATTTGTACCCATTCCAAAGAAAGGTGATGCCACAGATTGTGGAAATTATAGAACAATATCATTAATATCGCATGCAAGTAAGATCTTGCTGAAGATAATTCAAAAATGTTTGCAGCAGTATATTGACAGAGAACTTTCAGAGGTGCAAGCTGCATTCAGAAGAGGACGTGGAACAAGGGATATATCATAACTATTGTCAGATGGATCTTGGCTCAAGGCAAAGAATACCAGAAAGATGTCTACTTGTGTTTTATTGACTATGCAAGGCATTTGATGGTGTGGAGCATGACAAATTATGGATGACATTGAGAAGAATGGGAATTCCTGAGCACTTGATTGTACTCATGAGGAACCTGTACTGTGACCAGGAGGCTGTCGTTTGAAAGGAACAAGGGGACACTGCATGGTTTAAAATCAGGAAGGGAGTGCGTCAGGGTTGTATCCTTTCTCCACACTTAATTCAATCTATATGCTGAGCAGATAATCCGAGAAGCTGGACTATATGAAGAAAAACGTGGCATCAGGATTGGAGGAAGAATCGTTAACAACCTGAGATACGCAGATGATACAAC
Organism: Orycteropus afer afer; assembly: GCF_000298275.1. NCBI lineage: Eukaryota > Metazoa > Chordata > Mammalia > Tubulidentata > Orycteropodidae > Orycteropus > Orycteropus afer. The sequence continues at coordinate 2,713,096 of NW_006922003.1, read as the reverse complement.
TTTGCTTGCTGAAAGTGAGGATGACTTGAGGCACTTACTGATGAAGGTTGAAGAATATAGTGTGCAGTATGGATT
>NW_006922003.1:2695715-2708541 GCF_000298275.1 Orycteropus afer afer | reverse complement strand
GAGAATTCTAAATAAAATTATTAAGCTTTTGATGTCTAAGCCCAAAGTATAATAGCATTGTAAACTAAAATAGAGAATTCTAAATAAAATTATTATTTTTTTTACATAAATCACAGTTACCTTGTATGTATTTAGTTATAATATTTCTAGGTTTAATTTACTTTTTGTAACTACTTTTATTGTCAGATTAATAAAAGTGTTGGTATTCAGTGTGAATGGGAGTAAGACAGGGATCTATGAGAATCATTTGGAAAACTTTTTCAGAATACACTTGTCTTCTTTACTACTCCAACTCCAACCAAATATCCCTGCCTTGCCATATCAGCAGCTGGGGTTATGATGGATGTACATTTTGAAAAGTGTTCTGTGATGATGTCAATATACTACTGATTTTTTAAGTGAGCACTTTTATAGTCATCATTTCTGCTTGGAATCCCAAAAATTTTGTTGGCTATTTGAAACGGGTTATCATCTGGGAAGCTCAAATAACCTACATTTTTAAAAGAAGCAGTAGCAATAGAAATAAGTCCTGTAGAATTAATCAGGGCTTGGCTCACTTTCCGGAAAGAGTCAGAGAGTAAGTATTTCAGACATCGTGGGCCATTTGATCCATGCTGCACTACTAAGTAGTGCTGTGATAGCACAAAAGAAGCCATAGACAACAGGTAAATGAAGTAGTGAGGCTATTTCCCAAGAACACTTTAAAAAGTAGGTGGCATGTCACATTTGACCTGCAGACCATAGTTTGCGAACCTTGGAATAAACAATGTTTATCATATTTAATTATTTTTGAAAAATGATAGCATATTAGATTTATTCTGCACTTATCTTTAAAGAAAAAAAACTTAAAATATTTTAAAATTATTTTATCGTTGTTGTTGTTATGTGCCATCAAGTCAGACCCAACTCATGGCGACCCCTCCTTGGGTTTCCGAGGCAGTATCACTACGGAAGTAGATTGCCCCATCTTCCTTCTGAGGAGTGGCTGGTGTTACTGAACCGCCAGCCTTCTCAGTTAGCAGTCAGATGCCTTAGGCACTATGCTACTATAGCTTACAGTAGATATATTATTGCTTTGTTCTTTTGAATGTTTGTAATTTTTCATTAGAATGTAGATTTATATATAGGGTTAATTTAATTGGTTCCCTATTATTTTGACATTTAGAAAGTTTTTTAATGACTATCCTTGTATGTTAATTTTTTGCAAATATATATCTGTAAGATAAATTGTTGTAAATGTAATTGTAATGTATACTGCAAATGTATTCTTTCAGGTTTTTATTTGTCTTTTGATGTTATGGCTTTTTTTTTCTATGTGGTCTTTTTATATTATGCAATTAATTTTTTTAAAAAATGTTTTTTTGGCTTTTGTGTCATAATTAGAAAGGGTTCTGAATGTAAAATGACTTTTTCATATTTTCTTACAGTATTTTTTGGTTTCATTTTTAACATTTAAATCTTTGCAGCATATATATTTCATTTGGGTATAAAGATTGAGATGGATGCAGTAGGGTAGGATGTTACCCTATCATCCTAATATTATTTATTGAATATTTCATCTTTCTAATTTTACTATACATATATACAGTTCCTATTGAATTTGAGATTGTTTCTGGATTCTCTCGTTAGACTGATTGATCTGTTTTTAACCATCTACACTTGTTTTTAATTACTGTATTTTCAAATATCTGAAAAAGCTATTCTTTTTATTATTCTTTTTTTACAGTTGTCCTTATGAACATTTTTATATGAATTTTAGAAACAACTTATCCAGTTCAAAGCAAACTTTATGCTTTATATTGGTCCAACATTTCTTACTAGAACTTTGGATACTAAATATGAAAGGAACAAGGATGAAGAGATTGAAGTTGCTGATACTTTCTTATTCAAAGAGTTTTATTTCTTATATTTCCCTAAAATCCGCTAATGATATATATTAATCACCATAAATGAGCAATGGTTTATTAGTTTTTCTGTTGTGTAACAGATGTTGTTTTGTTTATTTCTAGTTAATTTTGTCTTCTAAAGATGATGAAATTATTGAATATCAGCAAATGTTACATAACATGAGGGAAAAACTTAAAAATGCACAACTTGATGCTGATAAAAGTAATGTTATGGCTCTACAACAGGTAAAAACCATCACAAAATTTGATTCATCTGTCAGTTTGATTATCAGAGTTCGTAACGGCACTCTGAGGTATGTCTTATTATTTCGCCTGTGCCTGCTCTAGTGACTTGACTAAACCTGTTCCTTTCGAGTCCATTCCAACTCATAGTGACCCTCTCGCATAAAGTAGAATTGCGCTCAAGGATTCCCAAGGCTGGAAATCTTTACAGAAGCAGACTACTACATCTTTTTCATGCGTAGAGGTTGGTGGATTTGAATCACAGGCCTTTTGGATAGCAGCCAAGCATGTTAACCACTGTGCTACCAGTGTAATAAAGTTTTTGTACAGAATGTCCTTTTGAAATTTTTTATACCATCTAATCCTAAGAAAATATTGGAATTAAGTTTAGAGTTAGGGTTAGAATTAGGAATAGAATTATTTTGTTTAATTTCTTATGTTGATACAGTTAATATGTACATTGTTTCAGTTGGGAATCCTTTCATAATAAATTTTATTAAAAACTTTTAGAAATTTTAATATATTTGAATACTCTCTTATTAAAGATTATTCTACCATGAGTTCGTCGCTACTGACATACCTTGTGATTGTGAAATAAACTAGCAGTTTGGTTATAATTTGAGTGTTCCAAATTAAGATTTTGTTTTTAGTAAAAATATACTGTTATAGAATGAATGTACACTTTCATCATTTGTATTTTCTAGTCTTAGTTCAAAAAAAATGAAATTTAGGAAGTATTTGAGGAAAAAGAAAAATTGCATGGGACAATACTTTTCAATCATGTACTGAAAGAGGAAAATCTAAATTTAGTAAAGAAAAAAATACAGAGAAAGACACACACACAAAAGAAGGAATTGGATGGGTGAAGAAAACTGTATAAAGGAGTCATAGGAAGCCAAAAATATTAAGGAGTTCTGGAATTCTGGTTTTCAGAGTAAAACCCCAAAAAACCAAACCCACTGCCATAGAGTCAATTCTGACTCTTAGCATCCCAACCCTATAGGACAGAATGGAACTTCCCCTTAGAGATTCCAAGGCTGTAAATCTTTATGAAAGCAGACTGCCTTATCTTTCTCCTGCAGAGTGGCTGGTTGGTTCCAGCTGCTGACTTTATCCATCTTTAATTATTAGATTGACTGGAGTTTATCTAACATTGTGTAGTACAATTGAAGTACATAAAATCGTTTTAAAAGCATAGTTTTGTCTCTCAAAAACTATATTCATCAGCCTTGTTCATAAAGACAAGACTTACCTTTTTTCCTTACCTTTTAAATTGTATTTTAACATTCATGAAGTGCTAATATGTGATCTTTTAAAATATCTTATAGGGCATACAGGAGCGAGATAGCCAAATTAAGATGCTCACTGAACAAGTAGAACAATACACAAAAGAAATGGAAAAAAATACTTACATTATTGAAGATTTGAAAACTGAACTCCAAAGAAACAAAGGTAATTCATTTATTTTATAAGTATATAAATTAATTTATATGCCATCTATTTTTAAAGTATTTGATTAAAAAATAATATGTCAAAAGATATGTTATTGAGCCTTCTCTACTTGTGTTTTATTATATTTTCAAAAATATACAGGATAGTATTAGTTAATTTATGGGTTTTGTTGGTGGTGGTGTTAGGCGTCTTCTAGTCAGTTTTGACTCACAGTGATCCGTGTGACAGTGGAGAACTGCTCCCTAAGATTTTCATGACTATAATCTTTGCAAGGAGGAGTGCTGTTGGCACAGCAGTTAATTGCTTGGCTGTTAACCAAAAAGGTCAGTGGTTGTAACCTACCCAGGGACTCTGTGGGAGACAGATCTGGCGATCTACTCCTGTGAAGATGGGTGGAGGAAACCCTGTGAGGAAGTGCTGATGTATCACATGAGGTCACTATATATTAGAGATAACTAGCTATCTATTAGAGATAGCCAGCAGTCTACCATAGTGGTCATTGTTTATAAAGCATTGTTTTGCAGCTAAGAAGAATTTCTTGAACACTACAACTTTCCTTAATGAAACCAAAATTTCTGTTTCTCAAATTTAATATTATTAAAAAGACTCTTCCATGGCGCAGCATTTCTTCCTCTGCCTTCCCATGTTAGAACCACTGATTTAATGAACTGAGTGAACAATCTCATTTATTGATGATGGTTTCTACCCTGTAGGTGCTTCAACGCTCTCTCAACAGACTCATTATATGAAAATTCAGTCAAAGCTGCAAAGTTTAGAAGAGAAAACGAAAGAGGCTGAGAGAACAGCTGAACTGGCTGAGGCTGATGCTAGGGAAAAGGATAAAGAACTTGTTGAGGCTTTGAAGCGATTAAAGGATTATGAATCGGTATATATTTTTATCTTTTCAATCAAGTAGCTTAGGATCATTTTTGTCAGTCACAGTTAGACTATTCTGTGCCGTTTACTGCTTACCATTTAAAAACATACCACAAGTGTCTTTTGATAAAAGATTCATTTATACTAAACTTTTCAGACTCTTAAGCAGCATTTACTTTTTGGCAGGAGAATTATTTTCAAACCATTTTGGTCAAAGCGTTTTCCACTAGATAATCAGCTTTGATGAGGCAGCAGGATTAGATGCTTTGCAGTCTGCCATTGTGTCACCATGTAGATGTGATGTTGTTGTTATGTGCCCTCGAGTCGGACCCGACTCATAGCAACCCCTCCTTGGGTTTCCGAGGTGATATCACTACAGAAGTAGATTGCCCCATCTTCCTTCCAAGTAGTGGCCGATGGGTTTGAACTACCAGCCTTCTGGTTAGCAGTCAATTTGATAAAAATGATGACAACAGTTTTGTAAACTACTATGTCAATACAGCCTTAGTTTTTACTTTTGTATTTTTTAATATGATTACCACTAAGTCAGGTAACTAATGACTTATATATTCCACTCATACAGCTGATTTGCTCTTAAATACACCTTTTCTATAGTTTGTTAAATGTTTCATATGTAATATTTCTGAGTCATTTTTGTCAGTAAAACTCTGTAGTAGAGTCTTATATTTTTTTCATTGTTACTGTTACTGGATTTGGTTTACAGAATCATTTTGGTTTGCAGACTTGTACTGGTTTACAGTACAAGTCACAAGTTAGTGATAGAAACCTTAGGTGTATGTGTATTTCTTCACAAATTCAATAAGAGAATACATTCCTAAGTTAGTAAGTGTGTTTAAATAAATCACATTTAAATTAAATTGGGCATTTTGCAGGGAGTATATGGTTTAGAAGATGCTGTTGTTGAAATAAAGAATTGTAAAAATCAAATTAAAATAAGAGATCGAGAGATTGAAGTTTTGACAAAGGAAATCAATAAGCTGGAGTGGAAGATCAATGATTTCCTCGATGAAAATGAGGCACTTAGAGAGCGTGCAGGTAACCATCTTTAAGATACGTAGTTCACTTAATCTGATTTCCAAGTATTTTTTGTTTGTTCTTATCTTTAATTTTAAAAAAATGCTTTTTTTTCTAAATAAATCCTTTGTAAAAATATTTAAAATAAATAAAAGTAGGATTGGGAGTTTGATGAGTAGGGGGCAGGCTTTGAGCACTGCTTTATTCAGTTCTGTGTCTTCTGGAAAATCAGTGGAATCTCTTAGGATCTCCAAAGCTCAGTTAGCAACCCACTGTGCTAGAGACAGTAATAGTTATTTTATAAATGAAAGTCTATGATTTTAGTACCACTTGTGAGAATAGAAGTTAACCTTGTTTTCTTTAGTGAAATAGTATCTCTATAACTCATATTAACTTGTAAAGTGCTCTTGTTTCAGATGAATTTAGATAAATGTTTAGAAATTGTGTTTAAGGTTTTCTCAGACCTTTAAATACTTAAATGATTTAAGTTTTCTTTCGATTGAGTATTTTAACATTACCATTGATTCTAAGAAGTAATTTGTAACTGTGATTGTTATGACAGTTCAATCTAAATTGCTTTTTAACAATGAAAATAAAGATTGATTTCATTACACTTGCTAATCAGTGAATGCTTTCCTAGAGTTAAAATGACTATCTGTAAAAAATATTTATTCTCTAAAGGAAGGAAAAATAAATATATTATGTATTATTTTAATAGTACCTAGTACCTAAAGTTAAGATTAATTGTGATGAAATTTTAACTTGTTAGGTTTAATTCAAATTCTGAAAAATTACTGCATGAAAAGTCTTTAATGGTGCTAGCTAATTGTGTCATGGTATGTAAAGTTTTTTTTTTTTTTTTTTAGTACATTGTATGTTGATAAAGATTTCAATTATATTATTTTCAATTTTAGGCCTTGAACCAAAGACAATGATTGATTTAACTGAATTTAGAAATAGCAAAAGCTTAAAACAGCAGCAGTACAGAGCTGAAAACCAGATCCTTTTGAAAGAGGCAAGTGCTGTGATAATATGGCTCTTTTCTTTATTCCCTAAAGAAGAATACTAATAGTTCATGCTTTGCAGATTGAAAGCCTTGAGGAAGAACGGCTTGATCTGAAAAAAAAAATTCGCCAAATGGCTCAAGAAAGAGGAAAAAGAGCAGCAACTTTAGGTATGCCCAGTTATCCCAAGCCTATAAAAGAAAATCCTTGAAGGATGAATTGCCTGAATCTAAAATTTTCTATATGTTAGAGGTATTTTTACTGCTAGAAGTTCAGGAAATGAAAATAATGGCCTGATGAAGAATATATAAGTGAGTATCATTGAGTTCAATCCTGAATCCAAAACAATAAAATAAAATAACATACTTTAGAATTGTGGACTTTTGAAAAGTTTACAGTATAGTCTCCATCAATTTCTAGGCATCTCTAACTGAGATGTTACGATTAATAATGACAAAATTTGTATTCATTGACATACACACACACACACATTCTCACACACACATTTACATATACATAGTTAGTTAATTTATGCTAAACTTTTTAATAGTTTCTCCTCTTCTAAGGGTTATCTGGGGGAGCTCTGGTGGTGTAGTACCTAAGGCATTTGCCTGCTAACCAGAAGGATGGCAGTTCAAACCCACCAGCCATTCCTTGGAAGGAAGGTTGGGCAATCTACTTCTGTAGTGATACTGCCTGGGAAACCCGAGGAGGGCTCGCTATGAGTCGGATCTGACTCGGTGGCAGTGAGTTTGGTTTGGTTTGGAAGGGCTATCCATTGAAAATCTTCTTTCTTTGTAAATTATCCTTTACTAAATGTAAGTAATGTTTTATTGAATAAAAATGAACATTTTTCTTTGGTTTATCTTACTTGATGTAAAGATAACAATTGGTTAAATTATATAATATGCATTGTAGTGCTTTTTGAAAGAGGAATATAAAGAAGGAATTTTTTTTAACTTGGCCTAAGTCCATAGCACATCTGTTAATATAGCAGAGTATTTGTTTTAGTATTACAATCTATATAGTACATTGAAAACCTAGAGGGATGAAATTTCATGATTTATTAGTGTATTAATCACCTTAGTGGCATAGTACCTAAAGCATTTGCCTGCTACATAGAAGACTGGCGGTTCAAACACACCAGCCACTCCTCAGAAGGAAGATTGGGCAATCTATTTCCATGATGATACCGCCTTGGAAACCCAAGGAGGGGTCACTGTGAGTCGGGACGGACTCAATGGCAGTGAGTTCATTATTCATGATTCTTATCTGCTTTCTTATACGTGTCTTTTGACCATCTGGTACTTAATTTTTACTTTTAACATAGACCAGACAAAGGATGATAGAGAAAATAAAATTCAAATTAGTTTCTCATATCATTAATAGTTTATTAAAGATGAGGTAGATTAAAAGATTGTAATAATTGGCTACTAAGTGCAACAAGGATTTTGAAACAATTTTACCCTTTATTTGTGTTAAAACTTGATACTAGTTTAAAAGAATTGAAGTTTTGGAATAGTGGGGGCATTATTTTTATGTTTTTTAATTTGTTGATTCTCTTATATATAGGCTTAACAGTTGAGGACTTGAACCTAACTGAAAACTTTTCTCAAGAGAATAGAATAGGAGAAAGGAAATTTGATTTTGTGAGCCTCAAAGCTATGAGTGAAGCTCAATCAAAGGTAATGGTAAAGTATTACTGTGGTGAAGATAATAAAGAAAAGTGTTGTTATAAGTGTTTTCATTTCCTCTTCATTATCTCATTTTGAAAATATACTTTTTTTCTATAATTGTTAAATAAATAAATTTTTCAAGAGTTTGTTTATTTAAATAACATGTGGACCTGAAGATTAATGAGGTGTTATTTACTCTGAATACAGATTAGGAGTGCAGATAAAATAGAGCTGTGGCAAAGGAGACCATCATTCAGTATTCCACAGTCAGATCAGAATGACCTAGGAGAGAGTATGGCCATAGGCTCGTTATCAAGACTGTTGCCTGAAATGCATCATAGTGTAGAAAGCAGAGTGGATCCTTTTGTCTCTATAACCAGGCATTCTTCACCCATGCAAGTAAAAGATGCTAATTCAACTCCAGAAACAATTACAATACGGGAGATTTTTAAAGCACCATGTCTGCAATCTTTAAGAAATCTAGAATCGTTAGTCAGTACCTCTAGTCAAGAGAACCGTGAAGAAATAAATGGCTATTTATGCTCTCTTTCTTATGACTGTTTGAATAAAGTGTCAAGAAGTCAGCAGACACTGGAAAAGACTAATATCATACAAAAAAGTGATTCTTCGCAAGTTTTATCAACAGCTTCAGACTTAATGCAGAGGTTATCACTTAGGCAAAAGTCTGCAATATTTTGTCAACAAATTCATCAAAATAGTACTGGCATGGAGGAATCACAAGTAGTGGCATCAGGAGATAAACAAGTTTATACCCAAATAAAACATGCTGATAATTATTTGAAGGATGATGTAAGAAAAAAAGAAGTATCCTTGCAGACTGAGATGTTAGCAAGTAAACTTGTAGTTAATCTTCCAGACTCTGTGCCTATTACTACACAATCAAAATTATCTCAGAAAGACCCGCTTGACAATCTTATAGAACAGCTGTGGAGAGAACTAGTGTGTCTTAGGTCTCAGGTGAGCATTCCTTCAAATTGCATTCCTATAATTGCTTTTTTATTAAATCTTTTTTATTACTTGTCTAACAAAGTTCTTTAACAATTATAATACGACTTTTTTGTTTGTTCATTAACACTAATTTATACACATTTGAGTTTTTAAAAGTCTAAATAGCAGCACATTTGATATGAAGTTATTAACTTGCCTAATTAATTAAATGTTTCTTTAGAATGAAGTCATAGCACAGAATTTATTGATCAAAGAGGCACAGAATAAAAGTGCAGAAGTAGAACTTGAACGACATAGAAGCCAGGCAGAACAGGTAGTATAAAGATAGATTATTAAAAAAGATGATTGTGCTACTAAAAGCAAAAACACAAACTTCATTGTATCTGTTTGCGTATTGCTGTGGGAGGAGAGAGCAAGATCACCATCTGTTTTATTCTTCAGATTTTATTTTCCTTTTATGATGCTGTTATTTCTGTCTCTTCTTTCTGTTGTGTTATACCTCAATTGATCGTACTTTTCTTAGCTTGAAAACTATGTGCTATTACAATATTTTGGAAAAAGAAGATCACTTACACTTTTTTTTTCTTTTAGAATGAATTTCTTTCAAAAGAACTAATTGAAAAGGAAAGAGATTTAGAAAGAAGTAGAACTATAATAGCCAAATTTCAGAATAAATGTAAGTTGTTATTATTTACATTTTTCAGTGTGTATTAAGAGAATTATTTTCTTGTACTTAAAATCTTGGGTTTAAAAACACTTTGATAAAGTCACTGTTTTCCATTCTGTTTTATCCTTATCATCATCATGTATAACGCTCAGTCTCTCATTTATTTAGTTAGTTTGCCTATTTTCATCATAAGGCAATTTTCGAATCTGAGTTCTTTATAACCTTGAAAAAGACCATGTCTTCTGATAAATATGAAGTTAGAAAACAATTTAAAATATTTCTGATCTAAAGCATAGTTTTAAGTTAAGGCAAAAGTGTGCATATGATTTGTTTTATTTCTGCTGTGAGATAGTGTGTATATGTATATTACTTAAATAGGTATACCATTTAACTATTCACAATTGTATTTATATTTTAATTTTTAAAATATTTTGTACATTAACATTTTCCAAATGGGTATATTTTCGTAGTGAACTATTCTTTGTATAGTATAGTATGAATTATAATAAAGATCTGTTCACTAAAAGAAAAATATGTAATTACAGCAAGAGAATTAGTTGAAGAAAATAAGCAACTTGAAGAAGGTATGAAGGAAATACTACAAGCTATTAAGGAGATGCAAAAAGATTCTGATGTTAAAGGAGGAGAAACATCTCTAATTATCCCTAGTCTTGAAAGACTAGTTAGTGTAAGTTATTTTTTTTCTACGTGAATGGTTTTATTTTAGCCTTTCAGAATTTTAAAGATGTTTTCCATTGTCTTGTGGTCTCTATAATTTCTAATCTCATGAGAAATTTGACATTTGTATGTGTGTGCGTATGTGTGTGTATGGTAGAATATGTTGTAGCTGTTAGTTGCCATCAAGTCAGCTACAATTTATGATGACCCTGTGGATCACAGGATGAAATGTTGCCTGGTCTTGTGCCATCTTCATGATTGTTGGTACATTTGAGTCCATTGATGCAGGTTTTGTGTCTGCATCTCATGGAGGGTTTCCCTAATTTTCCTTGACCCTCTCTTTAATCAGCCTGAAGTCATCCTTAAGCTGTTGGTCTTTCCTGATGAAGTGTCCAAAGGAAGTGAGTCAAAGTCTTGCTTTCCTCACTTTTAAGGAGCATTCTGATTGTATTTCTTCTAAGACAGATTTGTTTGTTCTTCATGCAGTTTTCCTTTCTTTATTGATTTCTAGACTGATTCCATTGTTACTGGGGAAGATACTTTATATGATTTTAGTCATTTAAACTTTATTGACACTTGTTTTGTAAGTCACATGTATGGTCTATCTTAGAGAACGATCCATGTGCACTGGAAAAGAGTGTGTATTCTGGGCTGTTGTGTGAAGTGTTCTATATGTGTCTGTTTGGTCTAGTTTGTTTATAATGTTGTTCAAGTTCCCTTTTTCTGTTTAGATATTCTGTATATTATTAAAAATGATGTATTGAAGTCTCCAAATATAAATATAGAACTGTCTTATTTCTCCCTTTAATTCAGACAGTGTTTGCTTCATTTATTTTAGGACTCTCGTTACTGGCAAATATATTTATCACTGTTACCTCTACCTGATGAATTGATTTTTTTGATCATTCTATGATGCCTTTCTTTTTATCTCTTATGACAGTTTTGAGTTAAAGTCTTTTTTGTCTGATACTAATATAGCTACCTCAGCCTTCCATTTGCATGAGGTATTTTTTTCTATTGTTTCACTTTCAACCTGTTTGTGTTTTTGGATTTCAAATTGGTCTCTTGAGACAGCATGTAATTGGATGACCTTTTCTTACCATTCTGCCAATCTCTGCTTTTTCATTGAAGCATTTAATACATTTACCTTTAAGGCAATTCTGGTAAAGGAGGCGCTTCTGCCATTCTGCTGCTTATTTTGTTTGTTGTGTCTTACACCTTTTCTCTCACTCATGCCCTCCAGTATTGCCTTCTTTTGTGTTTAGTTGAGTTTTTGAAGTGAATTATTGTGATTTCCTTCTGGTTTTCATTTATTTATACTTTTTAAATATTTTCTTTGTGATTACAATAGGAATTACCTGCAACATTCTAATTTTATAACAGTCTAGTTTGAATCAACTTACCTCAGTAGAGTATAAAAACTCTTTCTATACAGCTCTGTTCTCCCATCTTTTATGTCATTTTTTAAAAGTGTTTTTATCTTTATACACAAATGTTTATTTTTTTTGTCAAGTTGGGGAGGGGAAAGACCATGGCCGTATAGAAAATGAAAGCTTTTCTACCATTTTGATGCCATCTTTTTCTTGAATATAGCATTTGCTTAGTTGCCGTAATCCTCTAACTGGTTTCCAGAGTTATGACCATGTTATTTCTGCTTTTATTTTTGATGTTTCAATGTATGTAAAGGGGAGGGTAATGAGAATGTAATACTGTTTACACAACCATTGTCTTAATCTGGGTTCCCTAGAGGAGCAAAAGAAGTGAAATATATTTGTGGGAAAAAAAAAAAAAAAAATATATATATATGCATTTACTTGGGAAAAAATGGCTCGTACAATTGTGAAGAAAAGCTCACATGATTGTAGGGGTTGGGAAGCCCAAATATATGGGTCAGGCCACAGACTGAAGACCTGTGCTGGCTTATGTGTTTGCAGGTTCTGCTAAATTTAAAATCTGCAGGTCAGGCAGTAGGCTGTAGGCCTCTGTTAGCTCTCAGGGTATAGGAGTAGGTGAATCCAAAATCTCAGATCAGGTGGCAGGTAGACTTCTACAAGCTAATTTTTTAGCTATGCTAATGTTTTATAGCAACATATAAAAAAATTAGCATAAGTATGCTTACAAAAATTTTTTAAAATTGCCTTGGGTAAGGGCACAGTGGAAAAAAATGTATAACTCATGTATTATTTGAGTAAAAATATGATAATCTTATTTTTTTTCCATCCAATTAAATAATTCCTATTGATCACTGGGGAGCTCTGGTAGCATAGTGGCTAAGACACTTGCCTGCTAACCAGATGGCTGGCGGTTCAAACCCACCAGCCACTCCTCGGAAGGAAGGTT
>NW_006922003.1:2694271-2695615 GCF_000298275.1 Orycteropus afer afer | reverse complement strand
CCCACCAGCCACTCCTCGGAAGGAAGGTTGGGCAATCCTACTTCCGTAGTGATACTGCCTCGGAAACCCAAGGAGGGGTCGCTATGAGTTGGGCTGACTCGACGGCACATAACAACAACAACAACAACAAATTGATCACTGACACTTTCTTTGTTATCTCTAGTCTCTTGGCTCAAGGGTTGGCCCAAAACCTGGCAAAGTTTTATAGAGAATTTGTAGATCCCTTTTTCTGAAATGGGGCCCTGAAGGCACAGTGGTTAAAGCACTTGACCATTAACCAGAAGGTCAGCAATTTGAACCCATTACCCATCCGTGGGAGAAATATGGTGGTTTACTTCATAAAGATTTACAGTTTTGGAAACTCTTTGGGGTGGTTCTACTCTGTCCAATAGGGTTGCTATGAGTTGCAGTTGACTTGACGGCAGTAGGTTTGGGTTTTTCTGATACTCTTCTTTCTGAGACTTACTTTCTTGTGGCTTTGGGTTCTATCCTTTGGTTTTTTAGGCCAGAATAATGGAAGATCACTGTAACTGCATCCTGCTTTTAGACTAAAGCCATTAAAAATGGTAACTTACCCCTAGCTATTCTTGGCTTTCAAATTTCAAATCTCTCAAGTTCCGGTAAGATGGCGGACTAGGCAGAAAGACTGCACAAACCTTCTTCAACAAAGAAAAGGGAAACCAATTAACACAGACACAGAAGATAAACCTTGAGCCTTGAAGGGAAGGATATAGAAGTGGACTAAATCTCAACTAGCAGAAGAAAATACCAAAAAAGACAGACAAAGCTGCGGTCTGGCAGTGATCCTGAGCGATCCTGATGGCACAGACAGCTTTGAGAGTGCCGAGTGGCGGTAGGACCTAAGAATTAACCTAAAAATCAGCCTTGCTAGCCAGGGACTGCATGGAGGACCGCTCTGGTGACTGGGAAATAAACGGAGAAGGTGAAGAGATACGCGGCTGAGCTGTGGACTTTTGCCTGTCTGGAGGACGCTGCCATTTTGAATGTTCACAAGCGGCTTGATCATTTTGGATATTTAAAGAGACAGTGCTCTTACAGATTCCAGGGGCTTAAGAACAGGTTCTGCTTGCCAGCAACCCCAAAGACACCCCGGACCTCCAAGACTGAAAAGGTGCAACATTCCTCTTGTTACTCTTATACCCCACACGTGCTTGGTGAACGGAAGTGCGGCCATCTCCCACTCCCACCTACCTTCTGGGCCCACAGGAACTCCATCACAGTGTGTGTGCTCAGATGGAGCCTGGGTGCCCTGCCCTGTCCTCCACCGATTTTTTTTCTCTTTTTTATTTTTTTTCTTTTTCACTTCCTTTTTTGTGGTGATTA
>NW_006922003.1:2671500-2691202 GCF_000298275.1 Orycteropus afer afer | reverse complement strand
TACTTCTTGTTGTTAGTATTATATACTATATGTAGTGTTGCAGTGCTGAATTTGCTGTTGTTACCTTCTATGCCAAGCCCCAAAGGCAAATAAAGATCGAATTTATAAAGTTACTGACAAGAAAAGGTAATAATAATGAAAACTGAAAAAAAAATGAGGTATTTGATTTATGTCAGAATCAATTTACAATGGAGTCATTGAAATGGAGCCCCCTTATAAGTTGGGGACTACCTGTATTTAGTTATTATAATTGGGAAAAACAGGCCTGTTAGAACCTTAGTGCACCAATTCTGAAGCAGAACAGCATGGCTTTATTTTTAATATTTAAAGATTTACCTACTGTAACAGGAAAGGTTTTAATCATCAAATAGCATTCTATTTATTTTTAAAATATAGAGTCCTAAGATTTTATGGTGTATTATTGTGTGTCTGTTACATAAACTTCATTTCATTTATATTCTTAATGATTAAGTCAAAATTTATCAGAAACATTTGATTGCCATTTATGTCTCTTGTTTTGACTTCTTTTCTCAGTTGGTAACCCCTTTTTGCCTCTGCTATTTTGAATATTTAAAATGATTTTTCATGTCTTCCTATGTGAACATATGTCTGAGATGCTGCCCACTACTGATACTGGATTTCAGATCAAATTTCATTTTCCAGGGGAGAAGTACATTACTCTGTTTAGTGACCAAATTAAACCAGAATAATTAGCCCAGAAACCTGAACTTCTCCTATTTCTATTAAAATCCTCAGCCGTTCCCTGGAGCAGTACTTCTGTAGAGTTCATCTGCTTCTGCCCTGAGTTGTTGTTCTTTCTGATTGCTGTGCTCTCTCAGAACTTATGAATGGCCCAGCAATACCTCCTCTAAGAGATCTTCAGAATTCATGACACTGTGAAAAAGACTGGATTATGCACCTTAGTTTACTTTCTAGTGCTCTGGGACACTTTCCAGTGCCTTCACTCACTGTCTAATTCAATGGCTAGCTTTTTCATTTTACCAAGAGGTCATGTAAGCAACATGGTGCTATTTCTTAGCAAGGCAACTAGGTTACCTTGTTATTCATCATTATTTCTCCTGTCTATCTTAATCTTTCTTGTGTCCCCTTTGAATTAGTGTATTACCACTCATGATCTGCTCTGATTTCCTGAGGGCGAAGGCTTACTTTAGAAATGTACTGCCTTTAGTTAAGCCCCAGATTACTCCTGAGTGGAAGATTATAGTTGACTTCACTTATCTCAGTTTGCCTTCTTTATCTTCTATTCCATGTCTGAAGGTTTGCTTTCCCTTTAACAGATTTGCTCCGTACTGTTTTTCTAAAGTCCAAACTTATTTATGTATATATGTATGTATGGCATAGATGTGTACATGGGCATATGTATGTTTATGTATGGCTTTGTTGGATAGTATTTTAATGTTTGACATATTATTTTTCTTATTCAGTACTCTTGGATAAAACTTTGTTCATGTGCTTTGCCTTTGTTATCATCTGTTCTTCAACTGTGTGGGAGAGGAGGCACTGAGAGCTTCGCTTAATTGAGTGTAGTGACTATTCCACTTTTAAATTCAAGCTTTAGATTCAGATAATGCTGCTTAATTTCAAAGAATTCACATATGAATGATCTCATTTGGACTTTAGAAAGACCCTGTGAAATGAATAGAGTTAACATTAATCCTTTGGATAAGGAGGCTAAGGTATGAAAACACAAATCACATGCCTAGCTTGTAATATACTACTTAAGATTTGAACCCTAGTCATCTAATTTCTGCCTAGTTTTTATAATTCACCAGTCTGCTAAGATTAGCACACCAGCTGTGAAGTTGTTCCTGTGCTTGGTTGTTGGTGATGTTAGTTGCCATCAAGTGAGCTCTGACTCATGGTGATCTTATAATGGAAATGCTGGCTGCTCCTCCTGCACCATCTTCTGGATGTGTTCTTATTGGCCCTCTACTAGTGACTGACCTTCCAGAAGATGTGTTCTAGGTGGGTCAAGTCTCACCATCTTCGCTTCTAAGGAATATCCTGGTTGTATTTCCTCTAAGACTTATTTGTTCATTCCTTTGGTAGTCCACAGTATATTCAATTTTCTTCTCTAAGCCACAGTTTGAATACATCAATTCTTCTTTCTTTTTCACTATCTAACTTTTGCATGCATATGAGGCAATTGAAAAGACCTTAGATGGCTTGGATCAGACATTTCTTAGTCATCAATGTAACATTTTGATTTACACATCTTCAAAAAGATATTTTTAAGCAGATTTTCCTAATGGAATATTTTGTTTGATTTTTCTGACTGCAGCATCCATAGACTTTGATTGTTTATCCAAGTAAAATTATACTAAGTTGGATAGGTTTAAATTCATAAATAAATCAAGTTGGCATGTTTTGTTATTATGTATGGCAATTAGAATAGTAAAATGCTTAAATGTAAGTGTAGTGTTTTTTTTTTTTTTTTTTTTTACTATGACTTTAGTGGTTTCCAACCCTCCCCATATCTATTCAATATAATCTAAATATATTAGGCTATAGAATCAAAGAATGCAGAAGGAATCTTTGATGCCAATCTTCATTTGAAAGCCCAAGTTGATCAACTTACTGGGAGGAATGAAGAATTAAGACAAGAGCTCAGGGAAGCTCGCAAGGAGGCTATAAATTATTCTCAGCAGTTGGCTAAAGCAAATTTAAAGGTGAGAATTGTACTAAATAACACTAAATGGTAAGCATAGTAACATAGGTTTAATTAATATGAAAGTTTATTTTTTAAAATGCTTTTATTATGAGAAAATGCCTCTGATTAATTCTTTTACCATTAAGAAAACTCCTGTTTATATTTTTCTTTTGAAATTAAGTGAAAAAATAAATGGCTTATAATACAAAAAAGTTTACAAAAATTCTAAATTTTTACCTATACATTTCTTAATAGAAAGTACAGTATTGCTTAATTAATTCTTGGCAGCACATTCATATATATACTTTTCTAAATATTCAGTAGAAAAAAAACATGAATTATAAGGTACTACTACTTTTAAATTTGTCTTTCTTTTGATTACAAAAATGTGATTTTTTTTTTCCCTGGATATTTTGTTTCAGATAGATCATCTTGACAGAGAGACTAATCTTTTGCGACAATCAGAAGGATGCAATGTTGTTTTTAAAGGAGTAGACTTACCTGATGGGATAGCACCATCTAGTGCCCATATCATTAATTCTCAGAATGAATATTTAATATATCTCTTACAGGTACTGTAAATTTACATGTGAGTAACCAAAACCATTGATGATATGTTTCATAATTTAATATTCATGTATTCCTTTGAGCACTCAGGTATTATAAGTGAGATATATTTTTAATGAATTTTGAAGTTAGATCAAATACTATGAATAAACCAATTCATTCCACTTATCTACATGAGAGGCATGCTAACCCTTCTTGCTGACATTGTATGTCAGTCACGTGAAATATGTAATTGATGGATAGTCTAACAAGTAGCTGCTATAAGGTGGTTGTTGTATGCTGAGTTGATTCTAACACTTAATGACCCTATAAGCTGGAGTAAAACCTCCCCATAGGTTTTCCTAGGCTATAATCTCTACAAGAACAGATTTCCAGGTCTTTCTCTCAACCAGCAGCTTGTGGGTGTGAACCACCACCTTTCAGTTAGCAGACAGAGATCCTTTACTGTAAAGTAGTGAGTGATGGGTCAGTCAGATGATCACTTTTATTTATTGCTGATTAGAAAAGCAATTCAAGACAATACAGTGACAGAGCTTTTTAGTGTCATGAGTAAAATTGATCCTTTTTCTGTGGTAACCACAAGAAAAAGCTTTTAAACCAATTTGTCTTTTATCTCTTTCTTCTTTTCTTTGTAAAATATTAGCCTGTCATCTAACTAGAAAGTCCTTGCATTGTGTTCATTTTTTAGTTTTGTTGTCTATCATGTTGTTATGAAAGGCCTGATGTGAGAGGCTTTTCATGATTTCATTGAAGTATAAATACCTATAACATCACAGTTACTACAAATATAACTACAAAATGTGGTCAAAATCAATGAAAATACGTTTCTGTTTATAAGCACCACTGTCATCTTCTCCTTGATGATTTACTGGTTAATATATTTAAGTTATTATCAAATAACAGTTTTAGTGTTTAGAAATTACATTATTTTCTGAGTCTTAGAATTTGAATGTTATCTAACTCAGGTAATGGGACAACCTTAACCTTTGATCATAATACCACTGTATACCAAAAAAAGGAAAAGCAAAACACTGCCATTGAATGGATTCTGGCTCATAACGATCCTTTAGGATAGTATAACTGCCTGTAGGGTTTCCAAGGCTGTAAATCTTTGTGGAAGCAGACTGCCTCATTTTTCTCCTGCAAAGCAGATGGTGGGGTTCAAACCACTGACCTTTTGGTTAATAGCCAAATGCTTTAACCACTGTGCTACCAGTTTATGTTGTATCATTACATTTAAATTTATAATTTCAGCATTTTTTATGATTACTGTTATTTCTTGCAATGTAGAGACACTGTCAACAACTAATGTTGTACTCCTGTTTGATTTAAGAGTCTTGGTATGTTAATTTTTTTTTTTTTTTTCATTTTTATATTAAAAAAAAAGTATTGAGAAGAATAGTGGTAGACTCCAGAGCACCAGATTGAAAGTCTGAAAGCCTGTTCAAGTGACATAGTAGATACTTTTGTTGTTGTGGTTGTTGTTGTTAGGTGCTGTCAAGTCTGTTCCAACTTATAGTGACCCTATGTACAATGGAGCAAAACAGTGCTGGGTCCTGTGCCAGCCTCAAAATCTTCATTATGCCTGAACCTATCACTGCAGCCACTCTGTCAGTCCGTCTTGTTGAGGGCCTTCCCATTTTTCATTGATCCTCCACTTTACCATGGATGATCATTCTCCAGAGAATGGTCCCTTCTGACAACATGATCAAAATAGGTGAGACGAAGTCTGGCCCTTCTCACTCCCAAGGAGCATTCTGGCTGCACTTCTTCCAGAACAGATTTGTTAGTTCTTCTGGTAGTCCATGGTACTTTTGGCATTCTTCACCAACACCACAACTCAAAAGCATCAGCTCTTTGCTCTTCCTTATTCATTGTCCAGCTTTCACATGCATATGAAGCAATTGAAAATACCATGTCTTGGGTTAGGTGCACCTTAGTCTTCAAAGGCAACATAAATTGATGGACGTGGCAAGGCCTTTGGAGTAAGACAAATCTGACCTCAAATGTAGACTCTGCATATACATAAAGCACCTAGCACTGAGCTTGGAATTTCTGCTTGGTAGTTACCAAGTATAGTGTTAATGAGTTTTTTGATGTTGAGTAAATTACTCAAACTTCTAAATCTCTGTTAAGTCACTTGTTGTTGTTGTTGTTGTTATGTGCTGTCGAGTCGGCCCTGACTCAGTGACCCCTCCTTGGGTTTCCGAGGCAGTATCACTATAGAAATAGGTTTGCCCAACCTTTATTCCGAGGAGTGGCTGGTGGGTTTGAACCACCGGCCTTCTTGTTAGCAGTCAAAAATGTGTGTACAAACAAAAGGTGTTTGGGGCTGAGTTGAGTAGAGGTGAGCTTATAAGGGTATGTCGGAACTTATTTCTAAAGAGCCTGAATACTATTTTAAGGGAATGAATTTTATCCTGTAGTAAGTCTTAACTAAGAGAAGAAACATGTTTTAGTAACATGTTATGTTTTACAAAAATACCAGTAGTAGAATAGGTCCATATTACTACTATACATACAGATCTATTGGTAAAGATCCTTTACCAGTTCTCCATACTACTACTAGTACCTAATAGACGAGGCTACTAGAGATTGAAGAACAATTGAAATATGTGTCTAGTATTGTATGAAGGAGTCTGATGATCAGGTAGTAAAGGTGCTTAGCTGATAAACCAAAAGATAGGTGGTTCAAATCCTCCAGGCACTACACAGGAGAAAGGTGATGCAGGCAGTCTGCTTCTTGGAAACCTTATGGGGCAGTTCTGTTCTATCCTCTAGGGTTGCTGTGAGTGGTAATTAACTCATTGGCAGTGGATTTTTAGTATTTTAAGAGTCGAAGAATGTTTGTACCAAAGTAGAATGGGGAAGGTTTAAAGGGGGATGGCTATAAGTGATCCTGGAAAAACAGAATTGACAGACTTGATGACATGTGGAGGATGAGGGAAAAAAAAAAAGTTTTCTAGTATAGAAAGTTGAATACTTAATAGTGGCATAACAGAAAATACAAATGTAAGAAGAGTAAATTGGTGTTAGTGAAAGATATTTTGGTTTGAGTCATGTTACATTCAATGTATCTGTAAAAAAATGTACATGTAGATATGGCATTAGAAATGTAGATTTGAAGCTCAGTATTGACTAATGCTACTGATATAAAATTGGGAGGTAGTGAATTGTTAATTGTTAATAGTTAATTGTTCTAGTACTTTTCTCTTAAAAGTCTGTGATAATAGATGCTTATTCCTTTTCTCTCTCTTTATGCCTTTGAAATCCCATACTTTTCTAAGTTTTCCTGTTCTCTTTTTTTCCTCCTTTACTCCCTTCTTTATTTTTTTTTTCCCTATAAATTACTATAAGTTTGTGCTTACTGTAAATGTTGTATAAGGAGCTCTGGTGGTATGGTAGCTAAAGCATTTGGCTGCTAACCTAAAGTTTGACAGTTCAAACCCACTAGCTGCTCCAGGAGAAGGATGTTGCAGTCAGCTTCTATAAATATTTACAGCCTTGGAAACCCAATGCGCAGTTACACTTTGTCCTGTAGATTATACTCTGTTCTGTTAAGTCACTGTATGTCGGAATTGACTTGAAGGCCATGGGTTTGATAATCATTGTATCTGATAAAAGTTTGTGCTAATGGTAACTTGCCTACAATGTGTGTGCTTACAGTTACTATCATAGAAGATAAGAATAGTTTACCTATTATATGGCACTTCTTTCTTATACATATTACTTCATTTTCATGTGCATTAAACTATGTAAAATACCATAGAAATAATTAGTACTGTTTGGGAATTTGGCGACTTTTTAAAAAATATATTTATCTATAAGCCACTTAGAATACAAGTATATGTATCTTCAAATGTAAAATGTATCTTGATGCCTTTTTTACATTTTTATTTCATTTTCAATTTCTAGGAAATAGAAAATAAAGAAATACAGTTAAAGAATTTAGAAGAATCTCTTGAAGAATATAACAGAAAGTTTGCAGTAATTCGTCACCAGCAAAGCTTATTATATAAAGAATATTTAAGGTATGTGCTGTTATGTGCCGTCAAGTTGCACCTGAGTCATGGCGACCCCTCCTTGGGTTTCCGAGGTAGTATCACTACGGAAGTAGATTGCCCAACCTTCCTTCTGAAGAGTGCATGGTAGGTTCAAACCTCCAGCCTGCTGGCTAGCAGTCAAATGCCTTAGGCACTATGCTACCAGAGCTCCCATCCAAGGTATAGATATTAGCAAAACCTTATAACTGTGTATATTTGTTTGTAATTAAAGTAAAATTAACAATGTTTAGATATTTTGTTTTACTTTTTCCCTTCTGCCTCTCTCCCTCTACTTATTTTTTTAAAACAACAACAACAACAAAAAAAACTGGTGACCTGTCAAGAGCTGAATTTTAGATAGATGGTGTTGTAGCTCAATCATTACAAGCCCAACCATTCTCTGGAATTGTTCTGCCAGGGTTTGAATTCAGGCATTACCATTCAGTAGCCTTGAGACCACAAAATTTTTTAAGTAAGTTATTTTATTCATCTGTATTTAACTCATCCTATCTGTAAAATTCCATTATGGTAATACTTTCTACATAGCAAAAAAAAACAAACCAAACTTCACTGTCATCGGGTTGACTCGACTCATAGCAACCCTTCCTTGAGTTTCTGAGGAGCTATCTCCATGGAAGTAGATTGCCCAGTCTTTCTTCTAAGGAGTAGCTGGTGGGTTTGAACCACCAGCCTTCTGGTTAGCAGTCACATGTCTTAGTCAGTTGTTAAAAAACTTAAGTGAATTATTACATCAAAATATTCAGCTTAGTACATGGCATGTCATGAGCACCTTGTAAATGTCAGCTGTTGTTGTTAACATCATCCATCATCATCACCATCATTAGTTTTCATAAATTGTCATAAGGAATGAACATGTTGCTCCTTACCTCTTTGATACTTTGATTTTAAAAATGATCTGTATCAGTAGAATCATTTCCTTAATATATATCAGAATACCTGACCAAAGGTGATTTAAAAACTTTTAACACAAAGGTGATTACTGTCTGATTTAACAAGAAGCCCAAAACTTAAAACATTTTCTGAGTTTGCAGTAGGTCATAACTTTTTTCCTAGTTGCTGTCAAGTCAACTCACATAATGATCCCATGTGTTGGAGTAGGGGTTGTCATTATGGTGCAGTGCCTAAGGCATTTGACTGCTGACCAGAAGGTTGGCAGTTCAAACCCTCCAGCTACTCTGAAGAAGGAAGACGAAGCAATCTACTTCCATAAAGATTTACTGCCTTGGAAATCCAGTGGGGGTCGTTATGAGTTGGAATCCACTCAATGACAGAGGGTGGGTGGTTGTAAAATAGCTGCAGGAGTTCAATGTAGACAGAACCAGGCTCATTAAAGAATAGGGGCATCCCCCACACACAGACACGCACACACTTAGCTATTTATTAATAAATTAAAAAATTTCAGAGGCATCTAGTCAGTTTCAACACAGGTCTCATTAGCCATATTTGGGTCTCATGTCAAGTCTGAACCATTTAGAGACAAAATTAATAATGCCACATAATTGATTTATACCTAGCGGTTGGAGGCATTGTGAAATGTCACTTTAGTGGCCAGGAATGGCTCCGCCACCCTCTTCTAAAGCTAATTATTCCTAATTTTGTTTGTATTCTGAATATTTTACAAGTATTTAATGCTCAAATTTAAGGGTAGGGTCAGATTGTTGAGACTTGATTTCCAGAATTCATTTAAAATATTAATTACTTTCATAAACCATTTCCATAAATTGTCATAATGTAAGGTTCTCTCTTTTTATAATTAAAAATTTTTATTAAACTTACTGTACTGTTATTTTTGTTTTTTAAGTGAAAAGGAGACCTGGAAAACAGAGTCTGAAACAATAAAAGAGGAAAAGATAAAACTTGAAAATCAAATTCAACAAGATGCTGTAAAAATAAAAGAATATAATGTAAGTGAAACACTTTTAAGATCAGTATACGATACTGTGCAAACTGAGAGCGAGGTTCAACAAATAATATAAATATGTTCTTTGGCAGAATCTGCTTAATGCTCTTCAGGTGGATTCAGATGAAATTAAAAAAATGCTTTCAGAAAATAGTAGACGAATCACTGTCTTGCAAGTAAATGAAAAGTCACTAATAAGGCAGTATACAGCTTTACTGGAAATGGAGCGACAACTTAGAAAAGAAAATGGGAAACAAAAGAATGAATTGATATCAATGGAAGCAGAAGTTTGTGAAAAAATTGGATGCTTGCAAAGATTTAAGGTATATCTGATTTTTTATTTATTTGATTTTTATTCTAATTATAAGAATTTTCAAATATACAGAAGAGAGGATAGTATCATTAACATTCATCATCTGGATTAAAAATGAATGTTTATTAGCACTTCACCACAGTTGCTTCATCTCTTTTTTGTGGAGATATTTAAGTTGCAGACATTTCTCCCCTAAATATTTTACTGTGCATTTCTAAAACCTTAAGCCCTTTTTTTTTGTTTTGCCTAACCACAATACCTTTTATCACAGCTAACAGAATTAATAGACCATATACATACTGGTCTGATACTCTCCTCTGTCATTTAACTTGTTCCTTTATCCCTTGTATGTACTAAAATTTAGCTTTAAAGCCTTTATCAGATTCAAATGAAACATTTTTGGCAAGAATACTTTATAATAAGTGTTGCTTTGTACTTTATATTGTATTACTTCAGGATACATATAACGTCTCGTTGTCCTACGTTTTATGAATGAATATGGTGTTAAGAGGGAGATGGTTATATATCTCCATTATTAAGTGATTTACTTAACTGTTTGGTGATGTTTTGATACAATGCAATTGACCAGTTCTTTGTCATCCCTCCTAATGACTTTAGCAGTGATGATTGCTACCTAAGTCAATTCAATTATTTCACGATATCCACCAAACCAAACCCACTGCCACTGAGTTAATTCCAAATTACAGCAACCCTATAGGACAGGAGCTCTGGTAGCATAGTGCCTAAGGCACTTGACTGCTAACTAAAAGGCTGGCGGTTCAAATCCACCAGCCAATCCTCGGAAGGAAGGTTGGGCAATCTACTTCCATAGTGATACTGCCTCGGCACATAACAACAACAACATAGGACATTGTAGACCTGCCTCACATAGTTTCCAAAGGCTGTGAATCTTTACTGAAGTAGACTTCCTCGTCTTTGTCCTGAACAACTGGTGGATTTGAACCATCAACCTTTTTTGGTTAGCAACTGAAGGCTTAAACCACTTCCCCTCAAAGACTCCTTATGTATGTCACTGTTGTTGTTGTTGCTATGTGCAGTCGAGTTGGACCCGACTCATAACGACCCTTTCTTGGGTTTGAACCACTGACCTTCTGGCTAGCAGCCAAATGCCTTTTCCACTATACAACCTGCATAATATAGACCTGATGTTCTCTGCCTCTGCTGTTTTTTTTTCCCCCCATCAGCTTCCTTTTTAAAACACTGTGCTAAAGACTCAGAGTTTTAAATGGTCGTTATCCTTTGTCAACTTTGGCCAATGGGAGCCCTTTAAAGCTGGCTCCCATGTCCTCTTGACGAGTCCAAGAGCCAAGCTTTACTGTTTCTGGCATAACTGTGTATCCTAAGCTTACCTTATGTACTTCATTACCTCATTTCAAAATAGATTATAAACGTAAATTGTTTATTTTCCTCACATAAATTTGTTTATTCCTTCTTTATCAGTATCCACCAATCTTCACTGTACTTGTTTCTGTAATTTTTGCTTATCATAGAACTGCTTACTTGGCGAGAACTAAAAGCTCAGACTTTTCCTTTTGGTGTTATAGAAATATTGCAATGATTTTTTTTTTATAGCTTTATGATGGCAACTAACAACAGCTGGTGAGTAGAATGTAAATCAAATACATAACCTTGGTATTATTTATTACAGACAGCTAGGATGAAGAGTTTTTTCTTCCTAAGTAATGTTTTCTTCATGTGAAAAAAAGTTGTTTTCTCTTTTTACAAAGCTAGTCTAATTGTAATAAGCAGAAATAGTTAAACTTAAATATTGGCTATAACAATGCTAATTTTGGCATTCAGCTGTCAAAAGACATGAAATTAGTAAATGCTGTCCAAAGATACATTCTGAATTATATACTTTATTATACTTTTCTCAAATTAATTGAATTTCAGTTCATGATGACAGATTTATAAAAGGTATGGTAGGTTCACTTTTTAGGATTAAAGATTATGAAATAGTATTTCTCATATGAAAGAATTTAACTTTGTTGCTGTTGTTGTTGTTGTTGTTATGTGCCGTCGAGTCAGCCCCGACTCATAGCGACCCCTCCTTGGGTTTCCGAGGCAGTATCACTACGGAAGTAGGATTGCCCAACCTTCCTTCCGAGGAGTGGCTGGTGGGTTTGAACCGCCAGCTGTCTGGGTTTGTTGCTATAAATTATAAATGTTTTTCTTCTATGGAAAATGTTTTTGTTTTGAAAGTGGTTTTAAAATCTGTTTTGCCTATCTTTCACAAAAGTGGCTAGTGTTTAACCAGAAGAAAATGACAGCAAAAGAACTGTGTCCTTATTTACGTAGGAAATGGCCATCTTCAAGATTGCAGCTCTCCAAAAAGCTTTAGATAATAGTGTCTCTCTGTCTGAACTCGAATTGGCCAATAAACAATACAATGAACTGACAGCTAAATACAGGGACATCTTGCAAAAAGATAATATGCTTGTTCAAAGAACAACTAACTTGGAACACCTAGAGGTAAGTTTATGTGATCCTTAAGCCCTGTTATATTAGCCATTCTTTTACACTGATATCTTTGTTTTTCTTTGTGGAGAAAGGGTTAGCAGATTTTAAAATAAGGAAATTTATTTTAATTTAAGGGGTATCATTTGTAGATGAAATTTAGTTTTAAGTATTTTGTTCCTGAATAGTAAGACATACATATGGCATAGCATGCTTCTACAGTTGTGGTGTGACTTCTGGACGGCTTCATCCAGATCATCTTCCTTGGCCCACTGTCATACCTGAGCTAATCACCTCTTTTCACCAAGTACTTAAAAGAAAAAGCAGCATGTAATAGATTGGTTATTGTAATCAGTGGAGGATGTATCATTAAATAAATAACCTTTCTTACAACCCTGTTCCCAGAGTAAATTATTCTCATGGTCTTTGCATTCTGTTCCTTGGGTTCAGTGTGGCTGATGAGTTATTAATGGCTCTTCCTGGATCATGGATGGGCTCTGCAAGTCCTCTTCTTTTCTTACTGTAGAATAGAGTGAAGGATCATGGTTGCATTCATGCAGTCTGTAAATATGGCTCAGAACATTTTCCTGCTCTCTTGCCACTTGATATCCATACTTTTTCTGGTAGGCACAACAAGTTCTTAATTTGTTCATCTTGTACATATGATATGGGCTTATGTATTGTGGCTTATTCTTTTCTAAGATCCTCTTGTAGGAGTGGGATGAGATCTAATTCTGTCAGCTCAAAAACTTTTTCTTGCTTATTGACACGTATTCAATAAATCAAAACATTTTGAATATCTTTCAATGACTCCTATAAATTTATCATAGTCATTATAAATTAGGAGCTCTGGTAGTATAGTGCCTAAGACACTTGACTGCTAACCAGAAGGCTGGTGGTTTAAACCCATCAGCCACTCCTCAGAAGGAAGGTTGGGCAGTCTACTTCCGTAGTGATACTGCCTCAGAAACCCAAGGAGGAGTCACTATGAGTTGAGTCCGACTCCACAGCACATAACAACATTATAAACTAATGGTATCTAATTATAAGGAGCTTTGGTGGTGCATTGGTTAAGGCATTTAGCTGCTAACCAAAAGGTTGGTGGATTGAACTTACCAGCTACTCTATGGAATAAAGATGAGACAATCTGCTTCTGTAAAGATTTACAGCCTTGGAAACCTGATGGGGGTCACTATGAGTTGGAATTGACTCAGTGACAGTGAGTTTGTTTGTTTGTTTGTTTGTTTCTGAGGATTAATCATGGTCAGTTTATTTTTTACTATATTGCTAAAATGATGATTAGGCTAATGTTTATAGAAGATTCTGGACATTGAAATGTGGTAATAGCTTATTTTATTTTTGCCCATTCTTCTTTGTCTTTTTCTTCTCCCCTCTAGCAATAATAAGTAAATCTTGAATAAGAAATCTGTCATATCAATGAGAAATTATTAGTTTTATTTATTTTCCCATAGAATATTTTTCATCGTTCCTCTTTGGACAATATTAAAAACCCACTGCCATTACGTCTTATCTGACTCATAGTGACCCCTGCTTGGGTTTCTGAGTCAGTATCACTATGGAAGTAGATTGCCCAACATTCCCTCCAAGGAGTGGCTGGTGGGTTTGAACCTCCAACATTCTGGTTAGCAGTCAGATGCCTTAGGCATTACACCACCAGAGCTCCTCTTGGACATTATTAGTAACTTTTATTTTAAAATTACTTAACTATCCTAAGTATTAAAGAGGAAAAGAGAAAAAGATAAGTAGTCTTTCTGATTCTCAGGCTTAGAATACAAAATAGCATGTGATAATGCCATAAGGGAGACATAGAGAACATGCTGTTGGATTTTAGAGAAAGAAGAGGTTATTTCTAATTTGGAGGAAGAAGTGTAGTTTATGCTGAACCTTGGAGTTTTAGCATGCAGATACAGGTTGGAGTGGAGAAGACTATTTTTCTTAGAGGTAAAATCATAAGCAAAGGTAACAGATAGAAAAATATGGAGTAAGAATTTCATTTTTCCAAGTGTTGTATATCTGAGTTTAAGTGTAAAGCAATGGGGCAAATCACAAATGACTGAATTAGTTTAGAATAGTTTGGATAGGTACTGGGAAGTCCTTGCATATTTTTGAACAGGGAAATAATATGACCAATAATGTGAGATTCTTATGACCAGAACATAAATGTGATTATGTGTCTAGTCACTGAGCCTTCCATCATTTTGAACCTTTTAAAAAATGCTGATACATTTATATTTTAATCTTCATCTTTTCATGTATGCACATATATGGTAATTACTTATTTCAAGACAATCTATTTAGTGTTGTGTTCCAGTTATTGTAACTGTGCATAAAAAAATCACCTCCAAAACTAGTGCATACAACAGCCATTTAATTATACCCATAGAATCTGTAGGCCAGGAATTCAAACCAGGACAGAGGATAGGTAGCATAAGCATCTGACACCTGGGCTGGAATGTCTTGAAGGCTGATTGTCAGCTAGGACTGTTAACAGAGTGGCTTTATGTATGTGGTGTCTCTACATGCTTAAACTTCCTCGTGGCGTGACATTTTCAGAGTAGTTGAACTTCTTAAATTGCCACTCAGTGCTCTAGCACTAGTGTTCTGGTGAATAAGCTATAAGCAACATCACATCCTCTGATTTAGCTTTGGAAGTAACATAGTGTCATCCTCCTCTTACTTTATTGCTCAAAGCAGACACAGGCTATTTGGATTTAATAGGAGGGACATTGCCTCTATCTCTCAATAAGAGGAGTGCTAAAATTGTGTGACTTTTTTTGAGACTGCTGTAACTGCTGTTTTCTCGGAAATCTCTGCCTGGCTGATTTACAGCTACCTCTGTGTATATTTGAGGGTCAAAATGTACCCTTTATCCCAGACCCATCAGCCAGAAGCCTATTAGTTGTGTTGTATCTCTTTCTCTCCTACACTTCCTACATCTCAGGTATGATTCTAAACGTTTCATATCCAAGATCCCTGGGTGGTTGACTACTAACTTAAAAGGTGGCAGCTCAGACCCACCCAGCAATGCTGTGGAAGAAAGGCCTGGCAATCTGCTTACAAAGAATACCCAATAGAGAAGTTCTCCTGTGTCACACATAGGGTTGCCATGAATCAACTCATTAGCAGCGAGTCGGTTTGTTTCTTTCTTATCCAGTAAAACAATGCCTTAGTTTTATTTTTCATTACCTTCATTGTGATGGCTGTAGCTCCTGTCCCTATCTTCAGTCTTACCTCTTTCTTACTGCTACCAGAATAGTCATTCTAAACCTGAAACTAAATGTGTCACTCCCTTTCTTAAAACTTACCAGAAGCTCCCAGTCACCTAAAGGTTAAAGATTAAGTCCATCTTGTAAATAAGTCCCTGTGGTGGTTAAGGTTGTGTGCCAGCTGGCTGGGCCTGGTTGACAGCCACTAGCTGTCTGAGTGAAGAGTTGCCTCTAGCTTCAGTGGGCTGGGAGCAAGAAGCAGAGCTGAAACCCAAGCTTGAGAGGCTTTCACACAGCCCTTAGAGCCTGGCACTGTGAACTTGGACTTCTAGCCTCCCAAACTGTAAGAAAATAAACTTCTGTTTGTTCAAGCCATCCCATTTGTGGTATATTCTAGGTAACCAGAATGTATATGGTATATTCTAGGTAAACCAGTCCCCTATTTACTTCATGTCAACTCCTGCTTTAAGGAGCCTCACTATCAGTTATCTGCAACACAGATACCAGGAGTTTCTTTCATATATTCTGTTGTACATACTATTTTCTTTACCTACAAAGGTCTCCCGAGTTTGTCTGCTCAGTGAATCTATGTTCATCTTTCAAAACTTGTTCAGATGTTACCTCTTTTTCTGACACCATCACATGTTTGTGGTCCTGTTTGCGGAACAAGTCACTTATCTGCATATACTTGCACATAGTTCTGCTCTTTATATCATATCCCATTAATTGTGATTATACATCAAGGCCTAAGGCATTTGACTGCTAACCAGAAGGCTGGCAGTTCAAACCCACCAGCCATTTCTTGGAAGGAAGGTTGCACAATCGACTTCTGTAGTGATACCACCTCGGAAACCCAAGGAGGGGTCGCTATAAGTCGAATCTGACTCGACAGCAGTGCATTTGGTGTTTTTTTATACATCAAGAGACTATGAATCTCTTAATATCAGGGATTCTTTTATTTTTATGTGTTTAGTACCTCATGTCTGGAGAGTTAGAGCTAATAAATGTTGAACTGAGAGAGTGAGTATTAGTATAGAGGTACAGTATAAAGATCATTAGATATGGTGATTAGAAAATGATCGATGTCTTTGAAAATAAAGTTTGATCAGAATAGACATGAAAATTAGATTTCAAATGCAAAAAGTAGGGTAATTAAGAAGGAAATAGAAAAACTGGAAATTTTATAGTAGAGAAAAAGAAATAGAGCTGGAGTGAGATAGTCATAGGAGGACTTTTTGTTTTGTTTTTAAATAAAGGTAACCAATGAAGTTTATTGAGGGGGAAAAAGGAAGTTTAGAGCTAATAAGGAGAGAAAGATTGAAGATTAGAGGTGATAGTGGTAATAAGTAGAGTGGCAAGATACCAGGTAGGTTGAAGATGGAAATTTGAGCAACACAAGGTTATCCTTAGAGGCTGGAAGGAAGAAAATGAATGAATAGAAAGATACATAAAACATCCTCATGACTTTTACTTTTTCATCCTATATACTTCCGTAGTGATAACTGCCTCGGAAACCCAAGGAGGGGTCTCTATGAGTCGGGGCCGACTCGATGGCAAATAACAACAACAACAACATATATTTACATAAAGTTTTCCAGTGATATCACAGTGCTTCACTGCTTATTCTTGTGGTTTTTAGTGGCCTATTTTTCCAGAAGTGGATGGCCTCATCCTTCTTTCCAGCCTGTCTTAGTCTGGAAGCTCCAGTGAAACTTGTCCAATATGGGTGACCCTGCTGGTATTTGAAATACTGGTGGCATAGCCTCCAGCCTCACAGCAACGTGCAAGCCACCACAGTACAACAAACTGACAGAGGAGTGAAATAGAGAACAAGGGAATACTGGATGGTTGAAAATCAGGAAAGGCTTTTGTTAGGGTTGTATCCTTTCACCATACTTATTCAATCTCTACACTGAGCAAATAATCCAAGAAGCTGGATTGTAAGAAGAATGTGGCATCAGGATTGGAGGAAGACTTATTAACAATATGCATTATGCACATGACACAACCTTGTTTGCTGAAAGATGGCTTGAAGCACTTACTGATGAAGATCAAAGACTACAGTCTTTGGTATAGATTATACCTCAATATAAAGAAAACAAAAATCCTAACAACTGGACCAACAAGCAACATCACGATAAATGAAGAAAAGATTGAAGTTGTCGGTTTCATTTTAGTTGGATTCACAATCAACACCCATGGGAGTAGCAGTCAAGAAACCAGATGTTGGATTGCACTGGGTAAATCTGCTTCAAGGTACCTCTTTAACATGTTAAAAAGCAAAGATATCACTTTGAAGACTAAAGTGCGCCTAACCCAAGCCATAGTATTTTCGATCACCTCATATGTATGTGAAGCTGGATATGAGTGAATAAGGAAGACCAAAGAAGAATTGATGCCTTTGAATTACATTGGCAAAGAATACTGAAAATACCATGAACTGCCAGTAGAATGAACAAATCTGTCCTGGAAGAAGTGCAGCCAGAATGGTCCTTGGAAATGAGAATGGCCAGACTTCATCTCACCTCCTTAGCTCATGTTGTCAAAAGGGACCAGTCTGTGGAGAAGGATATCATGCTGGGCAAAGTGGAGGGTTGGCTAAAAAGGGAAAGACCCTCAATGAGATGGGTTGACACAGTGGCTCCAGTGATGGGCTCAAGCATAGCAAGAATTGTGACAATGGCATGGGACCAGGCAGTGTTTTGTTCTGTTGTATATGGGGTTGCTGTGAGTCAGTGGCATCTAACAATGTATTTACAGTATCTAGAACTGGGTATAATTATGTGCTTTACTAGAAAGTCATATTTTGTTTCCTTATCTTGCTTTTCTATTTGTCATTATGCTCTCCCTTTAAAAAAAAAAAAAAAAAAACACCCTAATTACAATGCTTTATAACACTTATTATCTATCATTATATTTTCTTATTTTCCAGCTGTTGTTGCTGTTGTTGTTATGTGCCGTTGAGTAGGACCCGACTCATAGCGACCCCTCCTTGGGTTTCCAAGGCAGTATCACTACGGAAGTAGATTGCCCCATCTTCCTTTCAAGGAGTGGCTGGTGGGTTTGAACCACCAGCCTTCTGGTTAGCAGTCAAGTGCCTTAGCCACTATGCTACCAGAGCTCCAATTTTCCAGCTACTCCACTAAAATAAAAGTTCCAGAATGTTACTTAGTTTCCATTGAAGCTAGTGCTTAGAATATTCAGCACATAGTAGACATTCTGTTGGTTAAAACAAAGAATAATAAAATATACTTTTTAAAATATATTTATGTTGCATACTCCCATATTTATGTCTGCAGCCTGATGTTTTCTCAGAGCTCTATTCCACTGTATCGAATGACCTAGTTTATGACTTACATTTATAGGCATCTCAGATTAGCATGTTCAAAGTAAACTAATTGACATTTCTCTCACAATTGTTCCACCTCCAGTATATGGTGTTCTTTTCTCCATCCGCACTGCTGTGACCCTGGTCAAAGCCAGTGTCATCACTCATCTGAACTTCTACAATAACTTCCTGACTAGTTTCCATGTTTTCCGTGTTTACCACTTTAATTTATTCTCTACATTGCAACCAGAGTGATTGCTTAAAACATTCCTGATCAAAATAATTTCTTATTCATTAAGTTAAATTCCACTCCTTTGTCCTGACATGCCCTGTGCTGCCTGGTGTGGCCCCAGTTACCTCTTCAACTTCAGCTGCTACTACCCTTTGCTTACACGTGCTCACTATGCTCAAGTCCTCTAACATTCCAAATGCTGTCCTACCCTAGACCCCCCCCCCCTTTTTTTCCTCAAAATCCTTTTGTGCTTTAGAGCACTTGGGTTTGCCAATGTACTGGCTCTTTCCTTGGCTGATTTCTTCTCAAGCCTAACTCTTTCTACCTCTCTTCAGTGAGACCTTCTTTAATTGCACTCTATGTATACATCCTTTTATTGTTCTCTGGATCAGTACCCTGTTTATTTCTTTCTATGTCTTCACTTTTCAAATGATTTTTTTTTGACCTGTTTATTGTCTGCTGCCTTCCACACCAGTTCCTGCCTCACAGACACTAAATGATGATGATTTTATGAAGGCCAAAATTTTGTCTGTGTGCTGTTTACCATGAGCACCCAGCATGTGTCACTGTTGGCATGCTCGAAATGATCAGTACCTATTGGAGTGAATGAGGGAAGCAAGCACTGGTTTGTGAAGGCTGTGAGAGGCTGAGTACTCTAGCTTGGTGAAAATGAACATACAGCTTTAATGGTAAAAGTAATATAAGTTGATACCTCATTTTGGACACATAAGATTTTAATGATCCTTTTCATGCAGGCTATTTTTAAATATTTTATATTATGAAAGTACTATTAATCACAGTTTAGGTTTATGATGCTGTTATTTTGGGAGGAACTCCTAATTTTATTAAAAAAAAAAACTTTGAGTTTGTTGTTGTTGTTGTTGTTATGTGCTGTCGAGTCGGCCCCGACTCATAGCGACCC
>NW_006922003.1:2645409-2671135 GCF_000298275.1 Orycteropus afer afer | reverse complement strand
GTTGTTATGTGCCGTCGAGTCGGCCCCGACTCATAGCGACCCCTCCTTGGGTTTCCGAGGCAGTATCACTACGGAAGTAGGATTGCCCAACCTTGTTACTGTAGTAATAGAAAATCATTAAGATCCTACTGTTATTGTTATGTGCCGTCAATTCAGACATGACTCATAGCGACTTCCGAGGGGTGTCACTGCAGAAGTAGATTGCCCAACCTTCCTTCCAAGGAGTGGCTGGTGCGGTGCGTCTGGTTAGCAGTTAAGTGCCTTAGGCACTACGCTACCAGAGCTCTCAAGATCCTACTAGTAAATGTTTTTCATTTAAAGTTCCTTTTCTATACCAGATGAAAAGGAGGTATGTTGATAAAAATAAACTCTAAACTTAAAAGTTTAATTTAGCAGGCACTTGATGAATAATATCCTATATTAATCTATACTCAATTTTTGTTTTCTGTTCTTAGATTAGATTTAATGAAATCTTGTATGTTAAAAATATGTGACTAAGCATTAGCTATTTTGAATCATTTAAAGATTTTTATAACTGGAGATAATTTTGAAATATGTATGTTATAAAAACTAGTATTATGAGTTCTTTCACCATATGTAAGGTTACATTAGGAATTTATATCATTTGATAATTTTAAATGAAAAGTTCTATATAAAACAAAGAAAATTTGAAAAGAATTTATATTGCTCATAGTTTCATTACAGTAATATCACATTTTATATTACCTCATATGTGCTTGCATGTATTACATACTTTAGTATGATAAAGTTTTATTATTTACTGTATTCATTTAGTAGATATCAAAAATATTTTGCATGTTGTATTCATCACTTATAAATGTAACATATCCATGTAATATTTACTGTTTTGTGATTAAATCAGCAACTTACCCTACTGCCATCAAGTTGATTCCGATTCATACCAGCTTTATAGGACGGAGTAGAACTCTGCCCCATAGGATTTCCAAAGCTTTAAATCTATATGGGAGCAGACTGCTTCCTCATTCTCCCGTGAAGCAGCTAATGGATTCGAACCACCAGTCTTTTGGTTAGCAGCTGAATGTTTTAACCACTATGCCACAAGGCTCCTTGATTAAATCACTAGCATTTCTTATTTTTGTTACTGCTTATAATGCCACAGTGAACTTCTTCATGTGTATCTAAGAGAGCTGTTACTGTGTCAGAGGTTATTAAAATCTTTATGACTCCTGCTAGTGCTTTCCCATTGTTCTGGTTGCCTAGTGCCACTCTGACAAGAATATACCACAAATGGGATGGCTTTAACAAACAGGAGTTAATTCTCTCACAATTTGGAGGATTTAAGTCCAAATTCAGAGTGCCAGGCTCTAGGGGCTGTGTGAAAGTCCCTTGACCTTGGGCTTCAGCTCTGCCTCTTGCTCCCAGCCCACTGAAGCTAGAGGCATCTTGTCACTCAGGCAGCTAGTGCCTGCTGATAGGGCTAACAAGCCCAAGGTTGACAAATAAAATGACACAGTCCCAATGTTACCAAACCACACGGCACACCATTAATTCAAGTCCATTGTACATCCCAAGGTCAGCAGAGCATGGCAGGCTGCTGAGTAACAAGATGGCTACATGCAGGGTCCAAGTGTGCCATAAGTTAGAGACCATTCCCCAAGGCTTCTGCTTATATATAGAAAGCAGACCACATCCCAAAGGCAGTACTCAGCTGCTTGTGGTAGATCCCACCATGGAGTTGATTACCAGTCTCATCATGGGGAATAACTACCACCAGCTGCCCAGCCACTCAACCAGGCCCAGCCAAGTTGACACACAAACATAACCACCACACCCATATTAGTTTTTCTAATGGTTATCCTAGTTTGTGACATTTTGACACTTTTATCTCACTAGCATTGTGATTTGTCTTTTTTAAGTAAATTTGCTGCTTTAGGTCAGGCGTTTTTATTTCCAAGACCTAGGGCTTTAATGCTTTTCAAGTTTAAATTGGTAACTGACATGTATGGTTTAGAGAGACCTAACATTTGGAAATCTAAGGTAAGCTAATTTTAGAAATGTAATTTTTAATTCATCAAGAAATTAAATGTGAAAGAAGATATCTTTCAACCAAGATATAAAAGAGTAGTATATATAGTTCCATCAGATTTTTGGTTCATTTTACCTTAACTCTTTAGTAAGTACTTATTGTCCTGTAGAAATTCCTTAATTTCTAAATACCCGAATCTCTTCCACACATGGGTTTATATGTCTGAAGTTTTAAAAGCTTTTCATGTTGATGACTAACCTATTTCTTTCAGCCCTGTGACATGCCTCTCTTCATCATCAGAGTTTAATACAATGTAGAATGGGGAGGGGTTTTGTGTTCTCATATTACTACAATTTTTTTCTTTCATCCAGGGTGCTTAAGATTGCCTGAATGAGTCTCTATTTCATAATGGGCTGGTTTCCTAATGCTTTTAGCCTCTTTTGGTAATCTGTACTTTAGTTACATGATCAGTGTTTGCAGCAGCTTTTCTATGATACTATATTTTCAAGATACATACAGAACAGAGTAAAGTGCTTTTTCAAAACTGAGGTAGACACCAGAACAGTTGTTTTATTCTTCAAAAAAAAAAAAAGGCTAGTATTTTGAGAAAACTCAGTTATGAAACTCAAACTTGTGAAGCTAGAAAAATAGGAGGACGTTATTGGTGTCACAGAGGATATTTACAAATTGAGTTGCTGCTTGGTTCCTTTAAATAACTCATTTCCCTAAGTGTATAAATTTTATTTGGTTCTCTAAAATGAGAAAAAAATCTTTACTATTTTTTATTTTCTGGAGCATATCTTTTTTTTTTTTTTTAATTGTGATTTGGGTGAAAGTTTACAGAGCAAATTCACCTTTCGTACTGCAGTTCGCATACACTTAGTCTCATGA
This sequence comes from Orycteropus afer afer, assembly GCF_000298275.1. Lineage (NCBI taxonomy): Eukaryota > Metazoa > Chordata > Mammalia > Tubulidentata > Orycteropodidae > Orycteropus > Orycteropus afer. The sequence goes on along the minus strand of NW_006922003.1, from coordinate 2,668,236 downwards.
CATTGACTGCAGTCTCCCACAGTGCAATTGCTCTTCTCCTGCTTCCTTTCCATAGCCATCTCTTCCCTGTGTCCTTCCCTCCCATGCACCCCTGCCCCGCAAGCTGTCTCCCTGTGCATATACAGCCTTTCTAGTCTCCCGTGATTGATCTCTTCAAGGAGTGTATCTGCCTAATGTAAATGTTCATGCCTGTCTTTTGTTTGTCTGGAAGCCACAGGAGTGGGTTCAATTCCAGACCTGAAGGGCAGCTAGGGGCCCTAGTCTCAGGGGTTCCATCAGGCTCTATCAGACCAGCAAACCCGGTCCCTTTTTGGAGCATGTCTTTTATGCAAAGCAAAAATAAAACTTTTCTCCCTTCCTGCAAAAAATGACCATGTAACTAGTGACATTTCTCTGTAGTGCCTTTTTATGGTAAATTGGGAGGTTTTAGTTTTCTTTATATTTAACCACAGATTTTTGTGTCAAAAGAAAGGCAATACAACTACATATATAAAATTAGGGTGTAGCAACTAGTTAAATAATGTAAAATATTTGAACGATACTCCAAAAAACCCAAAGTCACTATGTAGAGTTGGATACTACTCATAGCAACCCTTCCTTGGGTTTCTGAGGTGTTATCACTACAGAAGTAGTTTGCCCAACCTTCCTTCCGAGGAGTGGCTGATAGGTTTGGACCGCCAGCCTTCTGGTTAGTAGGCAGATGCCTTAGGCACTACACCACCAGAACTGAATAATAACTCAATGCAACGCCGTGCTGTTGAGTCGGATCCGACTCACAGTGACCCCTCCTTGGGTTTCCGAGGCAGTATCACTACAGAACTAGGTCACCCAACCTTCCTTCCCTTCTTTCTGAGGAGTGGCTGGTGGGTTTGAACCACCAGCCTTCAGGTTAGCAGTCAAAAGCCTTAGGCGCTATGCCGCCAGAGCTCCTTGAATGAATGATATTAGAGGTATACAAAATCCAAATAATATGCATGATTAAAGATCATATTTGGAGATATCCTTCAATCATAAGCCTTCAGATTTTTATACTTTACAACTTGAGTATGTAAGACTTTAAAATCAAGTCACTGTTCATATTCACAAAGTAGTGTTGCTTCACTGCATCTCTTCTCATCATCATATTTCCTTTCAGTTATATGTATATTTACTATATTTTTGATTTCCCATAAGTCCTTAATATCTTACTTCAAAGATGTTATAAGGAAAGGGACCTCTGGTGGCATAGTGCCTAAGGCACTTGACTGCTAACCAGAAGGTTGGCGGTTCAAACCCACCGGCCACTCCTCGGAAGGGAGATGGGGCAATCTACTTCCATAGAGATACAGCCTCGGAAAGCCAAGGAGGGGTCACTATGAGGCGAATCGACTTGACAGCAGTGAGTTTTTATAAGAAGTTTTTGTTTTATTTTCAAATTATTAAATTGATGAAAAACATTGAGTTCCAGAGACATTAAATGAGTTGTTCTGTATTGTACATGAAGGGCATAGCAGAGCAGGTCTAGACCCTAGATATGTCATTATTCAAAGTTAGTGTGTTTTCCACAGATCTGTATTGCCTCCTTATATAGAATATCTGAAATATCCTCCATAGGCTTTTGATATATGCAGCATGAGATTGACTTAAGTGTTATTGCATACAGGAAATGACTCTAACATGGACAAGACCAAGAAATCAATAACCAACAGTGAAATTGTTTCTATTTCAAAAAAAATCACCATGCTGGAAATGAAGGAATTAAATGAAAGACAGCGGGCTGAACATTCTCAAAAAATGTATGAACATTTAAGGACTTCATTTAAACAAATGGAAGAACGTAATTTTGAGTTGGAAACCAAATTTGCTGAGGTTTGAAATTATAATTTTTTCATGCAATTAGTGAGCACAGAATCAGCATTGGTAGGCATTGTATTATTATTGTTAAGAGGTTTGATGGTATCTGTGAAGTAGTATATTATTATAGTGCCTGTGTTTCATGTAATAAATAAATGATTTCTTTTTAAATCTGAATGTTTAAAAACAAAGCAGATGTTTCTGTGAATTAGTTCTTGTTTCTCACCTACTTTATATTATTGCATTTAATGTGAAAAAATTTATTATTTGTTTAATAATGGAATTGCTTTCTGCTACCATCTTTTCATTTAACAAATATGTATTGAGTGCCTGTTACTTGCTAGGCACTGTATAGGGACTGAGACTATAGCAGTAAACCAAATAGACAGTAATCTATGCCCTCGGGAAGTTTATAATCTAATAGGTGGTTTTAGACTTTTTTGAATGTAATCAGAGTCATTAAACTTCTTGGCAGTTAATGCCATTCACAGATATTTTAGTTGCCACAAAATATAGCAAAACATTCCAAGCAAGTTAAGAAAATCAGAGGGTCAGATATTACTAAATAAAAAATTGTCTAATAAAGCTTACTTTTGGTGGATTGAAATATAATTATTATTTCTAAACTTGGCCCCTGACTCTTTCCCCTCTCTAGTCATCTAATTCAGTATCTGAACTAATGCAGAGTACAGAAGACTGCAGTATCACTGCATTCTGAAAGTTAAATTACGAGGAAACCTTTGCCAAGGCACTATGTCTGAACATTTTTTCATGTTCCCTTTCCTCAGCTTACTAAAATAAATCTGGATGCACAGAAGGTGGAACAGGTGTTGAGAGATGAGTTAGCCGACAGTGTGAGCAAAGCAGTCAGTGATGCTGATAGGCAACGGATTCTAGAATTAGAGAAGAATGAAATGGAACTAAAAGTTGAAGTGTCAAAGTAAGTACAGGCAACTTTTTATCCAGTTTGATTTTAAGTGTCTGCTTGAATTTATCTTTACGGAATGTAATTATAAGTACATAAGTATAATATTCTTTGTAGCAAGTGATACTGGTTTCTTTTTTATAAGAAAGAAGTTAAGTAATATAAACAAGGTTGGTATTCAACAAGGTTAAATAATATAGAAGAAGAATTAACCTCTTAAGATTCACATTGTTTCAGAATCTGGGTAGTATTCTGGAGCACTGAAACCACTGAGGCCTAGTCCCGCCACATAGTCATTTTTTTGATGGGGAGAACAATCACTTAATTTATTTAATCTTAAACTTAGTTTACTTGAACTTCAGTTTCTTCACTTTAATAAGGCCATAATAGTGCCTCATCTACCTGTTTTATAAAGTTGTTGTAAAAATATAATGAAAAATTCAGATTTTGACTTAATTTATATTTATTGTGCATCTGCTATATACTAGGTAGGCGCTGTTCCATGTATTAAACATATATTAACTCATACAATTTAATAACCCTGAGGTAACAGTATTGTTTTCATTTTACGTGAGGAAACAGGCTCAGCTAGCTTAGAACACAAAATCTATGTAAGGACTAAATATTGTGTGCCAAATAGAGGCTGTGTGTTCATTCTTCTTTGTAATTAGCTGCTTTGTGGTGTGCCCACAAGTTGATTCTGAGTCATAGTCCTGGTGACACAATGGTTAAGCACTGAGCTGCTAACCAAAAGGGGGGTGGTTCAAAACCAGCATTTGCTTTGCAGGAGAAGAGACCTGACAATCTGTTCCCATAAAGATTGCAGCCTAAGATATCTCATGGGGTAGTTCTGCTCTGTCCTATAGGGTCTTTATGAGAATTTACTGCTACTTTTATAGAAAAATATGAGAAGCACTGACTTAACTGTCAAGCACAAATAACTAGTTAAAAATGATTCCTGTGGCTTACCAGAAAGTATAGTCCATTATTCCCAGCCTTTTTCATTAAGGACTCCTTTATTTGTTCTTCCTCTGTCCTCATGGAACTCAGTTTTTTGAAATGAAGTAATTTGTAATTATTAATTTTATTTTGTTAGTCAAAAGTTTAAATAAGAGATGACTTCTGGTCAATGTAAGAAAACCAGGTTTATCAGTCATACTTAGCTACATTTGTTCTAGCCCAAAGCAAAAAACACTTTTCATTTCACTTTCCCTGTGTTATTTCATCACAGTAGTCATATGGGAAATTGAAGGATTTATTACTATCAAGCTCCTTTTTTGTAATCTTAGTAAAGGCATACTTTGCTTTTATTCATATTTCTGATAAATTATAAATTGAAATAAATCAGAACATACCTTAATCTACCTGAGGTATATAGGAATTTAAAATTCCTGTATTTTTAACTCTACAGTTATATCAGATGGGCCTATTTATTATTTTGTTCTAGTATATCATGAAGGAAAAAAAAAGTGTGTGAGAAAGGTTCTTTGGCCATACACATTTGGAAAAAGATACAATTAAATCCACTTTTAGATAATTATTTACTTTAGAACTTCTTAGACTTTTTGATACAAATACTATGTGTTATGAATTTTCGGGGGGGAATGGAGTATTGGAATGGAGTTTTTCATAGAACATTGTTTAAGCTCTTAGAATTAATGTGTTTTATGACACACAGTTTAGGAAACTTTGCTTTAATATTTCATACTAAAAAGAGATGCTGGAAACTAGTGACTTTTCCAGTGGTCTAGAAATTTGAATTATAATATTCACTTAGAAAATGTACTCAATTGTTCCTGAATTATGTTATCACTATCTAGACTGCGAGAGATTTCCGATATTGCTAAACGGCAAGTTGAAATTCTGAATACACAGCAACAGTCCAGGGAAAAGGAAGTAGAGTCCCTCAGAATGCAACTTTTAGACTATCAGGTATGTGAGTATTGGCACTTACAGATGTAATCTCCTTTCTCTTAAATTTACGTTAGCTATTGGGATGACTTTAGAGTTTTATCTGCAGATAGGCCCACCATAGGGTCCTATTCTTATTAGTTAGAGTCAGATTAGAAAAATCACTTTTAGCTTGAAATACCATCCATAATCCAGAAAACTATTTAAGTGTCTGTAGCTATATCATGCTAGTTATTGATCAAAGTTAAGACGCTGATAAATAGTAGTCATTCACAACAATAGTTTATATGTTGTTGTTGTTGTGGTTATGTGCCATCGAGTCGGACATGACTCATAGAGACCCCTTCTTGGGTTTCCGAGGCAGTATCGCTACGGAAGTAGATTGCCCAACCTTCCTTCCGAGGAGTGGCTGCTGGGTTTGAACCGCCAGCCTTCTGGTTAACAGTCAAGTGCCTTAGGAACTATGCTACCAGAGATATATATATTTATATGTAGTTTTCACAAATTCACATATAAGATTTTTAGGATTAAAAATAATAACTATTACATCATTTTTAATATGAGACTAATATTGTTATTTGCATATGTAAATTAAAAAACCAGTAATATCCCAACATTTAATTAGATGTGACATTTGGATTTTTAACATGTTTGATTCTGTGGGTTTTTTCTTTGGTAATTATTTGTATTAAAGCAGTGTTAGATTTTTATAGGCTCCAATGTACCATTGTTTTAAAATTTTATGTAGTAAATTGTCATTTTTAAATCCACGATAAGTTCAATTGGAAAACTTTGGAACTTACTACAAATATGTATATATTTTTTTTTAAATTAGGCACAGTCTGATGAAAAGGCACTAATTGCCAAGTTGCACCAACATATTGTCTGTCTTCAAATTAGTGAAGCTACTTCTCTTGGTAAGTTGGAGTCAGTTACATCTAAACTGCGGAAGATGGAGGCTTCTAATTTGCGCTTAGAGCAAAAACTTGATGCAAAAGAACAGACTCTCTATTATGCTCGCTTGGAGGGAAGAAATAGGGCAAAACATCTGCGCCAAACAATTCAATCTCTGCGACGACAGTTTAGTGGAGCTTTACCCTTGGCACAACAGGAGAAGTTCTCTAAAACAATGATTCAGCTGCAAAATGACAAACTTAAGATAATGCAAGACATGAAAAATTTTCAAAATGAACATAGAAATATGGAGAAGAAAACGCTGGAAGTGGAATTAAAGTTAAAGGGCCTAGAAGAGTTAATAAGCACTTTAAAGGATTCCAGAGGAGCACAGAAGGTAGGCCACTGGTTTAGGGTTAGTACTTCCAAAAGTTACTCAGTAATTTTAAGCTCTTCTAGTATGTACCTATATGAAAAATGATTAGTATATGACCAACAGTATATTTGCTAATTTTGATTTTATAAATTAGGAATTTTGATTCTTGAATGTGCATTGTTTGTTAAAAAAAGAACTTTCTAAACAAAAATTTAGTAAAAATGTTTATATTATATGAGATGAAAAAATTTTAAATAGTAGAAACCTTCATAATTAATTCATTAATTAAGTGTTTATTAAAATTATTGTTAGCCATTAGTGGTTGTATTTGAAATCTATTCTTTATAGCTTCATAAATATTAGCTGCTTAAAATTATTTCTAAGAGTAGATCTATATTTACTTTTTAATATAATGCATTTTTTACCTCCACTTGATAATAAATTAAATGAAATACAATTATTTGGCAACTTAATCTTACTTGCCAGGCTGGAAATACTTAGGATTTCTATTTTTTGAAAGTAAAATTAATGTTATAATGCCTTGCACAGTAAATTAAGTGCTTAATAAATATATGACGGTGGTGAAAAACTGAAAGTATATGTTAATAAGGAGCTCTGGTAGCATAGTGCCTAAGGCACTTGACTGCTAACAAGAAGGCTGGCAGTTCAAACCCACCAGCCACTCCTCGGAAGGAAGTTTGGGCAATCTACTTCCGTAGTGATATCGCCTCAGAAACCCAAGGAAGGGGCTGCTATGAGTTGGGTTCGACTTGACGGCACACAACAATAGCAACAACAACAACATATGTTAATAAACTATATCTTAATCCAATGTAATTTAACAAATGTTTTATGTTAAGATCTCACGTATTACAAAAGAGCATTTGGAAGTTCTAAATAAACTCAGCTATGTAGCTTGACTGAAAATAGTTGTGTGTGTTATTTTATTATAGGATATTGTTCATTAATTTCAATTAAAGTCGTTAGGATTTGTGGAGAAATTATTTATACAACATTCATATTTATATATGTAACTTGTAAATCTTTAGGTAATCAGTTGGCACATGAAAATAGAAGAACTTCGTCTTCAAGAGCTTAAACTAAATCGAGAATTGGTAAAGGATAAAGAAGAAATAAAATATTTGAATAACATAATTTCTGAGTATGAGCATACAATCAGTAATCTAGAGGAAGAAATTGTGCAACAGAACAAGGTTTCATTTTATCTTTTTTTTTTTTTTTTTATTAAAACATGAAAATTGCCTAAGTGACTACATTATTCTCCTAATTGAATATAGCTCCTATTATTGTGTTATAATATATTCTTTTCCTAAAAACTATTCCAAATATGTATATTTATTCAGTTATTATAATTGTGGTTTTAATTATAAGAAATAATGCATGAACTTATTTCATATGTTGGTTTTCAATTTCAGCATTAGTTACTTGACTGTTCATAGTTTCTGCTGACTCTCATTGTCAGAATAGGAAAAGATATCTTGATGTAGATAAAGCATGCACACTTTAGAAGCAGAAGAAATTCATCAAGCACTTGCTTGCATCAGAGATTTTGTTGCTTTTTCTCCCTAGATTGTTCTTATCCCAGATACCTGTATTGTTTCCTCATATGTCTTACTATATCAGTGCAGCTTTAACTAACCACTCCATATACAACAGTAAATCCTACCATCATGATTCCCTCCATAAAGATTGCCTGGCTTCATTTTTTTTTCCCGTGTATTACTGCTTTCTTCAGGATGTCCATTTTTTTCTACCTGTCACTATCTGATATATTACATAGCTACTTGCTTATTTATTGTCTGTGTACCCTTGCTAGAATGTAAGTCTCATGGTGAGAGGGACTTGCTTTTGTTCACTGCTGTGTTCTTAATGCCTAGAATAATCCCTGACAAATAGTATCTGTCATTAAATATGTGTTGGATGAATGATGGGTGGGTGGATTGAAATTCTGACTTCACATCTCTCTATCTCTGTGCTGTTAGGCAAGTTAGTTTACCTCTCTGAATTTGTTTTCTTTTCCATAAAATAAGAATAATCGTAGTGACCTTAAAGGATTGTTGTGAGGAGTAGATAAAGAGATATATGCAGAGTTCCTGTTATATGCCTGTTCTTCTTTGCATGTATGTATCTAACACAGATTGCCTTTTTTCAGTTTCATGAAGAAAGACAACTGGCCTGGGATCAAAGAGAAGTTGAGCTGGAACGCCAGTTAGACATATTTGACCGTCAACAAAATGAAATACTAAATGCAGCACAAAAGGTATGAATGATTCTAACGTATGATTGTGCAGCCTCTATAGCATGACCTAAACTGTTAACTCATAATATATTTTCTAAAGTCAAATGTGATTTTAACTGATGTTATCTTTTTACATTTAAAATACAAATGGAGGTTCACTTATGTTTTGTTATAGTTACAAAAATTAACATTGCTCTTCTCAGTGCTGGAACTGCTTTTTTTAAAAAATTTCTAATTCTTAACAGTTTGAAGAGGCTACAGGATCGATGCCAGACCCTAGTTTGCCCCTTGCAAATCAACTTGAGATTGCGCTGAGAAAAATTAAGGAGAATGTTCGAATAATCCTAGAAACAAGAGCAACTTGCAAATCATTAGAAGAGGTAACCACATAAATTTGTATTCTAATTAGAGTATTACTGGGTATGTTTGTATAATTTCTAAATAATCCTTAGTAGTGAGGGCAGAACACAGAATGATAAATAGTACCTGTTGCTAATTCCACTCGCCTTTCCTCTCTTCTGTTCTAATAGTCAATAAGGAACAGCAGATGTGCCTATTTTGAATTCACTAGCCAATCACTACTTCTCATTTTGGGGGCATACTGATCAGTAATGCTAGCATGAAGGGAAAGACAAGGCCGTTTAGTTGTAGTTTTATGAGCAGTATAGGTGACCTTTGCTGTGTGATCAAGAATCGATTATTTTCATCTTTGTTTTGTTTTATTTGAAGTGCATGTTGTATACTGCACTCTGGATCAATTTTCAGCTCATTCCTTTTTGTGGGTGGTAAAAGGGCTTGAAGATAAACTAGAAATTACTTTTCTTTTGAATCTAGGTCTTGAATTGTTTAATAGGTGATCAAATCAAATCAACCTTCTTTATTAAATTATCCAGAAAATTATATAAACTGAATATGATTTTCATTTTACTTTCCATCAAAACATGTTAGCTGTAAATACACTTTAAAATAATTTTACAAGTAAAATTATACATTTCAATTAATTGAAAAAACTAAGATTTCCTTCATTATTTATAACTAGACTTGTCATATGTGTGAATTGGCACTGAGTTACTTGATTTAAAACATCTGTCTTAATCCTAGTGAAGCGTAAACAACCTTCCTCTGTTTTATTTTAATAAACTGTAGATTTTATCATAGTGAGTCGTTGGCTCTGGCCTCTAAAGTAACAATTTCAGAACTTAGCTGACTTCTGTGGATTGTTTTTCTGGTAGTCTGACAGTCGGTGGACCTAAATATAAGGAATGATTTATTAAATTTCCTTTCTAAATCTAACATGCATTTCTAGTTCTAATAGAGCAAGATCTAAATAAGTAAAAGGCCTAATTAAATTTCATCTTTAGCACAAGGACATTTCTAAGATGTGATATTCTTATAACTAAATAAAATGTTGTTGTTGGTTGTTATTTGCCGTCGAGTCAGCCCCGACTCATAGCGACCCCTCCTTAGGTTTCTAAGGCAGTATCACTATGGAAGTAGGATTGCCCAACCTTCCTTCCGAGGAGTGGCTGGTGGGTTTGAACTGCCAGCCTTCTGGTTAGCAGTCAAGTGCCTTAGGCACTATGCTACCAGAGCTCCCAAATAAAATATACATGCAAATTACTGTGAGTGTGCTGTTATATAGAAATATAATAAACTTACTTAATATCAGATGGGTATTATAAGTATTATGTGTAAAGTAAAGTGAAACTCCTGTTTTTGCTTCAAACCAGTCTTTCTAAAGTTCAGACAAAGCATTGTTAAAGGAAAAAAAAATATATTTAAGAATTATTATTTGATCATTACAGAAATTAAAAGAAAAAGAATCTGCTTTATTATTAGCAGAGCAAAATATTCTTTCAAGAGACAAAGTAATCAACGAATTAAGGCTTCGATTACCTGCCACAGCAGAACGAGAAAAACTTTTTACTGAGTTCAACAGAAAAGAGATGGAACCACAATATCATCATACATTAAAAATTGCTCATCAGACCATTGCAAATATGCAAGCCAGGTTAAATCAAAAGGAGGAAGTGTTAAAGAAGTATCAACATCTCCTAGAAAAAGCCAGAGAGGTATTTGGTTCTATTATGTTGTGCTATTTTATTATCATGTTTCTAATAAAAAACCAAATATTATTCTGCCCTGAAATGGTAGTTCATTTCTTCCTCTCAAATGAGTCTCTTTAGGAATTATGACTTTATATGATTGAATTATAGATCTGTCAATAAAACTGACAGTTTATGAACATGTATCTTTCTGTTAGGGACTGACTAAATCAGAAATAGCTGCTAGGATAAGAGCATATGCTTTGGAAAAATTACAATTAAGTTAGTAGGTAAGCATTGAGGCAGTAGGTTAGAATGAAACCTGTCACACTGGTTATCAGTGGAAACCATATTTCCTGGAACTTTGTGAGGGGTGGAATTTAACACTTTTAAATTTTTCTGAAATTAAAACGGGAAAACGTAATGAGTACATATTATTCTAATGTTCAGAATAAATTATGATATAAAGCTGGGATTGAAAACTAATAAAATATTTATGATTTTTAGAATGTGAATTCATTTGAATCACAATTTAAGATGTGACTGATTTTTTTTATAAAACAGGAGCAAAGAGAAATTGTTAAGAAACATGAGGAAGACCTTCATATTCTTCATCATAAATTAGAACTACAGGCTGATAGTTCACTCAATAAATTCAAACAAACAGCTTGGGTAAGGGTCTATCTTTTATTGATTTTTTTTTTTTTTTTTAATATTATGGTTTAGGTGAAAGTGTACACATCAAATTAATTTCCCATTCAACAGTTTATATTTAATTTGATACTTTATGTTAGACAAATAACAGTAAAATATTAAATAAAATTAATCCAGTCAGCATTTGTTGATCCTCCATGGCATGTGGCACTTTGTTAGGCGTGCTGTGCATACAAAGAATAAAGTCTTTATTGTCTAAGGTTCTATCTTCTTTAAACCTGCATTGCCTATTATATTGTTGATTAGATGCTACATTTTGATCATTTGAGGCCTAAAATTAAAATATGCAGTATGTGTGATGTTGATTTCTAAATGTCCATGACTAATACATTCATATTTCATAGGATTTAATGAAACAGCCTCCTACTTCAGTTCCAACCAACAAGCACTTCATTCGTCTGGCCGAGATGGAACAGACAGTGGCAGAGCAGGATGACTCTCTGTCTTCACTTTTGATCAAACTGAAGCAAGTGTCACAAGATCTAGAGAGACAAAAAGAAATCACAGCATTAAAAATCAAAGAATTTGAAAATATTAAATCAAGGTAAGTCTTAGAAATGTATTGTTATCAAAATAGACAAATGGTAATGTTGTTGTTCTTTATTATAAAGAGAAATGTAAGCATTGGCTGTGCCAGGCACTACTCTAAGCACTTTATGTGTATTACCACATTTTATCCTCACAACACATTAGGACATACGTTATTATTTTCTTCATTTTTCAGATAGGAAACTGGACCATAAAAAGACTCAGTAACTTGTCCAGGAGGAGGTAGGGGCACCACATTTGAATCTAGTCAGTCTGACTGAAGCATGGACCAATTTTTTGCCCTTGAGTTTCCATTTCTTCACATATAAAGTGTGAATGACAGTACTTACCCTGGCTCTTTCAGGGTGATTATGTGAAAATTAAACTACTGCCTCTCAGTATAATTGAAAAATTATAAATTGAAAATTGAAAAATTAAAATATAAATATAAAACTCTTGCTTATTGATATAATTCATATACCTATAACAGTATCTGGGACATAATAGAGGCTCAGTAAATATTTGTTAACGACAACAGTTCTGGTTACTTAGTACTGCTCTGACAAGAAAATATACCACAAATGAGATGGCCTTAACAAACAGGAGTTTATTCTCTTACAGTTTGGAGGGTTTAAGTCTGCGTTCCAAGTGCCATGCTCTGGGGGCTGGGTAAAAGCCCCTCATCCTTGGGCTTCAGCTCTGCCTCCAGCTCCTGGTCCACTGAAACTAGAGGCTTTTCTTCAGACAGCTTCTGGCTGCTGAGTTTGGCAAGCCCAAGGTTGACAAGTGAAAAGATACAGTCTTGATGTTGCCAAACCACATAGCAGGCCATTAATTCAAGTCCATTGTAAATCCCAGTTTTGGCAGAGCATGGAAGGCTGCTGAACAACAACACAGCTACATGTAGGGTTCAAGTGTGCCATAAGCTAGAGACCGTTCCCCAAGGCTTTTCCTTACATGCAGGAGGCAGCCCATATCCCTAGGCAGCTACTCAGCTGCCCACAGGAGATTCTGCCATGGAGTTGATTACCAGTCTCATCATGGGGAATACTACATCCAGCTGCCCAGCCACTCAACCAGGCCCAGCGAAGTTGACACACAAACTTAACTACCAGAACAGCTTAGCTATATTTTTTGTTATTAACCATAGTGACTATTGAGGGCTCAACAATATTCTATATATTAGAAATTTTAAGTATTGCACAAAGTGTCAGAATATAAATTTTAAACCCAAACTAGATTTACAATTACTCATTTTTTTAATCATTATAGCACTCTCTCTTTGGGCTTAGATTTTCTTATCTCAAATATGAGAAAGTTGAAGAAGTGCTTGACCTGTAATATCCATCCCAACTCTGAAGCTCTTCCTATCTCTATGATTCTTACTTATCCAAGACCCTTCAGGGAAAAGTCGCACTATTTTTGCTTTAATAAGGATATGCTGCTTTTAAAAAATTATTCTCCAAAATAAACTGGTTTAGCAGTAGCATGTTACAGATTCAGTCTTTTTTCTACACTTTATTAAATTTTTTCAAGAGATTTTATTTTTGATATAGTATGTTTCTTGTCATGTCTCAGCATATAAAATTACTTGTGCTTTGAATCTAATTCCTAGGTGTAGGAAGTAATCAGCCTTTGAAATTACCATATAAATGTCAATTTTTACCACATGAAATACTTGAAGTCATCTTTTTGTATCATACTCTGTCATTCAATGCTTAAAATGAGCTTTTATCCTCTGTATTTACATTGATGTCTGTATTTTAATGTACCTTAGGAGACTGTGATTTCTTCAGTGAAACTTGATTATTTTTTCAATTTGATGATCATGTAAAGTTAGACTTCAGGTTTTCACTGTAAGTTACAAATCCTAGAAAGTATAGAGTTTATAACTTAACACAATCTTCCCTTTATTACTCAAAGTTTAATAATTTGAATCCCCATATTGATGACATTACTGATCTACTGTCTGTGTGCACAGTGCCCTAGATACAGTTCAGTTCATCAGATTTATTAATGCTTAATGAGCAGTACGGATTACTTGAGTAACTATTGATAGTGTCAATTTATATATATTATATATAACATATGTAATATATATATTATGCATATACATATACATGTTAACATAGTAACAGTTACTTTGGAATCATAAGTTAATAATACATGTGATTTCTGAGAAAATTTATAGTCTGCCTTTATAACATGACAATATAGAGTAATAATGGTTCTTGTCTAGGGTTAATTTTGCCTTCCCAGGCGACATTTGGCAATGTCTGGAAGCATTTTTTATTGTCACCACTAGGGAGCACTGTTGGCATCTTGTGGGGAGGGGCTGAGAATTCTGCTATGCATCATACATTGCATAGGACATCCTCTAACAACAAATAATTATTGCATAAAAAATGTCAATAGTATAGTTGTTGAGAAATCTTGATGTAGAGGAAGAAGTCATACCTTATTGGAAAATGCTTAAAATACTCTTTTTTGTTGTTGTTGTTCATTTTCTATATTTGACTAGAGCCACAAAGTAACACAATATTATTGTCAAAAATAGTAGACAAAAACTAGAAGAAAAAAAGTCTGATTTATGCTAAGCATAAGAGAAGTTAAGTGGAATCAAGAATTTTTCTTTTTTTGGATTTTTATGTCTAATCAAGACTTAGGTTGTAAGGATACTTAAAATTTGTTCTTTGTAACATTTGTAGCAGTCAGAGAAGTGCTATTTGCACATCTATTAAATATATTTGTTTGCTTATATTAGACTCCAAGAAAACCATGCAAATGAAGTAAAAAAAGTGAAAGCAGAAGTCGAAGATTTAAGGTGTCTTCTGGCCCAATCACAAAAGGAATCACAGAGTTTGAAATCTGAAATTCAGGCTCAAAAAGAAGCAAATTCTAGAGCTCCTACAACTACAATGAGGAATCTAGTAGAACGGCTAAAGAGTCAATTAGCCTTGAAAGAGAAGCAACAGAAAGTAAGTAACAACAGAAAATTATCAACATACAGGAGAAACGGGTGGGAGATTGCTTTTGTAAGGAGCTCTGATGGTGTAATGGTTCAGTGCTCAGCTACTAACCAGAATGTTAGTGGTTCTAACCCACCATTGACACCATGGAAGAAAAGACCTGGTGATCTGCTCCCATAAAGACAGCTTACGATACCCTGTGGAACAATTCTGCTCTGTCCTATAATGTGGCTATGAGTTGACATCAACTTAATGACACTCAGCAACAACAGATTGCTTTTAGAGAAGGTTTGTAAATTTGTAAACAAAATGGTAATACTGTGATAAAAAAATATGAGCCTTGTCTAACGCTGTTAAACAAGGTCTTTCCACATAATAGTTTTGAATAGGTTTATTGATAGTTTTTTATAAATTCGATGTCCAGTTTTTGTTTTTAAGTTGTTTGTCATTTATCTGATTTGTGGGTTTTCTGTAGGAAGTGCAGTGATGTCTGAATTACTTTATTTCTCACCTTTTCTGCTGATATTTTAACTATAGTTACTGGGGGTATACTATTTTGAAAGTTTGGAGGATTAAGAAGGACCTGAATTAGTGATTCAGTGGTAGAATTTTTGTCTTTCATGCAGGAGACCCACGTTCAATTTCTGTCCGATGTACTTCATACACAGTCCTCACGTGCCTGTCAGTGGAGGCTTACATGTTGATACGATGCTGAGCAGGTTTCAGCAAAGCTATTAGACTAAGATAGACTAGGAAGAAAGGGTTGGTGATGTACTTAAGAAAATCAACCATTGGAAACCCTGTGGATCATAACAGTCCAACCCACAACTGACCAAGGGGATGATACAGGATTCGGAAGCAGGAAGTATTTGATTCTGCTGTGCATGGGGTCATCATGAGTATGGGGCCCAATTTATGGCAACCAGCAACAGCAGTAGTGAGGAAGAGACAATAAAGATGTGAGTCACAGAGATAGTCTTGTGAGAAGGTGTTGGCCAGTAGATTATCTGATTTATTAGGTTTCTTCATTTATGTCCAATTGTGTATGTTCAAATTGTTTTAGAAAGTATAACCAACACCAGACTCACTGCCGTGGAGTCGGATCCGACTCACAGCGACCTCTCCTTGGGTTTCCGAGGTGGTATCACTACAGAAGTAGATTGCCAAATCTTTCTGAGGAGTGGCTGGTGGGTTTTTGAACCACTAGCCTTCTGGTTGGCAGGCAAATGCCTTAGTCACTACACCAGCAGAGCTCTGTTTTTTTATACTAGCTTGAAATTATTGGCAGTTTTTTCTTCTCCAATCCCATAATTTTCCTTGTTTACTTAAAATCTGTTCACTTCAAATGGAAGGATTTAAGTAAATATCTAAACTTGAATATTTGAAAATAAAACATGCCCAATTTTTGTAGTACAAATTGTTTGATTTAGTTCTGGGTTATCAAAATAATTTTTTTCAAGATTCTGAATTTTCATAGCCAATTTGGAAAGAATTAAGCCTCATTATTAAAGGAAATTAATTTGAAAGAGTTGAATTGTTTTCTAATTCAGTTTAATTAAACACTGTATTTTAATATAAAGTAATAAATCTTGTTTATTTTTATATTATACATTCATTATAAAATACCAGTTTTTGTTAAGAAAATTTTGTATGTTGTAAATTTTAGGCACTTAGTCGAGCCCTTTTGGAACTTCGGGCAGAGATGACAGCAGCAGCTGAAGAACGTATTATTTCTGCAGCTTCTCAGAAAGAAACAAATCTCAATGTTCAGCAAATTGTTGATCGACATACCAGAGAGCTAAAGGTGAATACCAACATACACATTAATGTAACAGAATCCCTGATAATTCCCACTGGAAGAGAATTAATTTTGAAATGTAGTAATTTTGATAGTGGATAGGGAATTTAGTGTAATGAATTATTGGTAGACAGATATGCACACACACATAAACATTTTTGAAGAGTCAGTATCTTCATGGTACTTACACTATCATTGTACTGAGACACATCATCATATTATTACTGGTTAGAAAAGAATAGGCCGTTATGAGCTACTCTTCCTAATAAAATTGTATTTAAGAAGCATTTTATTTAGGAGTTTGACTTCTACAGGCATATCTTGGAGATATTGCAGGTTCGGTTTCAGACCATGCAATAAAATGCATAATGCAATAAAGCGGGTAACACAATTTTTTTTGTTTCCTGCTGTATATAAAAAGTTATGTTTATACTGTACTGTAATTTATTAAGTATGTAACAGCAGTATGAAAAGTTTGAAATATTGTGAGAGATACCAAAATGTGACCAGAGACACAAAGTGAGCACATGCTATGGGAAAAATGGTGCCAAAAGACTTACATGACTCAGGGCTGATACAAACCAATTTGTGAAAAATGCAGTGTCTACCAAGTGCAGTAAAGCAAAGCACAGGATAAAACAAGTGTGCTTGTGTCTTATAAATGAGGTGGATGTGTAGATTTTTTGTTTTTTGTTTCTTTTGTCTTATAAGAGTTTTCTGACTAGATTTTGGGAATTCATAATACCAATTATTTAACTTTCTTTTTTTTCCCCCCGAAATAGTTTATAGAAATCATGTAGTCCTTAAAACATTCAGCCCATATTGCTACCTGGCTTTGAAGTCTTTTTTAAAGTTATTTATTTGTTTATTGACAACATACTATTTTGTCTCACCATTAATTTTGGTGATTTAAACTTTTTCCAAAACATATATTTCATCATGATTTTCAAATTTATAAAGTTTTATACAGTATTTTCTGAGTAAAATGACAGAAATCTAGTCTTGATATGTTTTATTTTGTTTGTAATTTTCATTTATTCTTGGTTTATGTGTGCATATTTTTCATAAGTGCTTTGGAGTATAGAGACTGGATTTTACTCAAAATTTTTAAGCCACCTATGAGTCAGAAGAAGCTCTGGTGGCATAATGCCTAAGGCATTTGACTGCTAACCAGAAGGACGGTGGTTCAAACCCTCCAACCACTCCGTGGAAGGACAATTGGGCAGTCTACTTCCATAGTGATACTGCCTTGGAAACCCGAGAGGGGTCACTATGAGTTGTATTCAACTTGACGGCAGTGAGTTTTTTTAATGAGCCAGAAGTACCTGATGGCAATAGGTTTTTGGTTTTATTGTACCTATAAAAGGAGCACTTGTGGCTTAATGGTTAAGTGCACAGCTACTAACTGAAAGGTTGACAGTTCAAACCCACCCAGTAGTGGTGAAGTTCTCCTCTGTCACATGGGGTCGCTTTGTGTTAAAATTGACTAGATGGCACCTAACAACCACAGCATTGTACCTATAAAAATTATAAGCATAGAGGACAATAGAAAAATCCATTAAATAAATCAACATATAAGTAAGAAAGACCCTTTGTTGATGCCTTTTTTGTGCTTTTTTCTTAGCATGAAATTTCTTCTCTGAATTCATGAAATTCTTCACATTCTTTTTCTAAGACAGTTTGTTTTCCTTTAAATTGAATTACAATAATACTGATTTCCTTTTCTGACTATTTGACTTGATAGTCTATTCAACAAACTGTATATGAAGTGCCAGCCAGTGTTTCCATCACTGTTACTATGTAGGGCCACTAGGAAGTCCTTTCTAATGGCTTCCATATACTATACTGTCTGACATTATCCTTTTATATTTTGTCCTTGCAAAGTAAATTAAACTACCTGAAGTCAGAGATTGTTTTATGGTATTCTTTTAAAACATTATACGTCAGTGTTTGAAACATTGCCTTACACATGGCTATGTACTTAATTAAATAATTAAGCCATAATAAAACATTTGGTTACTTGATAAAATTTTGTTTCTTGATGTTCATTGAAGGTAGTATATTTGATGTATTTTATTTCTTGTGTACTTAACAAAAATTTAGATTGAAATTTTCTTTTTACCAAGTGTTATATACACTTTCAGGCTTATATTGCTTTTATCATTGATACTTGGTGAATATTATATTTTTATCCTTTATTAGTCACAAATTGAAGATTTAAGTGAAAATCTTTTAAAATTGAAAGAAGCTTTGAAAACAAGTAAGAATAGAGAAAACACACTAGCTGAGAATTTGAATGACTTAAACAATGAACTGCAAAAAAAACAAAAAGCCTACAATAAAATAGTTAGAGAGAAAGATGGACTCGATCAAGAGAATGATGAACTGAAAAGGCAAATTAAAAGACTAACCAGTGGATTACAGGTAATTTTATATTTGATTGTGATAATCTCTGATTTATCATTTATAGGTAGTACTTTATTCCTGGTTTTTATTCATTTATAATGTTTGTGGAAAATAGCTTTCAAATCATTTTGTTTTGTGTAACTAAGTCCATCATGGGAGCTCTGGTAGCACTTGACTGCTAACCAGAAGGCTGGCAGTTCAAACCCACCAGCCACTCCTCGGAAGGAAGGTTGGGCAATCTACTTCCATAGTGATACTGCCTCGGAAACCCAAGGAGTGGTCGCTGTGAGTCACGTCTGACTCGATGGCACATAACAACAACAACAACAACAATTCCATCATTGAACTCTGTTGTATTTATACATCATAACTTATTAAAATGCAGAAAGTGCTACCATTTTATACTTACATAATAATATCATTTATGACGTATTGTTAGCAGTAGCCTCAGAGTGTCTGTAATTGCAATTTTAATTATGTTTTTTTTTTTTTATATTCTAAACTGTAAAGAAACATCTATATTTTTCAGGGCAAACTTCTGCTAGATAGTAAACAAAGTTTAATTGAAGAACTCCAAAAGAAAATTAAAAAGTTAGAAAGCCAACATGAGAGAAAGGTAGATGAAGTGGAGATAAAAACCATGAAAGAAAAGGTATGTAAAGAAGCATACTGGCTAATATGTTTGAAACAGTGATAGACTAAGTTAAAGGGGTAATTGCTGAATAGATAATCTCCTGTATTAATTTGCAGATCTGTGTTACTGTATAAGTGGAAGGAAGTCTGAGACATGTTTCTGTCCTTCAGGAGTGTATATTCTCTTGGAGGAGGCACATACAATAATGTTATTCTCTTATTTGAGTGTTACTACTTCATCATCTCCGTATCATCTTCCTGATGGTATAAATAACTCCAGAATCCCATTATGCCTTATATGTCCAGGTGCATTTATCACTCTCACCCAGCATAATTTTCTTACTTTTTTTCTTTTTACCTAAGCTGTTACTGCTGACCTTTGGGAAAGGAAGATGGATATTTTAAGCCCTCTGCTTTGACGCAGATGTGTGTGTCATTTCTCCTTCTGAAGTCTGTCAACTATCATTTCAGGGTGAACAAAGTTATTTGCAATAGACTCAATATGTGCAGTAACAAGAACCAACTCTTTTCAATAGATTCATTTTATGATGTGGGAGAAATTGCTTAACATTTCCTCCTATATTAGCTAGTAAATGGCTTTGTAATAAAAATTACTGATAGAAATAATCAACCCAAAGAAATCCTAAAAATTTTAGGCTGAAATGCATGTCATTTAATTTGCTGTGAATAATAAACCGAACACTTCAATCTTGTTGGTAATATTGAAAATATCATAAATGATCTGAAAAAATAGTTTATTTCAATATTTGCCACTGAATTAGATCATAATGGGGGAGCTATGGTTAGGAAAAACTTTTGTTGTAAAATTTACCCAGCTTATATAAAATAACTTCAATAACAAGAAAATGAAGTGTTTTTAATAGAAAGTAGGTAATGGAATTAAAATTTCTTAATAGAGTATAGGTGCCCTGGTGGCACAGTTAAAAGTTAAAGGGCTTAGCTACTAACTGGAAGGTCAGTGGTTTGAACCCACCAGCCCCTCAGTGGGACAAAGCTATGGCAGTCTGTTTCTGTAATGATTTACAGCCTTAGAAACGCCATAGGGCAGTTCTTCTGTATCGTATAGAGTCTGTATGAGTCAAAATTAACTCAGTGGCAGTGGGTAATATACTCAAAAAACAAAACAAAAACAAAAAAAAACTTTCCGTATGAAAATTCCTCCCAGTCAGTATGTACTTGATGAAAACACTTGTGTTTATATGCATGAAACTACAACATACTTGGTGTGAGAAGCTCTGCTGGGGAGGCCTAAGAGAGAAAAATATACTTACCCTCTGGGCTACCTCTTCTCTGGCTTCCTACTTGGGAATAGTGCTGATTCTTGTGCACCACCTTCTAACTTGGTTGTTGTCAGAATACCTCACTCGCCTTGTGACCTTTTTCTGGACTCCTGGCCTCTGTAATTTCAGCTTACTCTTCCTTAAAATAGAAATAATACTATTTGCATTGTGTATTTCTCAAGATTTTTTTGACAATCAAATGAAATAATATGAGAAATACTTTTGTAAGCCATAAAATTTATGCCAATATGAGATATTATTAAAAATAACTAGAGGCAGGATGAGAACACAGAGGCTAACACCACTATTGAAATCCATATCTCAGTATGGACCTGTATCTCAGACTCTACAGGAAATATTCTGTTAGTTTTCACACAGACAGACATTTCTAATTTATGAATATATTCATATTGCATGTTTGGAAATTTCAACACCTTTTTCCTCTATTAACAGTGTTTATAATCTGCTTACAAGTAACAAAACACACCCCTATTCCTTTCAGTCTTATTCTCCTAATTCTGCTTTACTTTTCTTCATAGGATTTATTATTACCTGACATACAAAATATTTGTTTATTTTTATATTAATCTTTTGTTTTTCCTCCTTAGGCTGTAAGCTTTGATGGCAGGGACTTGGCCTATTTTGTTCTTTATTGTATCTCCAGAATCTGGGACAGTCCTTGGCGTGGGAGGCTGTTGATACAAGAGAATATGAAAAGAAGACTTGTATTCCCATCTTGTTCTCTTCCTTCTTCCCTCAGACCCCTAGTTAGAACAAACCCTTGGTGACATTGGCCTTTGCTGTTTTTGTGCTCATCTTTAAACTCTGTCAGCCTTGCTTCCTCTCACTTTTACTTTGTAAGCTGTTGTCTGGTCGGACAAAATTACTCAATTCCAAAAAAGTGCTCCATGCAGCAGAGTTATTAACTTTTGCCCTAAGCAGATGTTTACATTTCTGGGGGTACAGTAAAACCTGTTTATATTTCAGAAAAAAAGATGCTAATAGCTATCAAGTATTTGTGAAGTTTTTAATTTTTAAAAAAGATACTCGTTAGCTGAACTAAATGAGATAAAAAAATTGGTCAGTGTTGGCGATGATAGCCATGGTAAGGCAACATCCCGTAGATGGACGTTTGACTTTAAACCATGGTTCTCAACCTTACCAACCCTATATCTCTTTTTTATAATAAATACAGTATTTCATAATACTGTATGTTTTGAATGGAATTCATTGTTAACATAAACAACATGTATAAGAATTTTCAAATATATCAGTATAAATGTCCTAAAGGAAATGTGAAGGACAAATAAAAGGAAAATAATTTATAACCAAGTAATATTTTTCAGTAAATCAGTGTTCTGGCATGGCTGCACTAGAAAACATAACAAAATAGTCATGTACTTGCAGCTTTACTTATGATTAACATGTGAATTCAAACCTACAAATGAAGACTGATCAAATGTGTTATATAGGCCATTCATGTCACAATGGCATTCCCATTTGTAATTTGATTTCCAAAGTGGTAAACACTTGTTGGTACAGTTCTCAGCAAAAGGATGTCTACAGTCTTTCCTGGATTTTTATATTGCCACTGTATTCCTAGAAAATTCCAAGAATTTATCAAAAGAATTTTAAAATTACAAGGAGTTCATATCTGGAATGGAGATGAGTTCTTAGCTTAGATAATGATGAGTAGAATTTTTAGCTATATAAATGTCAGTAGGACATTCAGTAGTTGTATAGGACATTGGACTGTTCTGCACTACTTGGGCCACTTTATTTCAATTATAACACATCATGACACCCACATCCTGAAGCTCCCTAATTTCATTCCTTGCTTTTTCTTTTTGGTAGCACTCGTCACCAGCTAATATAGTACCTATGACCTGTTGTTATCTACTTGAGTCCAACTCATAGTGACCCAGTGGGGCAGATTAGAATTGCTCCATAGAGTTTCCAAGACTAAATCTTTACTGAAGCAGATTGCCACACCTTTCTCCTGTGGAGCTACTGATGTATATGAACTGCTGACTTCTTGGTTAGGAGCCAAGCGCTTAACTAGTGCTCCACCAGGGCTCTTTCTAATATAGAGCAAACTCACTACCATCGAGTCAATCTTGACTCTTAATGACCCTTTCTTGGGTTTTCAAGGTGGTATCTCTTTGGAAGTAGATTGCTCAGTCTTCCTACCAAGGAATGGCTGGTGGGTTTGAACCTCCAGCCTTCTGGTTAGC
>NW_006922003.1:2624033-2638537 GCF_000298275.1 Orycteropus afer afer | reverse complement strand
AAAACTAAAAGCCCATGGACGAAAAACATACCATGTAATCACACAGGAACAGTAACCAAAAAGAGAAAAAAAAGAAGAAAAAACAAGCAAATCAGCAATATCTGGGGATAGGGCACTAAGAAAGAAAACAAAAAAGTAGGGAAGGAGAATAATAAATGAAGAAAAATATAGGAAGAATGCAAAAAGAAAACAAGGAATGGGGTTAGTCACGAGAAAAAAGGGGGAAAAGGAAAACATAAAAAAACCTTAAATTGTGGGGTGGAGATTTCAACCAGGTACCGGGAAATGAAAAAAAATGCTGAAAACTAGGACCTGGTAGGGAAAGATTAAGAATAATAATAAAAAGGAGAAAATTATTAATAATGTTAGTTGGTTTAAAACAGACAAATACAAGCAAACTAATCACTGGGAAAAAGAAAGCAAAAAAGAAAAAATCAGTGGAGGACGGGGTAGGGAACCCAGGCTCCATCTGAGCACACAGACTGTGATGGAGTTCCTTTGGCCCCAGAAGGTAGGTGGCAGTGGGGATGGCCACACCTCTGTTCACCAAGTGGGTATAGGGTGTAGTAATAAGAATGTCGTACCTTTTCAGTTTTGCAGGCCCCGAGTGTCCTTGGGGTTGCTGGAAAGCAGAACATGTTCTTAAGCCCCAGAAATCTGCGATAGTGCTGTCTCTTTAAATATCCAAAATAGTCAAGCCGCTTTTTAAACCTACAAAATGGCGGTAACCTCCGGCCCGGCAAAAGTCCACAGCTCAGCCCACCTTTCTCTTCACCTTCTCTGCTTGTTCCCCAGCCACCATGCACAGTCCATGCAGTCCCTGGCTAGCAGGGTGATTTTTAGGTTAATTCTTAGGTCCTACCCCCACTTGGGAATCTCCAAGCTGTCTGTGCCATCAGGGTCGCTCGGGATTGGTTCCAGACTGCAGCTCCTCCGTATGTCTCCTTTTTTGGTATTTTCATGTAAATTCTTCTGCTAGTTGGGGTTTAGTCCACTTCTGTATTGAAGGACATTTTTGCTAATAGCTGGGCATGCCTAAAGATTCTAGAAGTTATATAGCAAAATGAACCTACTTATATATTTCCTGGGAAGCATTAGTTTACCTTGTTCAGTTAAAGTACGATTGATAAACAGATCTTAAAGTGTAATTAAAAAGCAATATTGGTAATTTTATTTCTTCTTTGTTATTGCTTACAGAGTGCCAAAGAGGAATTAATCAGGTGGGAAGAAGGTAAAAAATGGCAAACCAAAGTAGAAGGAATTCGAAATAAATTAAAAGAGAAAGAGGGGGAAGTCTATACTCTAACAAAACAGTTGAATACATTGAAGGATCTTTTTGCTAAGTGAGTTTGAACTTAATTTGAAAACTAATTATGTATAAAGTCTTCTTTTATTTACCTTGAAATTATGTAGTTTTATCATACTTCATAAGAAAGTTTTTAATTTTAATTTAATGCCTAGATTCCTAAATTTTATGTTATTTAAAATGTGTTTTAAATATATTTGAACAGTTTTATTTGGAGGCTCTCATGGTTTTGAAATAACTCATAGAAGAAACACAGTGATCTAACTGTCATATATTGGTCTGGTAATGAGTAAACTACAGAGATTAATGGATTAAACAATGCAAACAGTGTATTGTCTGTTTCTCATGATTCCATATTAAATCCTACAGAGCTGATAAAGAGAAACTTACTTTGCAGAGGAAACTGAAAACAACTGGCATGACTGTTGATCAAGTTATGGGAGTACGAGCTTTGGAGTCAGAAAAAGAGCTAGAAGAGTTAAAAAAGAGAAATCTTGACTTAGAAAGTGACATAACTTATATGAGGTAAACTATAACATGGAATGTGCTATCCATTTATAGTGAAGAAAAAATTGGTTAACTGTAACAATAGCTCATATTAATATTTTTTAAATGAGTTTAATGTACTTTGCTTATTAATATCTGTAAAATATGGTTCCCTGAATTGAATATTGTGCTCTAGATCTGATGTGATTGGAATATAGTATACAGTTAGAATAATTTCCCACCCTTAGTCTAGGAGCTGTGGTGGCATTGTACCTATGGCATTTGACTGCTAGTAAATATGATTTTATTAGTACAGTATACTTTTTGGTTTTTTTTGGCTGCCTCTCGTAGAGCTTCTAGCAATTAAAATCTCTAGATCTCTAGCTAGCGATTCAGCTAGATTTTCACAGCCATTCTTTCTGTATTTGGGTCTTTAGTGATGTACTCAGGGCTTCATTACATTTTCGATAATCTTTTTATTAAATTATATTATTATTCAGAAAAGTACACAAATTCTAAGTATAACTAGATTATTTAACATAAAATGAGCTATCTGTGACCACCTCAAATAAAAAAATAAAACATTTTAAGCACCCCAGAGTACCTACCCCATAGTCCCAGTCATTATTCTTACTATTCCCAGTCCTTTCTCCGAAGTTAACCACTATCCAAACTTCCAACACCACGGGTTAGTTTTGCCAGTTGTTTAGTTTTATGAAATCAATATTATTCAGTATGTTTTTATGGCTTTTTTTAAATTCAGCATTTTAATTGTGAGATTTATCTATGTTGTGCTTATTTATTCTTGTTGTATAGTGTATAGTATGAATATGCCATAATTTATCCATTCTACTGTTGATGAACATTGACTTGTTTCAGGTGTTTGGCTATTCTGAGTAATGCTGCTATGAACAATCTTCCTTAGGCCTTTATTTGCACTTTATTAGGCATTTATGTGCACATTTCTTTTGAGTGAATACCAAGAGGTAGATGTTCTGGTTACCTAGTGCCGCTCTGACAAGAAATATACCACAAATGGGATGACCTTAAAAAGCAGGAGTTTATTCATACAATTTGGAGGCTTTAAGTCCAAGTGCAAAGTGCCAAGCTCTAGGGGCTGGGTGGAAAGCCCCTCAACCTTGGGGTCCAGGTCTACCTCCTGCTCCTGGCCCACTGGAGCTATATGTGTTTCTTCATTCAGACAGCTGCTGGCTGCTGAGGCTGAGAAGCCCCAAGGTTGACAAGTGAAAAGGCATAGTCCCGATGTTACGAAACCACACGGCAGGTCATTAACTTAAGTCCATTACAAGTCCCAGGGTTGGCAAAGCATGGCAGGCTGCTGAGCAATGACATGGCTACATGCAGGGTCCAAGCGTGCCATAGGCTAGAGACCATTCTCAAAGCTTCTCCTTATATACAGAAAGCAGACCACATACCCAAAGGCAGCTACTCAGCGCTCATAGTAGATTCCACCATGGAGTTGATTACCAGTCTCATCGTGGGGAATACTACATCCAGCTGCCCAGCCACTCAACCAGGCCTAGCCAAGTTGACACACAAACATAACCACCACAGTAGAATTTCTAGGTTATATGATTTATGATTTTGGTAGGTAATGCCAAGCTGTTTTCTAATATTTACCCTCCTGCCATCAATGAATGAAAACTGTGGTTGCTCTACAGCATTGTGAACATCTAGTATTAAGTTTTAGTCATTCTGATGAATATACAGAATTATCTCATTGTGGTTTTACTTTGTATTTCACTGATAATTAATGATATTGAGCCACTTAATATATATTTCTTGGGCATTTGAGTATTTTATTTTGTAAAATACTTTTTCACGTGCCTTAACCTATTGTTTCTGCCTGTTGGATTATCTTTTTCTTGTTATTGAAGGAATATTTTACATAATCTGGATATGAGCTTTCTGTGTACATTAACTCTAAATATCTTCTTCTGCTTTGTGGTTTGTCTTTTTCACTCTTTAATAGTGTATTTTCTTGTCTAGATGATCTTTTTTTTGATGCAGTACAGTTGCAAAAAGGACAAGGAGGCCACATGTTCTGACCTCGTAGAACCCCACAAGAAGAAGGCAGAATCACCATCAATAGCCCAAGGCCTATTACTGCAAGGCCGGACATGCTGCCTCCCTCCAGCTCTTTCTCCAACCGTTCCTCCCAAAGCATCCACCACCTCTCTCCTGGGTTCGATAATTCGCTGCAGTGGCCACACAGAGCTCACAGATTATGAGGTTTATTAGGGAAGCACCACAGGCTATAATTTAAGTTCAGGGAAAATGCTCAGTCTCTCTCCCAGCCCACCATCCCTCAGCCAACAGTCTCTCACAGTCTCTTTCCCAGCAGTGCTGGTCCCTCGGTGTCTCACTCAGCAATACATATCTCTTGTGTCTCTTTCCCAGCAACACGTGTCTCAGGAGTGTGTGTCTCTTTCAGCAGCACATCTTCCTCAACCAGCAGTCAGAGAGAGTTCTGCCTCTTGGAGGCCTGCTTTTGAGCTTGGCGGAGTGGCCAAACCAACCAGTTATAACAACAGAATTCTAAGCACCTGAGAGTGAGCCTCCCATAACATTGCAATGAGCCACGCCCAACAGAAATAACCCAGGTTGATAATATTTACAATCAGGAGCTCCTCAGTTGCTCATTCCACCACTGAGTTTACAATGACTTGTGGGTAGAAAAGCCATACTAAGTAATTTACTACACTGCAACAGTTTATCAGTGTTTTCTGGATATTATTTTATATATCTAGCTTAATAAATACTGTTTTTTACTTTCACATTTAGGTAAGTAGTCAACCTGAACTGTTGTTTTATTTGGTTTTTAATGGTAGGAAGTAGGGTATAATTTCAGATCCCATCACCTCAGTGTGAAAATTCAGAGGATCTAAATTCAGTTCAATTAGGGAAAAGATAAGATCATTTTTCCCTGATGTTGCATAATGCTACCACCATATAAATTAAATATCCATATTTGTATGTGTCTGTTTTCTAGGCTCTGTTCTGTTCTACTGTTCACATGTCTATCATGGTGCCAGTGCCACACTGTCTTAATTAATATAACTTTGAGTGTTCCTATCCAGGAGGGCCACCACGTATCTGTCAGTTTGTCTTACTGTGGTGCCTTGTATGTTGCAGTGATACTGAAAGCTATACCACTGGCATTTCAAATACCAGCAGGGTCACTCATGGTTGACAGGCTTCAGTGGAGCTTCTTGACTAAGGCAGACTAGGGAGATTTGGCTGTCTACTTCTGAAAAAATTTATCAATGAAAACCTTCTGAAGACCAATGAAACATTTTCTGATATAGTGTCAGGAGCTGTGCCCCTCAGGTTGAAAGGAACTCAGAATACAACTGGGGAAGAGGTACTTCCATCAGGTAGAGTTGACCTTAATGACATGGATGGACCAAAGTTTTTAGGACTTTCATTGGCTGATGTGGCATGACTCAAACTGAGAAGAAACAGCAGCTATTACCCATTAATAATCAGAACATGGAATGTAAGAAGATTGAATCTAGGAAAATTGGAAGTTGCAAGAAATGAAATGAAATGCATAAAGATCAATATTCCAGGCATTAGTGAGCTGAAATGGACTGGTACTTATCATTTTGAATCAGGCAGTCATACGGTTTGTTATGCTAGGCAGGAATGACACATTGAAGAGGAATGGTGTCTGTGATAGTTCAGTTTGCGTGTCAGCTTGGCTGGGCCTGATTGAGTAGCTGGGCAGCTGGTGGTAGTTGTTCCCCAATGGTGAGACTGGCGGTTGGCTTCATGGTGGGATCTCCCACAAGCAGCTGGGTGGCTGCCTTTGGGATGTGGTATGCTTCCTATATGTGGGGAGAAGCCTTGGGAATGGTCTTTAGCTTATGGCATGCTTAGACCCTGCATGCAGCTGTGTCATTGTTCAGCAGCCTGCTGTGCTCTGCCAACCTTGGGACTTACAATGGAATTTAATTAATGGCCTGCAGTGTGGTTTGGTAACATTGGGACTGGTGCCTTTTTACTTATCACCCTTGGGCTTGGCAGCCTCAGCAGCCAGCAGCTGTGTGAGTGAAGAAACACCTCTAGCTCCAGGGGCCGGGAGCACAAGGCAGAGCTGAACCCAAAGGTTGAGGGGCTTTCACCCAGCCCCTAGAGCCTGGCACTTTGAACTTGGACTTCTGGCCTGCTGAACTGTAAGAGAATAAACTCCTGTTTGTTCAGGCCATCACGTTTGTGGTATATATATATATTCCTATCAGAGTGGCATGGTAACCAGAACAGTGTAACATTCAGTATCAAAAAAAAAACATTTCAAGATCTATCCTGAGGTATAACACTTTCAGTGATAGGATACTATCCATATGTTTATTAAGAAGACCAGTTAATATGACTATTATTCAAAATTATTCAAATTCACCAAGCACTATTGCCAAAGAAGGAATGAAAGATTTTTACCAACTTCTGCCATCTGTAATTGACCAACCATGCAATCAAGATGCATTAATAATTACTGATGACTGGAATGCAAAAGTGGGAAACAAACAAGAAGAATCAGTAATTGGAGAATATGGCTTTGGTGATAGGAACAGTGCTGGAGATCTCATGAGAGAATTTTGTAAGACCAACAACATACTCACTGCAAATACCTTTTTTTCAGCAACTAAATTGTGACTATACATCTAGACCTCCCCAGATGGGATACACAGGAACCAAATTGAGTATATTTGTGGAAGGAGGCAATGGAAAGCTCAATATTGTCAGTCAAAACAAGGCCAAGGGCCAACTATGGAACAGACAATCAATTGCTCATATGCAAATTCAGGTTGGAGCTGAAGAAAATTAAAACAAGTCCACAGAAGACAAAACAAGACCTTGAGTATCCCACCTGTATTTAGAGACCATCTCAAGAACAAGGTTGACACATTGAACACTAATTACCAAAGACCAGATGAATTCTGGGATGACATCAAGGACATCATACGTGAAGAAACCAAAAGATCATGAAAAAGACAGGAAAGAAGGAAAACACCAAAATGGATGTGAAAAGAGACTATGAAACTTGCTGTTGAACATAGAGTAGCTCAAGTGAAAGGAGGAAATGATGAATCAAAAGAACTGAACCAAAGATTTCAAAAGTCAGATTGAGATGACAAAGTTTACAGTGATACATGCAAAGACTTGGAGTTAGAAAACCTAAAGGGAAGAACATGCTCTGCATTTCTCAAGCTGAAAGAACTAAAGAAAAAATTCAAACCTTGAGTTATAATATTGAAAGATCCTATGGGCAAAATAGGAGCTCTGGTAGCATAGTGCCTAAGGCACTTGACTGCTAACCAGAAGGCTGGCAGTTCAAACCCACCAGCCACTCCTCGGAAGGAAGGCTGGGCAATCTACTTCCGTAGTGATACCACCTTGGAAACCCAAGGAGGGGTCGCTGCTATGAGTCGGGGTTGACTCGACGGCACATAACAACAACAACAACATGGGCAAAATATTGAATGACACATGAAGATGGAAGGAATACACAGAGTCACTGTATCAAAAAGAATAGATTGACTGTCACGTGTTTCAGGAGATAGCATATTATCAAGAAGTGATGTTACTTATGAAAGAAGGCCAAACTACACTGAACACATTGGCGAAAAACAAAGCTCCAGGAATTGATGAATACCAGTTGAGATGTTTCAACAAATGCATGCAGTGCTGGAGGTGCTCACTCCTCTATGCAAGAAGTTTGGAAGACTGCTACCTGTGCAATGGACTAGAAGAAATAAATACATTTGTGCCCATTCTAGTAAAATTTGCTAAAGATAGTTCAGAAGCCCAACCTTACCGGTCAGTTTCTTGTACTGTGGTGGCATGCATGTTGCTGTGATGCTGGAAATTATACCATTGGTATTTTAAATATTAGCAGAGTCACACATGGTGAGCAGGTGTCATTGGAGCTTGCAAACTAAGACAGATTGGAAGAATGGTATGGCCACGTTCACTTCTGAAAAAGATTGTCATGAAAACATTATGAATAGTAGGGAAGCACTGTCTGATACAGTGTCAGAGATGAGCCTCTTTAGTTGAAGGCACTCAAAATATGACTGGATAAGAGGTGATTCCCCCAAGTGTATTGACCTTAATGATGTGGATGGATTAAAGTTTTGAGGACCTTCATTTGCTGGTGTGGCACTCAGAATAAAAAGAAATAGCTGCAGATATCCATTAATAATCAGAACATGGAATGTGTGGAGTGTAAATCTATGAAGACTGGAAGTTGTAAAAAATAAAATGGAATGCATAAAGATCAATATCTTAGGCCTTAGTGAGCTTAAATGGACCAGTATTGGCCATTTTGAGTCAGGTATTCACATGGTCTACTGCATATGCCAGGGATGACAAATTAAAAAGGAATGGTATCACATTCATCATCAGAACATTTCAAGATCTATCCTGAAGTACAGTGTTAGCAGTGATAGGGTAATATCTATATGTCTACAAGGAAGACCAATTAATACTTCTATTATTCAAATTTACACACCCACCACTAAAGGCAAAATGAAGATTTTTACCAACTTTTACAATGTGAAATTGGTCAAACTTGCAATCAAGATGTATCGGCAATTACTGGTGATTGAAATGCAAAAGTTGGAAACAAAGAAGAAGCAACAGTAGTTGGAAAATATGGCCTTGGTGATAGAAATGTCAGTGGAGAGTACATGATAGAATTTTGTCAGACAAATGACTTACTCATTTCGAGTACCTTCTTTAAACAGCATAAATGGTGATTATACACATGTTGTTGTTGTTAGGTGCTGTCGAGTCATCTCCGACTCATAGAGACCCTACGCACAGCAGATCGAAACACTTCCCGGTCCTAAGCCAGCTTCATGATTCTTGCTACACTTGAGTCCATCGCCACCTCCACTGTGTCAATCTACCTTGCTGAGAGCCTTCCCCTCTTTTGTTGACCCTCCAACTTACCAAGCATGACATCCTCTTCCAGAGAGTGGTCCCTTCTAACAACATGACCAAAGTATGCGAGACGAAGTCTGGCCATTCTCGCCTCCAAGGAGCATTCTGGCTGCACTTCCTCCAGGACAGACCTGTTAGTTCTTTTAATAGTCCATGGTACTTTCAGCATTCTTCGCCAACACCACTGTTCAAAAGCATCAACTCTTCTTCGGTCTTCCTTATTCATTGTCCAGCTCTCACATGCATATGAGGTGATTAAAAATATCATGGCTTGTGTCAGGCACACCTTAGTCCTCAGGGAGACATGTTTGCTCTTCAGCGCTTGAAAGAGGTCTTTTGCAGTTGATTTGCCCAGTGTTATATGTCGTCTGATGTCCTGACTGCTGCTTCCATTGACATCGATTGTAGAACCAAGTAATGTGAAGTCTTTGACAACTTCAATCTTTTCTCCATTTATCATGATGCTGCTTATAGGTCCAGTTGTGAGGATTTTTGTTTTCTTTATATTGAGGTGTAATCCATACTACAGACTGTATTATTCAATCTTCATCAGTAAGTACTTCAAGTCATCTCACTTTCAGCAATAAAGTTATGTTGTCAGCATATCGCAGGTTGTTAATGATTCTTCCTCCAATCCTGATGCCACATTGTTCTTCATATAGTCCAGCTACTTGGATTATTTGCTCAGCATATAGATTGAATAAGTATGGGTAAAGGATACACCCCTGATGCACTCCCTTCTTGATTTTAAACCATGCAGTGTTCCCTTTTTCTGTTTAAACGACAGCCTTTTGATCTATGTACAGGTTCCTCATGAGTACAATTAACTGTTCTGGAATTCCCATTCTTCTCAATGTTATCCACAATTTGTTATGATCCATATAATTAAATGCTTTTGCAGAGTCAATAAAACACAAGTAAATATTTTTCTGGTATTCTTTACTTTGAGCCATGATCCATCTGGCATCAGCAATAATAGCCCTTGTTCCACATCCTCTTGTGAATCCAGCCTGCACCTCTGAAAGTTCTCTATGAATATACTGTTGCAACCAGTTTTTAATTATCTTCAGTAAGATTTTACTTGCATGCGATATTAATTATATTATTTGGTAATTTCCACATTCTATGGGTGGGATCACCTTTCTTTGGAAGGGGTACAAATATGGATCTCTTCCAGTCAGTTGGCCAGGTAGCTGTCTTCCAAATCTCTTGGCATAACCGAGTGAGTGCCTCCATAGACCTCACAAAATGGAATACCAAACCAAATCAAACTCACTGCCGTCGAGTCAGATCCGATTCATAGAATTCACAGGGATAAAATCAACTACATCTGTGGATTGATGCAATAGAGAAGCCCAGTATCAGTCAGAGCAAGGCCAGGAGCTGACCTTTGGAACAAACCATCAATCACTCTTATGCAAGTTGAAGTTGTAGCTGAAGACAATTAAAATAAGGCCACAAGAGCCAAAATATAGCCCTTAGTACATCCCACCTGAATTTAGAGTCCATCTGAAGAATAGATTTGATGCAATGAATAAAAGTGACTGAAGACCAGATGAGCTGTGTGAGCTGTGCAGTGACATCAGAGGCATCATGTGTGAAGAAACAGAAGGTCATTGAAAAGACAGGAAAAAAAAGGGAAGATAAAAATGGATTTCAGAAGTCTCTGTAACTTGTTCTTGAACAGAGAGTAGCTAAAGGGAATAGAAGAAATAATAAAGTAAAAGAGCTGAATAGATTTTAAAGGGCAGCACGAGAGAACAAATTAAAATATTGTAATGAAATGTGCATAGACCTGGAGTTGGAAGATAAAAGTAAAAGACCATACTTGGCTTTCCTTAGGCTGAAATAACTGAAGAAAAATTCAAGCCTTGAGTTGTGATATTTAAGAATTCTATGGGCAAAATATTGAACGATGCAGAAAGCATCAAAAGATGATGGGATAGCATTCATGTGCCTACAAGACATTAGATCCCATCTTGCTAGGATACCCATTCCAGATTTTTGTTTTCCTTGCTGCCTTTAAAGAAGCAAATTTCCTTGAGCCCTACAACTACAAGGAAATGAATTCTTCCAGCGTGTGAGATAGTTTATTAGTTTTCTGTGCATAACAAATCATCAAAAAGTAGCTTAAAAGAGCACATATTTATTTTCTCACAGTCTCAATAGATCAGAAGTGGATGGCCAGCTCAGGAGTCCAAACCAGGCTTATCTGGGTCGTCTGCAAAGCTGCAATCACAGTGTTGACCAGAGCTGGGTTCTCATCTGGAATCTCAAGTGAAGCGTTTGCTTCCATGTTATCTCATGTTGTTGGAAGAATTCATTTCCTTGTGGTTTTAGGGCTCAAGGAAATTTGCTTCTTTAATGGCAACAAGGAAAACAAGAATCTGGAAGGTCTCCTAGCAAGACAGAGTCTAATGTATTGTAGTCACAACAATGATATTACATCATCTTTTCCATGTGTTACTAGTTCAAAAAACAATAACAGGTCCTGCTTACACTCCAGTGGAGGGGATTACACAAAGACATGAACACTGTAAAGCAACCATCATGAGGGTCATCTTAAGTCTGTCCACTGTCGTACCTCTTTCAGATTAAGGTTTTCTTCTACTCATTTGTTAAAATATAAAATCTATTCATGATAAAAAAAACTTAAGCAGGGACATTTTTGCATCTCTGAAATCATCATAGAATTTTTATCTTTATTCTATTAGGTTGTTATAAATATTGAACCAACCTTGAATTCCTGAAATAAATTCCATTGGAGGATAATGTATTATATACTTTTTATATTATTGCTGAATTTGGTTTGCAGTTAGTTTGTTTAGAGTACCTGCATCCATAATTTTCTTTAGTGTAATAGTCTCACCAGGAATTAGTATCATACGCTAAAGTCATATTGTCCTTTAAAATTTAAATTTGCTTTTGGCACTGTATGCCATGTTTTCTAGGAAGTTTAATTCCTTCCTTGGAATTCTGAAGGTTCCAGGATTGATTCTGTATGTGTTTCTTTTCTGATAAAACTTCATTCCTATCTTAACTCCCAGGACCAATATCTGTTTTATAGCTAACCTACTCCAGAACTCGAGTTTTTTTTTTTTTTCTTAAAAGCTCTTCAGGTACTGCACCACCAGGCGTTTCTAACCATTCTTCTCAGCTCTTTCTCTCTTGTTTCTTGGTCACTGATTTCTCTTTTTTCTCTCCTCTTTTCTGTTTTCCATTGCAGATTCCATGTCCTTTCTTTTGTAATTGTCATTATTCTTGTTGATTATTTTATTTTTGAAATTATCAAACTGTAAAGTTGAACTTTTCTCATTTGGTGTACAGATCTGTGAACTATGCGTGTGGACTTTTTCTATCACTGTAATTTTGTCCTTTTAAAAATGTCAAATACATAGAATCATACAGTACACTTCAGTGACAGAAATGTTAGACCTTAGTTACTTTCCTACAGGAACAAGGCCCTGTTCATTTTGTCTGTTTTTTCCCTGTGTTGTTTACCCTGGATAATTTCTATTGACCTCTCTTATCTTGCATTCCCTTCCCTTGTCTTGTCTCTTTTCTCTGTCACTACAATCTGCTGTTGAGCCCATCTCTCATCTGCTACTAAGCCTATCCAGCCATATTTGTTATATTTTTCAATTCTAAAATAATTTTTTGATTCTTCTTTAAATCTTTTATTTCTTTGATACGGCAGCTTTTTCATTGTTTCAACAGTGTCTGTGTTGTTACTGGAGTATTTGTATAATGGTCACTTAAAAGTCATGACAGATAATTTCAACATCTGTTTCATCTCAGCATTAGGGTCTGTTGATTGTTTTTTCCACGAGAATTGAGATATACTTGGTTCTTTGTATGCCACATAATTTGTATTGTATATTTGCAAAAAGGGCAAGGAGGCCACATGTTCTGACCTCCTCTAATCCCACAAGAGGAAGACAGAATCACCATCAATAGCCCAAGGCCTATTACTGCAAGGCCAGACATGCTGCCTCCCTCCAGCCCTTTTCACCAACCGTTCCTCCCAAAGCACCCACCACCTCTCTCCTGGGTTCGATAATTCGCTGCAGTGGCCCCACAGAACTCACAGATTATGGGGTTTATTAGGGAAGCACCAGGCTACATTTCAAGTTTAGGAAAAACGTTCAGTCTCTCTCCCAGCCCACCGTCTCTCAGCCAACTCTCTCACAGTCTCTCCCCAAGCAGTGCATGTCCCTCGGTGTCTTACTCAGCAACACGTGTCTCCTGTGTCTCTATCCCAACAGCACGTGTCTCTTTCTGTAGCATGTGTCTCTTTCAGCAGCACATCTTCCTCAACCAGCAGTCAGAGAGAGTTCTGCCTCTAGGAGGCCTCCTTTTAAGCCCGGCAGGGTGGTCAAACTAGCCAATCACAGCATCAGAACTCTAAGCACTTGAGAAGAGTGGGCAGTTCTCAGAACATTGTTTTGTGCCACTCCCAACAGAAATACTCCAGGTGGACACCTTCAGCAATTAGGAGCTCCTCAGTTGCTCATAGAAAATCCCACCTTGGAGTTTACAAAGACTTTTGGGTAGAAAAGCCACACTAAGTAATTTACTACACCACAATATTTGAACTTTTGCATATTATGTTGTGAGATTCTGGGTCTTGTTTTAATCCTACATTAAATGTAGATATCTTTGTTTCAGCAGACATTTGATTCAGTTAGATTCAGGTTACAAGTTCCAACCTGTTTTGTTTGAGCTGTGGTTCCAGTATCAGTTATGTTTTCTAAAGCTTTCCAGTGCTATTTTCTTCTGTCCTCCCTTTGTGTCTCCTAGTTATCAGTCTGGCACCTGGTGGTCTTCAGTCTGTTAGTTCAGTTCTCAGAGTCTTTGGTGTCCTGACTATCATCATAACCATACATGTGCAGCTCAAGGATGAGCTCAAGACTTTATAAACAACTTTATTTGGTCCCTTTCTTGAGCTTCTCTCCCTCTGAGATCTTTTAAGATTCTTGAGCTTCTTGAGAAAAGATATAGCTATTATGAAATTATTATATAATTTTAAACAAATGAGTATTTTAATTCAAATAGCTATATGATTATTCTTTATAATGTTCATGTGTTTTTTATAAATAAGAATGTACTTTTTAAATTCATAGTTTAAATGAGCCCTACAATAGTAGTAGTCATGTCCTAATTTATTTTGTAAAGATTGAAAGTTTTGTAAGGTTTAAATAGTGTCAGTAAATTCATTACATTTTCCTTGTTTCCTTCTTATATTTTAATATAGTTTAAAACAGTGAATAATTGGTTTGTATAGTAAAGCATCTGTGGTTGTTCATAGGACCCACCAAGCTCTTCCTCGAGATTCTGTGATAGAAGATTTACACTTACAAAATAGATACCTCCAAGAAAAACTTCATGCTTTAGAAAAACAATTGTCAAAAGATGCATATTCTAGGCCCTTGGTAAGTGGACATGTCTCCTTCTTTTTTTTTTTCTATTTTTAAAGTATATAAGTGAAATCAACTTATTCCTTTACCTGGCCAAAACATTAAATCCTGCTCATAAATACTAATGCAGTCATTTCAGCTTTTATTATTATTAGGTAATGTTGTATATCCCTTGTTCCATGTCCTCAAGGACGTGGAACAAGGGATATCGTTGTTGTTTGTTGTTGTTTGCCGTCGAGTCGGCCCCAACTCATAGCGACCCCTCCTTGGGTTTCCGAGGCAGTATCACTACGGAAGTAGGATTGCCCAACCTTCCTTCTGAGGAG
>NW_006922003.1:2602731-2623028 GCF_000298275.1 Orycteropus afer afer | reverse complement strand
TCAAGTATAGCAGGGATTGTGGGGCTGGTGCGGGATCAGGCAGTGTTTCGTTCTGCTGTGCATGGGGTCACTATGAGTCAGAAACGACTCGACGGCACTTAACAACAACAACAATGTTGTATATTAACTTCCTTAAACCTTTCTTACATGATAACAGTATATTTAAGACTCATACTTTCTGTAAAAATTCATTACAGATGACTTTGGGAAATTTTAAATGTAGTATCATGAATTTTGCTGAGGCAGGAAAATGTAATTAGATAAAATAGGAGAATATGTTACAGTATTATTTCCATTTAGATATGCCTTGTATATTTCTAGGGTTTTTTTTTTTTAATAATGAATACTCTATAGAGAATTATTTGTTAGAACTTATTTTAATAATCTTTTTAAAATGTATTTTATTGAAATATAATTTATGTACAGTGAAATACATAAAACTAAAGTGACATGGCTCAATGCATTTTTTTTTCCAGTTCCCCTCCCACCCCTGGTAACCAGCAAAGAAAGTTTCCTTCCGTATATAAACCTTTCCTTGACTTTTCACAATAATTAATTAATACCGAAGTTGTCCTTCTGAGATTGAATTACTTCAATCAGCATAACGTCCTCCAAACTCATCCATGTTATACAGTGTTTTGCAGATTCTGCATTATTCTTTAGTGTCACTTAGTATTTCATTGTGCAGATGTACCATAGTTTGGTTATCCATTCTTCTGTTGATGGGCACATAGATTGTTTCCATCTTTTTGCTATTTTAAATAGTAGTGTGATGAACATGGGTGTGCATATATCTATTTTTGTCCTGGCTGTCACTTCTTTAGGATTATATACTTAGTAATGGGATTGCTGGGTTAAATGGTATTTCTAATTCCAGCTTTTTAAGGAATCACCATACTGCTTTCCACAGTGGTTCTGTCATTTGACAGTCCTACCAGCAGTGTATGAGGGTCCCAATCTCTCCACATCGTTTCCAGCATTTGTTATTTTCTGTCTTATTGAACTTTGCCATTAGTGCTGGGACCAGAAGGTATCTCATTGTTTTGATTTATGTCTCTCACAGCTAATGATCGTGAACATTTCTTCGTGTATTTGCTTGTTGTTGTTGTTGTTATGTGCTGTTGAGTCGGACCCGACTCATAGTGACCCCTCCTTGGGTTTCTGAGGCGTTATCACTACGGAAGTAGATTGCACAACCTTCCTTCTAAGGAGTGGCTGATGGGTTTGAACCACCAGCCTTCTTGTTAGCAGTCAAGTGCCTTAGGCATTATGCTACCAGAGCTCCCATATTTGCTGGATGCCTGAATATTCTCTTTGGTGAAGTATCTATCCATGTTTTCTGCCCATTTTTTAATCGGATTGTTACTTTCTGTTGTTGAGGTGTATTCTATTACCTAGTGCCGCTCTGACAAGAATATACCACAGATAGAATGGCTTGAACAAACAGGAGTTTATTCTCTTACAGTTTGGAGGCTAGAAACCCAAGTTCCAAGTGCCAGGCTCTAGGAGTTGTTTGAAAGCCCCTTGACCTTGGGCTTCAGCTCTGCCTCTGGTTCCTGGCCTACTGAAGCTAGAGGCATCTCACTCAGGCAGCTACTGGCTTCTGAGGCTAACAAGGCCAAAGTCAACAAATAAAATGGCATAGTCCCGATGTTACCAAACCACATGGCAGGCCATTAATTCAAGTCCCTTGAAAGTCCCAAGGTCGGCAGAGCATGGCAGGCTGCTGAACAACGACACAGCTACATGCAGGGCTCAAGTGTGCTAAAGACCACTCCCAAAGCTGTTTCTAATATATGGGAAGCAGACCACATACCCAAAGCGATTACTCAACTGCTCCAATAGATTCCACCATGGAGTTAATTACTGATCTCACCATGGAGAATAAATACATTCAGCTGCCCAGCCACTCAACCAGGCCCAGCCAAGTTGACAAACAGATATAACCACCCAAAGATGTTAGAGTTTTCTATAAATTTTAGAGATAAGTCCCTTGTCAGATATGTTGTTGCCGAATATTTTTTCCCAATCTGTAGGTTCTCTTTCTACTCTTTTGGCAGAGTAATAATTTATCGACATGTTTGAATTTGTTGCTGTCATTTTGTTATATGCTTTTTCATGGAGTTGCTAATTTCTTTGTTCCATATAATTTTCTGCACTGAGTTCATTTTGTTTATGAATCATATTATCACTTCCTTCATTGCTGTTGTTTTAATGTTTGCTAAATATTTGTGATGGTCTTCTTTTTCATTTTGATGTGAAGGTTTATCATTTTTCTTTGACATTACCCTGTGATTAGTAGTTTTCTTGCCAAGTTTAGAATAGTCTGTCCTATCTTGCAGTTGTCTTGACTTCCCTACCTGTTAGAAGTTCTGCAATGACACAGTTTTTCCCCTCTTTTTGGTTTGTAGTTGTCCTCCTTTGTTATTGATGTCTCTGGTTCCCTGTTTACAATCTTGTAGGCTTATTTACTGTGGATACTTCCATAACTGGGTTGGTTTCTGGGTTACGTCACCATGTGTGTTAATGGTCAGTTGTTGTTTGCTATTGTTGGTTCTCTGTCCAGCGGACTTCCTTTATCATCTCTTGTAAGGTTGGTCAGGTTTTAACAAATTCCCTTAATTTCTGCTTATCTGGAAATGTCCTAACTTCACCATCCTATTTGAGGGACAGTTTTGCTGGGAGTATAATTCTTGGTTGGAATTTTTTTTCCTTTCAGGATTTTATATATACCATCCCATTGTCTTCTTGCCTGTGAGGTTTCTGCCAAGAAATCCAAGCTTAGTCATATTGGTTGCCCCTTGTAGGTAACTTTTCATTTTTCCCATGCTACTTTCAGGATTCTTTCTTTGTCTCTGGTTTTGGTGAGTTTGATGATGATATGTCTTGGTGATTTTCTTTTGGAGTCTATACTGTTTGGGGTTTGTTGGGCTTGTTGAATGGATATATTCTCATTTTTCATCATATTAGGAAAATTCTCTTCCAACAAATCTTTGACAATTTTTTCTGTGGTTTTATTTGTCTCTTCCTTTTCTGGAATTCCAATTACATGTAGGTTATTCCTTTTGATGGTATCCCACATGACTTTAGGCTTTCTTTATTTTGTTTTGATCTTTTTTTCTGATTGATCCCTTTCCAAAGAAGTATTAAGATGTTTGTCTTCAGTCTCACTAATTCTGTCTTCCATTGATTCATTTCTACTCCTTTGCCTTTTCAATGTGTTATCTATTTCTGAAAATTTAGTATTAATCTTCTGGATTTCTGTCTGTAGATTTTGTATCATTTCTAATTTTTCATTTATTATTTGGTTCTTGTATTGTCTTTCAAAATTGTCCTAGGTTTTTCTCTGAGTTTTCCTCCATTTTGTCAGTGTTTCCTTTGACTGTCTCTCAATCATTGAAGGTACCTAAATATAATTATTTTGAATTCCTTAGCAGGGAGTTCCAATGCTGCTTCTTCCTCAAGGATGTGTTTTGGGTCTGTGTCCTGGTTCCTTGTTTCTCTTGCTTTATTTGGCTTCTTCATGTGGACTGTGATGGTCTGTTGTCTCCGAGACATTGTGACATTTTTATGTTTATATTTAATTGGAGATTGTATGTTGGAGTAACTTGTCCATGATTTTTGTTTTCTTTGGATGTACATAAGCAGGGTCCTGTGCTCCTCTATTCACTAGTTGGCAGCACTTACACACTTGCCACCTGTGTCCTTTCCTGTTGTCAGCCTCCCATATGTCCTTTATGTCCTTGGGAAACAGAGACTATTCTTAGGTCCCTGGGATCCAATGAGAATGCTGTCACTTTAAATACCCAAAATGGCCACCACTTGTAAACATTCAAAATGGCTGTACCCTTGGTCACTGTAAATATCCAAAACGGCTGCCACTTGTAAACAATCGAAATGACTACACCCTCTGGACAGCCAAAAGTCCACAGCTCAGGTTGTCTCCCTCCTTGCTGTTTCCTTTCCTGGTCATAGGCCACCAGCGCAGTCATCCCTACAGCACTTGGCAGCCACAGCTAATCTTTATGTCAGTTCTCAGGTCCCAACACCATTTGGGAATATTCAGGCTGTTGGTGCCATCGGAGTACCTGATAGTCCGCAGTTCCGTCCATCTCCGTACTTACTGTTTTCATTCAGGTTTTGCATTAGTTAGTGCCTAATCCACTTTTGTACACTTCCTTTCAAAACTCAGGGCTCCAGGATTATCTTCTGTATCTTTGACAAATTATTTCTCTTTTCTTTGTTGAAGAAGGTCTGTGTAGCTTGCTGCCTATTCTGGCGTCTTACCTGAAGTCCTAGAACTTATTTTAAAATACTTAGTGTGTATATATATGTGTGTGTGTGTGTGTGTGCCTAAGGTATTTGCTGCTAACCAGAAGGCTAGTAGTTCAAATCCACCAGCCACTCCTTGGAAGGAAGGTTGGGCAATCTACTTCCATAGAGATACCACCTCAGAAACCCAGGGAGAAGTCGCTGTGAGTTGGGACTGACTCGCAACAGTGAGTTTGTTTCTTTTGGTTTTGGGTGTGTATACATAGCATATATATACTGTTGTTGTT
Source organism: Orycteropus afer afer (assembly GCF_000298275.1). Taxonomy (NCBI): domain Eukaryota; kingdom Metazoa; phylum Chordata; class Mammalia; order Tubulidentata; family Orycteropodidae; genus Orycteropus; species Orycteropus afer. The sequence goes on along the minus strand of NW_006922003.1, from coordinate 2,618,469 downwards.
GTTGTTGTTGTTATGTGCCGTCGAGTCAGCCCTGACTCATAGCGACCCCTCCTTGGGTTTCCGAGGCAGTATCACTACGGAAGTAGGATTGCCCAACCTTCCTTCCGAGGAGTGGCTAGTGGGTTTGAACCTCCAGCCTTCTGGTTAGCAGTCAAGTGCTTTAGCCACTATACTACCAGAGCTCCTTATATATATACTATTTCTGTTAATTGTTTTCCTTTTCTATTTGCATGTTTCTTCTCTTTCTTCTGCTCAAGCAGAAGCTGGTATGTGACACAATTACTTTTTTTACCCTTGTCACCAATAACAAATACATATAGGCTTAATATTTTTCACAAAAAGAACACAACAACAACAATAACAGAAAAGAAACATAACAACACTAATGCTCAGCATTAAAAATAAGAAGGGGGAATAGATGCCAGTGCCAACTTACATGATTGGGTACCTAAAATATTTAAAGGTATTACAGTAATGAAAGAAAACATAAAACAGAAGATGTTGTAGATCCTACTGAGTGAAATAAATGTGAAACAAGACCCAACAATAAATCAAGGCTATTTAGGCCAACTAATGCTGGAGAACTGCTCCAGTAAAGATTTACAGCCTTGAAAACGCGATAGAGCAGTTCTCCTCCATCCAGTAGGGTTGCTGTGAGATAAAATCAACTTGGTGGCACAAAACAACAATGGTATCCTGATAGATTTTAATTCCAGATTTGAAAGTGAACCAGATCCTGAAGTTGAGACAATTAAGACAGTTGTAGAAATGATAAACAGGAGCAAAACTCAAGAAAATGAAATAAGCGAAAATAGGAAAGGGACACATAACTAAAGATATGAGTGACAGCATATTCTCATATATGCCTTCAGGTCAGAATCAAATCTCTGCCCAGAATTTCCTTACTTGTCTATATTATTTTCTAATTTATTTACTTTTACTACATTTTATCTAAGAAAAAAATACACATTTCTTTACTATTTCTTACCTAGAACTGAATACCTCAGATATAGAACTTAAAGTGTTTAACCTACTGGCAATTAAAACGTTTTTAGAACCATGTATGATAGATATTTTTATAGAATTTTATATTTTAGCAACTACAAAATCTGTGGAGTTACTAAATTTATTGCTGTCAAGCCAGTAGAGGGAGAAAGGGATGGGGGGAAGGAAACTAAAGCTGTGTTAAGTACTGTCACAAACTTACTTCCTATGATGGTCAAAACAATCTTATGAGCTAGGTAGTATTCTTCCCACTGTATAGCAAAAAATAACCAAACACACATTTCTCTTTCAAATAACTTAGCAGTTATAATGAGAAGCAGAAGTGTACATAAATAATAACCCTAGATGGATTTCTGCTGGGAGAAATGTAAATATAGCATGAGTGGTTGCTTAGCTCAAGGAATGAGGAAAAGTTTTCTAAAAGAAGAGCAATTTGAGGCCCTTCTTTTTGATGTTAGGTAACACTAATACTTTATTTTTGGATGGGCAAAACTACCATAAATTAGCCATTTTGACAGTATATACAGAGGCATTATATGTGTTGTTGTACTTGTTGTTAGATGCCACTGAATCATCTCTGACTCATAGCGACCTTATGTACAACAGAATGAAACACTGCCCAGTCTGGTGCCAGCTTCACCAGACTTCAGCTTGCTGTACCTGAGCCCACTGTTGAAGCCACTGTGTCAATCCGTCTTGAAAAAGGGCCTTCCCCTTTTCGTTGACCTTTTGCTTTACTAAGCATGAATCCTTATCCGGGGAATGGTTCCTTCTGACAACATGAGAAAAGTAGGTGAGACAAAGTTAGGCCATTTTCATTTCCAAGGAGCATTCTGGATGCACTTCTTCCAGGGTAGATTTATTAGTTCTTTTAGCAGTGTTATCGTACTCTCAGCGGGAGCTCTGGTAGCATAGTGCCTAAGGCACTTCACTGCTAACCAGAAGGCTGGCGGTTCAAACCCACCAGCACTCCTCGGAAGGAAGGTCGGGCAATCTACTTCCGTAGTGATACTGCCTCAGAAACCCAAGGAGGGGTTGCTATGAGTCGGGTCCTACTCGATGGCACATAACAACAACAACAGTACTCTCAGCATTCTTCACCAACACAACTCAAAAGCCTCAACTCTTCTTCAGTCTTCTTTATTCATTGTTCAGCTCTCATATGCATAAGAGGTGATTGAAAATGCCATGGTTTGGGTTAGGTGCACCTTAGTCTTCAAGGAGACATCTTTGCTCTTAAGCACTTGAAAAAGGTCTTTTGTAGCAGATTTGCCCATTGAGGTACATCGTCTGATGTCTTGACTGCTGTTTCTATTGGTGATCACTGTAGAACCAAGTAATATGAAGTCCTTGACAACTTTAATCTTTTCTCCATCTATCATGATGCTGTTTATTGGTCCAGTTGTGAGGATTTTTGTTTTCTTTATATTGAGATGTAATCCATACTGCAGACTGTAGTCGTCAATCTTCATTAGTAAGTGCTTCAAGTCATCCTCACTTTCAGCAAAGTTGTGTTATCTGCATATCACAGGTTGTTCATGAGTCTTCCTCCAATCCCGATGCCCTGTTCTTCTTCATATATCCAGCTTCTTGGACTATTTACTCAGCATACAAATTGAACAAATATGGTGAAAGGATACAACGCTGGCACACTCCTTTCTTGATTTTAAACGGTGCAGTATCCCCTTGCTCTGTTTGAATGACAGCCTCCTATTCTGTGTACAGGTTTCTCATGAGCACAATTAAGTGTCTTCTTAATGTTATCTATAACTTGTTATGATCCACACAATTGAATGCTTTTGCATAGTCAATAAAACATAAGTAAACATCTTTCTGGTATTTGCTTTCAGCCAAGATCCATCTAACATCAGCAGTGATATCCCTTGTTCTACATCCTCTTCTGAATCCAGCTTGCATTTCTGGAAGTTCTCTGTCAATATACTGCTGAACCATTTTTTAATTATCTTCAATAAGATTTTACTTGCATGTGATATTAATGGTATTTTTTGATAATTTCCACATTCTGTGGGATCATCTTTCTTTGGAATGCGTACAATATGGATCTCTTCCAGTCAGTTGGCCAAGTAGCTGTCTTCCAAATCACTTGGCATAGCGAAGTGAGTGCCTCCAGCATGGCATCCATCTGTTTAAACATCTCAATGGGTATTACGTCAATTGCTGGAGCCTTGTTTTTCACCAGTTCCTTCAGTGCAGCCTCAACTTTTTCCTTCAGTACCATTTGTTCTTGATCACATGCCATCTCCTGAAATGGATGAACATTAACCAATTCTTTTTGGTACAGTGACTCTGTGTATTCCTGACATCTTCTTTTGATATTTCCTGCATCATTCAGTATACTGCCCCATAGAATCTTTCAGTATTATAACTCGAGGTTTGAATATTTCCTTCAGTTCTTTCAGCTTGAGAAATGCCAAGTGTGTTCTTCCCTTTCAGTTTTCTAACTCCAGGTCTTTGCATGTTTCCTTATAATAATTGGCTCTGTCTTCTCAAGCTGCTCTTTGAAATCTTCTGTTCAGCTCTTCTATCTTGTCATTTCTTCCATTTGCTGTAGCTCCTCTCCATTCAAGGGCAAGTTTCAGAGTCTCTTCATACATCCATTTTGGTCTTTTCTTCCTTTCCTATCTTTTTAATGACCTCTTGCTTGCTTTCTTCATGGATGATACTCTTGATGTCATCCCACAATTCCTCTGGTTTTTGGTCACTGGTGTTCAGTGCATCAAATCTATTCTTTAGATAATCTCTAAATTCAAGAGATATATAATCAAGGTCATATTTTGGCTCTTGTGGACTTATTTTAATTGTCTTCAACTTCAACTTGAACTGCATAGGGGCAGTTGATAGTCTGTTCCACAATCAGCTCCTGGACTTGTTTTGGCTGAAGATATTGAGCTGCTCCATCACCTCTTGCCACAGATGGAGTCAGTCTGATTCCTGTGTACTCCATCTGGTGAAGTCCACGTGTATAGCCTCCATTTGTGTTGTTGGAAAAAGTTATTTGCAATGAATCAGTCATTGGTCTTGCAAAATTCTGTCATGTGATCTCCAGTGTTATTTCTATCACCAAGGCCATATTTTCCAACTATTGGTGATTCTTTTTTGTTTCCAACTTTTGCATTCCACTCACCAGTGATTGATTATATGTGTGGGGTATGTTATTAAGTCATACTTGACTTTGCTTTCTCTTTTAATTAAAATAAAATATATACCTTTCTTCCTGCAAGTTCTGTATTCCGCCTTATTTATTTTTGTGTCCTTTCTCTAGAGCTGTCCAATTTTCTCATTTTCCTTTAAAGTAAAAAATTCCCTTTTGTCCCTGCCATGAACCAGAACTGGATGGTGCCTGGCTACTATTCCTGAACACTTTGATCAGAGGTTCTATAAAAGAATCTTTGATCAAAAAGGAGAAAATGCAGAATGGAATTTCAAATTCTTACTGAATCCAGATTTTCTGGAGCCATGGAGGTTTGATGAACACTGAAACTGTTGCCCTGAAAAGTCTTTGTACTTTAAACCTCAAACCAAAATATCCTTTGAAGTCTTCTTAAAAACATACAATAATTAAGCTTGTCAAGAATGTCTGCCTTGATCATTGTGCTCTTTTAAGGTCTATCTATATGGATTCAAATCGGCAACAGCAACTTGAAAGACTAGATAGAAACTTAGAAGGTGGTTAGTTTATGTTAATAAAGGAGGAACACCTTGGAAAAGGAGGGTGAGAATGGTTGCAGAACTTGAAGAATGTAATCAATATCACTGAACTGTACTGTCGTTAAGTGCCATCAAATTGGTTCTGACTCATAGTGGTACTGTGTATGACAGAACAAACACTGTCTGTTGTTGTTGTTATGTGCCGTCAAATTGGACCTGACTCATAGTGGTCCTTCCTGGGTTTCTGAGACAGTATCACTATGGAAGTAGATTGCCCATCCTTCCTTCTTAGGAGTGGCTGGTGGATTTGAGCCACCAGCCTTCTGGTTAGCCATCAGGTGCCTTAGGCACTATACTACCAGAGCTCCTAAACACTGTCTCTGCTATTCATATTCTTTCACTGGCCAATTTTTTTAGAAGTAAATCATCAGGTCCTTCTTCTCCATCTGTCTTTGTCTGAAAACCTAAGGAAGAAACCTGCCCACCCTGGCTGACCCTACTGGCATTGGAAATACGTGCAGCACAGCTTCCAGCATCACAGCAACATACATGCCACCACAGTCACTGAACTGACAAATGAGTAGTGGAAATTATACATGTAGAAACTGGTGAATTGTTTTGCTATGTATATTCTCAACAACAACAATAAACAAATTACTTTTTTTAAAAGTTCCCTTTTGGGATAGTATTTCTTTATCCACTATATATGATATATATACATTGGCTGCAATGATGGGCTGAGGTATAGCAGGGATTGTGGAGCTGGCACAGGACTGGGCAGTGTTTTGTTCAGCTGTACGTGGGGTCTCTATGAGTTGGAGATGACTTGACGGCACCTAACAACAACATATGTGATGTGACCTTTATTTATTCAACTTTAAGAATCTTCCTAACTTCTTTTTCCTGAAGACTTCAGGAATAGAGTCTGATGATCATTGCCAAAGAGAACAGGAGCTTCAGAAGGAAAACTTGAAGTTGTCATCTGAAAATATTGAACTAAAATTTCAGCTTGAACAAGCAAACAAAGATTTGCCAAGATTAAAGGTAAATTTAATATTTTTTTACTATAGCTAGGAAATCTAATGCCTGAAAATGGTTTTTTCTCCTTAGTTGTTGTTTACCACATTGTGAAGAAAAGAAGTGGAAAATCAGTATTCATATGCTATCACAGTAGTGTTACCCTTTATACATTTGTTCATTTAACAATTATTTGTTGAGGGCCTACTTTTTGTTGTGCACTCTTGTAGGTACAGGGAAACAGTAGTTAGTAAGTTTTGCCTTTCCTTTACAGTGGCTTAGCTATGTTAATTATGTATTTGCTTTTATCCTTTAGAATCAAGTAAGAGATTTGAAGGAAATGTGTGAATTTCTTAAAAAAGAAAAGGTAGAAGTTGAGCGGAAACTCGGTCATGTTAGAGGGGTGAGTATGTGAGAATACGCCATACATTTGTTTCGGTCAGAAGTTATTAGGCAGAAATGAAAAAGAGAGTTGAGATATGTCCTAACAGTGGTGATGTGCTGTTACTAGGGAATTTGAGATTCATTTTTTACTCTGCAGCATCTACAGTAGAAAACAATAAGCATTCCTCTAAGTTCCAACTTAATTTTTTTGTCATCTGCACATCTTTTTATTTCACTTGTTCCATATCATGTCTCCTCTCATTGCAGATTCTTCCACATCTTAAAAACATTTAATTTCCTTGAATTTGTGTGTGTGTGTGTGTGTGTGTGTTTGGTAACTAATAACTGTTCCTTGGCTGATTATAACATTTTGTAACTATTTTTTATGATATCCTTTGCAACTTCCTGGTGTAATACTCTGTAAACATGTTTTCCACTTTTTTTAGTTATATTGTACTCATTTCTTTTTCTTCCTATCTTATTTTATATTCACTTCATACAGTTAATAAATGTTGCTTATGAGGCCAAGGCCAAAAATTGAAGCCTCTGTAAACTTCATGTTGGTAGTATCATAATACAAATACTCATTCAGGTATTAATGTTAAATGTACAATGAATTTGATGAAAATATTGAGTATTAGAAAATAATTCAGAACAACTCTCTTGCTGATTGATGGTCAGTAACATTTGTTTCTCTGATTGATGGTCAGTAATATGTGTTTCTCATATATATATATATATATAAAGAATTTTGTTAATTTGACGTTTTCTATCTAAGTAAATCATGAAAAGATGTTTAAGTTTTGTAAAAGTTTATATTTCATGTTATTTATTGCAAAGAGTGGATAGAGTTAACCCTTGAACAACATCAGTTTGAACTGCACAGCTCCACTTATATGCAGATTTTTTTCAATAAATATATTGGAAACTTTTTTGTAGATTTGTGGCAATTTGAAAAAACTCACCGATGAACTATGTAACCTAGAAATATTGAAAAAATTAAGAAAAGCTAAGTATCATGAATGCATAAAATATATGTAGGTATTAGTCTATTTTATCATTTAATACTATAACCAACTACTCACTTCTGTGGAGTTGGATCCAATTCATAGTGACCCCTCCTTGGGTCACTATCAGTATCACTACGGAAGTAGATTGCCCAGTCTTCCTTCTGAGGAGTGGCTGGTGGATTTGAACTGCTAGCCTTCTGGTTAGCAGTCAAATGCCTTAGGGCACTGTACCACCAGAGCTCCTAATACTATAAAGTACATATAAATCTCTTATAAAAAGTTAAATATTATCAAAATTTAAGCATACAAACACTAAACAGACCATACATGGTGCCATACGTAGTTAAAAGAAATGTAAGCAAATGTAAAAATGAAGTATTATCAAAACTGCATAAAATCAGGTGTAGTACATAGTGTACTACTGTAAAATTTCATAACCATCTCCTGTTGCTATTGCAGCCAGCTCACATGTTGCAAATGTCTGCTTAAAATACTGTGTGACATTAATCATTGTGTGATCAGTTTGTCTCTCCAATAAATTGCATGTCACATGAAAAATTGATCTGTCATGGTTCTCTTATAGTTTTCATCATGTTTAGTGCAATACTGTAAACCTTGAATAACAAACACCATTGGACCCATACAAAGTATTACTGGTGATGCTGGAAGTGTTCTTAAGAAGCAGAGAAAAGTCATGACATTACAAGAAAAAGTTGAATTGCTTGATACATACTGTAGATAGAAGTCTGCAGCTTGATTGCCTGCCATTTCAAAATAAATGAATCCAGCATAAGGACCACTGTAAAAAAAGAAAAAGAAATTTGTGAAGCCTTCACTGCAGCTGTGCTAGCAGGCGTGAATACTGCACTTTTTGCAAAATACCTTTTTATCTTGTTTTGAAAATGCAGCATTTATGCGGATGCAGTTACTATAAGAAAGGCATACCTATAGACCCTAATATGATTCAAGAAAAAGCAAAGGCATTATATGGTAAAGCAAAAGAAAGGTAAACAGTTTTGGAAAGAAGTTTGGCTTAAAGTGTCAGGATAACAGGAGAAGCTTTTGCTCACCAAGAGGCAGCAGGAGAGTTCCCAGACGCCATTAAGAAAATCATTAAGGAGAAAGGAAATCTGTCTGAAAAGGTTTTTAAGGCAGAGGAAAGTACCCTATTCTGGAAAAAAAAAAAAAAAAATGCCCACCAAGGATATTTATTAGTAAGGAAGAGAACCCAGGAGATGAGGCAGAAACCAAAAAAACCCAAACTCCCTGCTATCAAGTTGATTCCAACTCATAATGATCCTATAGGACAGAGTTAGAATTGCCCCCATAGAACTTCCAAAGCTGTGTATCTTTCCAGAACCAGACTGTTGCATCGTCTTTGTCCCATGGAGCAGCTGGTAGATTGAACCACCAGCTTTTTGCTTAGCAGCTGAATGCATTAACCAGTGTACCACCAGAGCTCCTGGGGATACAATAACTCTTCTGTTTTGTGTAAATGTAGTCAGGTTTATGATCAGGACTGTTTATGTTATCAGTAAGGCTTCTGGTTAACAGTAGGTTATTAGTAGTTAAGTTTTTGAGGAGTCAGAAATTTTATGTGAATTTTCTACTGTTCAAGGGATGAGCACCCAATCCCTGCATTGTTCAAGGGCCAACTGTACTAATTAAAAGTAAATAAATAAATAATAAAGCAGGCTATTTTACTCAACTTTTTTTTTTCATAATAAACAGTTTGTTAGTGACTCACATCTATTACTATACTAGGTTTTTTTTTTTTTCAGGCATGTCTTCTATTTATATTGGACAGGTACTGAATTTCTAAGCAATAGATATTGTTAGAAAATATAGAGTCAGTGTGTTATTTTTCTAGTACTACTGTAACAAAATATCTAGACGTTAAACCAGAGACATACTTTGTCTCATAGTTCTGGAGGAGTCCAAATTCAGGGCATTGACAGGGCCATACTCTCTCTCTTAGCTAGGGTAAAATCTCTCCTGATCTCTTTCAGCTTCTAATAGCCACAAGTGTTTCTTGCCATTCCTTGACTTGTAGGTGCATCTTTGCATGGCTGTCTTTCTTCCTGTGTCCCTCTCTGTGTCAGTCTTATTTATTTGTAAGGACAGCACTCAAATTTTAGGACTCACCCTAACTGGTACAACCTCATGTTAACTGATAAATCTTCAAAGAACTCACATTTTTAGAGGTAGGCGTTAGGACTTCAGCATATCTTTTTAGAGGACACAGTTCAATCCGTAACACTCTCTTATGCTGCAATTGGTATTGGATAGCTCATGAGCTTTTTAAAAACACATGTTCTCTTCTGTGGTTTTATTCCATATAAAGCTCTGGTGTACTGGAAAGAATATTAACTAAATAGATTATTTAGATTCTTAGATTTATTCATTTGCATTAGACATCAAGCCTACACTTCTATTCCTGCTTGTTACTTGTTATGGAATTAGGAATATTAAATTCTCTGAGTTTTGATTTTCTTATATATAAAGTAAGAATTATAATTCTGTGTCAAAGGATTGTTCTGAGGATGAATTGAAATAATGTAAGCTTTGCCTTCAAATGTTAGAAATTAATAGCAATGAGTATAGTAATGAATCTATTCTATTGTTGGTATATTATGCTCTCTAAAATATCTGATTAAATAAAAACGTTAACATATTCTTTTGTATAGTCTGGTCGAAGTGGGAAGACAATCCCAGAATTAGAGAAAACCATTGGTTTAATGAAAAAAGTAGTTGAAAAAGTCCAAAGAGAAAATGACCAGTTGAAAAAAGCATCAGGAATAATGACCAGTGAGAAAATGGCTAATATTGAGCAGGAAAATGAAAAGTTGAAGGTAATTTTTCTAATGTGATCACTTTTATGAAAATGTTTTACTATTATAGTTCTTAGAAAAATTTTACATATACTCATACAATATAAAATGACCTTAATGGATACAGTAGATATTTTGTACATACAGAAAAAACTTCCTGGAGACAATAATAGTCATAGAATAGCTTTCCTTGATGATTATTATTTTTCCATTACCTTGACAGCATAAAATAATTACCTGTAGCTCTTTAAAATACATACATATGTAGTGTCCAAGACTCAACCCTGAAATTGGTTAGATTGTTTTGGGGTGGATCCGAGCATAGTTGTTGAGCTACCTTATGTTTTTAAGGCAATAGGTCATTCTAATAAGCACCCAAAGTTGAAAACCTTTGATAGAGATGCCCAGTATTCAAGGGGAGACTTTAATTTATATCTCATTAAAAATTGTCTCTAAAACAAACTTTGAGTTAACATTTATGAGTTTACATTTTCTTTCCTTGTTTTGATATCTTACCATTTTTGTATTACTTAGGCTGAATTGGAAAAACTTAAAGCTCACCTTGGACGTCAGTTGAGCATGCATTATGAGTCTAAGACCAAAGGCACAGCGAAAATTATTGCTGAAAATGAAAGGCTTCGTAAAGAACTTAAAAAAGTATAACTTTTATGACCTATTATTTTTTATATTAACTAAGTGATACATCTTGGGAAAATTGAAAATAGATTGTTGATAAGAGTGTCTATTGGAAGCAGACATTAAGAGATTTAGGACTTGTTTTTATATGCCTGCTTTCATCACATCCTTTTACTATTAGGGACATCAATAATATAAAAATTAATAAATTTTAAGTCAGGATAATGTAGAAGTGGAAGGAAGATGGGGCAATCTACTTCCATAGTGATACGGCCTCGGAAACCCAGGGAGGAGTTGCTATGAATCAGGCCTGACTTGACGGCACATAACAACAACAATGTAGAAGCTAGAAAATGTGAATTTATATCTATTTTATATCTTAATATTTATATATTAAGCTCTGTTACTTACTTATCCTGAGAACTAGGGAAAGTTAATTAGCCCTACTGTGTCTCAATTTTCTTACTTATAAAATTGGGAATGATAATTATACCTGTCTCACAGTCCTGCTGTGTGGTTTGAGTTAATTTTTATTCATGTGACTTAGAACTGTGTTAAAGAGTATGTGAAAGTGTTTTATAAAACAAACAATAAAACTAATTTTTATTTAAATGGAAAAATATATTTCTTGACCCAGAAAATAGTATGGATATCTATATGGATAACCTAGGAAATTAAATTGAAATTCAGATACTTGGAATAGTATCTGTGTGTATCATGAAGCCATAGTGATACTGTGCATTGAATATGAATGCTTAATAATGAAAACAGTCTCTGTTACTTGAATATAGTTTATTCCTAAAGATAAGTCTCACAAGTATTAGGGAGTCAAAACAAAGCATCTTTAAATGTGTGAAGACAGAATAATATTCCATTATTCTAAAAATTTTATGGAGAAAACAAAGGGTAAATACAGACTAAAGTAACCCCACTACTACAGTAAAATGCTTATAAATGTATTTTCTCAACCTTATTTGCATGATCTCATGTTCTAATTATTATGACCATATTGCTCTTTTAGAGTGAAAGGACCATTGCATTTTTATTGGAATTTTAATCAGCATTTGAAACTTCAGGTTATTTTTTGTTTTTCATTTTATAATAATAATTTTAAGTTATCCTGCATCTATGAAAACAGTATTATGTTTTGTCATAATATACTAATTAGTTTTTAATGATAGGAAACTGAAGCTGCAGAGAAATTAAGGATAACCAAGAATAATTTAGAGATACTAAATGAGAAGATGACAGTCCAGCTAGAAGAGACTGGTAAGAGATTACAGTTTGCAGAAAGCAGAGGTCCACAGCTGGAAGGTGCTGACAGTAAGAGCTGGAAATCAATTGTTGTCACAAGGTAGGAATAAATAGTTTAAAGCTTATGTAAAGTGTAATCAGTTGTATTTTAAAACATCCTTGTTTTTTTAAAAAAAAGACATAAACTGATGAATTTAATTCCTTCCTATCAACAATTTTTAGTGTCTTTTTGTTTTTTTTATCATGGCATAGCTAAAATGGTTTTCTGAAAACACTTAACTAGTTTGGGTGGGAGGGCACAGAACAGAGCACAGCTTAGTGTGTGACTTAAAAATGTTGGAGCTGAGTGGGCATCATGAAGCTGCTGCCAACTGTGTGCCTAGGATGATGGTGCCCAACGTCCTTGGTCTTGTCTTTCTCCATCTGCAACCTCAACTTCTTGACTATGTTAATTTCCTACCTCAAGTAGAAATGAGAAGATGTATCAGCCAGGAACAGTTGAACTGTCACAACCTGTAATGTACTCGATCTGGGCTTTGCTCCAGTGCTCTTGGAGTTATATCCTGGGCAACTTTCTATTTAGATGGCCCCTGATGGATGAGCTAAGAACAGTACACCTACTCCTCACTTAATGGACTATCGTGTTTTCTGACATTTTGCATTTGTGACAACTTTGAAAAAATCCTCAGGTGGTTCCTCCAGTGGTCGAGGACCTGCTCGGGCCATGGTCAGATCTGGACCACCCTCCATAGGCTACCTTTAACGATATTCTAGAGGCTCCAGCAACGACCAGGCCACACGAAGAATGGCAGCTGACTGGCCACGGAACATGTACTGTTTGTCCATTACATTTTAGTATAGCCATGTAAGGCATGAGACAATGGCAGGATGACGTAGGTCATGGGTGGCAGGGCGGGGGGGGCGGGTCGCAGATCTTTCTTTGGTGACACATTAGGTCTTCCTCATTCTGAAATCCTTATAGTTGTTCTGTTATTTACTTAAAAACCTAGTCGCACTTACTGTGTGAGACCTTGTGATGACTACTGGCACAACTTACCCTTTCATTAAAAAATGGTTCCTTACATTTCTCTTCAAAAGTGATTTTAATGATTTTAATTCTTCAAATAATGTGCTTAGTCTTTAGAGTATATTTTAAAGATCGTCTATGCATTAAAATCTTATTAATTTTCTTTAGTGCATTTGACAAAATATTGATAAATATTCATTTTATGTCATATTTTGGAACATAGTACAGATATCCAGATGAAATCTACATGGAAAATTAAACTTCTAGTCTCCTTGTTTTGACCTTTCACAGTGTAGGTCCTTCCTATTTTCCTGTCAGCTTCATAACTCCTCCATTATACACTGTTTCTCTCATCCATGCTTTTGCACATTTTCCCTCAACCTGGAATCTCCTCTTTGGGTGTGTAAGAGAGAGCCAGAGAAAAGCTTTGCAATCATTAAATATATTCTTAAGATTATCCAGTAATACAGAATTTGATGAAATCTGATGAATTTTACTTTCTATTTTTACTTTGTGAGTGAAAAATGAAGTTTAAACTTTTAGTGTGGTCAAACTCAGGCTCCATCTTTATTTATAACCTTGGGTAATACCTAAATGCTCTATTTTCATTGGCCTATCTGTTGATTAAGAATACTTACCTTTACCATTACCTGTTAAAGCTAAATAAATATGTAGCACAATGCTTGACTAAAAGAAACAATATAAGAAGATAATCTTATTTTTAGTTTGCTCATATGAATTAGCTTTTAAACCAGTGGGAAGAAATATTTGCATATGTACACATTTTTTTTCCTCTATACTTTTAGAATGTATGAAACCAAGTTGAAAGAATTGGAAACTGATATTGACAAAAAGAATCAAAGCATTATTGATCTTAAACAGCTTGTAAGAGAAGCAGCAGAGAGAGAAGAAAAAATTAAGAAGTATACTAAAGACCTTGAGCAACAGGCAAGTAATGTAATTTTTATTTATGTGATAAAATAACGTATTACATCTGAAGCTACTCCTTGGCATTGTTTATTATAGGTGAGAATGAACTTGTGATTAATTCCTCCTCTAGAAGGCTCATCTAAGTGAACGGCATCACCATTCACCCGTTTCTTTAAGGTAGAAATCTTAGATCATCATTGACGCTTTCTTTCTTTCTCATACCCCATATCTTTTCTGTCATTAAATTATGTCAACTCTATTTTCAAAATATATCCCATATCAGACATAAATCACAAATTATCAGCCCCTTCACAACAATACTATATTCAAGCTATTATCTCACACCTGACCCATTAAATAATTTCCTAACTGGTCTCTCTGCTTCCACCCATTTCACTCTAGCCCTGTCCCTCATCTGTCCTCAACACAGTTGGCAAAATGATCCTTCTAAAACATGAAGTAAATCAGTGCTCGTTTCAGCAGCACTTATGCTAACTTTGGAATGATACAGAGATTAGCATGGCCCCTGCGGAAGGATGACAAGCAAATTCATGAAAGTAGCATGTTTAGTACTTCTATTTTACCTCTTAGTTCAATGCATAGTACCTGGGGTCTTAAAAGCTTGCAAGTGGCCATTCAAGGCACAATTGGTGTCTGTTTGCTTGCTACTGCAGAGGAAGAAGGAGAAACAGGAATAGCATAGTGCCTAAGGCACTTGACTGCCAGAAGGCTGGCAGTTCAAACCCACAGCTACTCCTCGGAAGGAAGGTTGGGCAATCTACTTCCATAGTGATACTGCCTTGGAAACCCCAGAAGGGGTCGCTATGAGTCAGATCCAACTTGATGGCACATAACAACATGGACTGTGTGGCTAATTGTCTCCGTGAACAACTGCTTCCATTGCTATGAGACCAGAACTAGATGGTGGTGAGCTAACATCACTGAACATTTTGACCAAAGATTCATAGGAGAATCCTGATCAAAAGGGAGGAAATGCAGAACAGAATTTCAAATTCTTATGGACTCAAGACTTGCTGGAGGTTGGAAGAACCACTGAAACTATTGCCCTGAGATAATCTTTAAACCTTAAACCAAAAATATCCCCTGAAGTTGTCTTAAACAATAGTTTTGCTTAACTAACAAAAAAATGTATGCCTTGAGCATTATACTCTTTTAAGAGCTATCTGTACAGGATCAAATTGACAACAAAACACAAACGCAACCACTGCCTTGGAGTTGTGTCCGACTCATAGCAACCCCTCCTTGGGTTTCTGAGACAGTATCACTGTGGAAGGAGCTTGCCCAACCTTCCTTCCAACGTGTGGGTGGTAGGTTTGAACCGCCAGCCTTCTGGTTAGCAGTCAGATGCCTTAGGCACTATGCCACCAGAGCTTTTAAAACAGAAAGTGTAAAAATAAGATAAGAACCTTAGAGGGCAGTGAATTTATATAATGGGGAAGGAACGATTCAGAAAATGAGGGTAAGAATGGTTACATAACTTGAAGAAAGTAATCAGTGTCAGTAAATAATACACATAAAAACTGTTTAATTGGTATGTATTTTGCTGTGTATATTCTCAACAGTAACCAAATAAATAACATTAAAAAAATAGTAAAGCAAATCATAGAAGTCCCATTCTCAGAATCTTCTCATGGCTCCACATCACCCCTGGAATAAAGTTATGAAGTTCTTTCTATAAGAACCTAAATTGAAGAAAACTATAAAAAACTACTTCAAGAAACCATAAGAGATGTACATAAATGGAAGAACATCCCATGCTCGTGGATAGGAAGATTGAACATTTTGAAAATGTCAGTACCCAAAGCAATCTATACATTCAATGCAATCCCAATCCAGATCCCATCAACATTCTTTAAGGATATGGAAAAACCAATCACTAACTTTATATGGAAAGGAAAGAGACCTCAGATAAGCAAAGCACTACTGAAGAAGAAAAACAAAGTAGGGGGTCGCA
>NW_006922003.1:2588429-2600636 GCF_000298275.1 Orycteropus afer afer | reverse complement strand
CCAAACAAAGTACAGGCATGTGAGTTAAACATTTACCTCAAGTAGACACATGCCCTGGAGAGAACAATCATGGGAGAAGGGAGGGCTGCTTATGCACAGAGACAGAGCTCAGGGTGCAGGAGAGTATGGAGGGATCGACACTGGGAACAGGTAACTATGCGGAGGAAGTGGGAGGGGAGCTGTTGCATTGTGGTAAACTGTGGTGAATGACATGTGACAAAGTATATGTGAAATGCTGTATGGAAAGCGAAAAGCTCTGTAAATCTTCACCCAAATCACAATAAATAATAATAATAATAAAAGAACCTAAATTGTCTGGCAACTGGTTTCCTTACAGACTCCTCTTCTACCACCACCCCCCTCATTCATAATGGTTTAGCCATATTGGCTTTTATTCAACCCTTTCAACCAATCAAACTCACTCATGCTTCAGGGCCCTTGTACTTGTTTCCTTGGTTTAAAATCAGGGAAGGTGTGTGTCAGGGTTGTATTCTTTTACTATATTTACCCAACCTGCATGCTCAGTAAGTCATCCTAGAAGCTGGACTATATGAAGACCAATGCAACATCAAGATTGGAGGAACTGATTAACAACCTGTGATGTGCAGATGATACAACCTTGATTGCTGTTAAGTGAAGTACGTACTGATGGAGAAATTAAAGACCACAGTCTTTAGTAGACCACACCTCAATATACTGGGGGAAAAAAAAAAAAAGAAAGAAAGAAAACTCTCACAGCTGGACCAGTAAGCAACATCGTGATAAATGGAGAAAAGTTTGAAGTTGTCAAGTTTTTCATTTTACTTGAAACCACAGTCAATGCCCATGGAAGCAGCAGTCAAGAAATAAATGTATTGCACTGAGAAAATCTGCAGCAAATGATCTTTTTAAAGTGTTAAAGAGCAAAGATGTCCCTTTTAAGACTAAGATGCACCTGTCCCATCCCATGATATTTTCAATAGATGTAGCATATGAAAGCTGGACAATTAATAAGGAAAACAGCACAAGAATTGATGTGTTTGAATTGTGGGGTTAGCAAAAAAGTATTGAATATACCACAGACTGCCAGCAGAACGAATAAATCTGTCTTGAAGAAATATAGCTGGAATGCCCCTTAGAAGTGAGAATGGGCAGACTTCATCTCTTGTACTTGGCCATGTTCTCTGAAGGGACTAGTCCCTGGAGAATGGTGTCATACCTGGTAGAAAGTCAGCAAAAAAAGGGAAGATCCTCAACAAGATGGATGGTAACACAGTGGCACAACAGTTGTGAGGATGGCACAGGATGTGGCAGTGTTTCACTGTTGTGCAGAGGGTTTTCTGGGTCAGAACAAATTCAATGGTCCCAAACAAAGCAAATTCACCCAAATATTCTCATAGCTCCCTCCCTCACTTCTCATCTCAAATTAAATGCAGGCTCCTCACACAAGTCCTACCTAACCAGTACATAACATCTCCATTTCTCTCTATCCTTCTACCCTGGATTAGTTTTATAGTTCTTCCTCCTGTTTGGTACTAATTAGCACATTACATTGCATCACAACAGTGTTCATTGTTTATCTTCCTTCACCAAAAATAAAGAGCATGCAAGAAGGAACTTCCCCTGTTTTATTCACTACTCGATCCTTAGCATGTAGACAATGCCTGGCATGTTTTTTTGTTGTTAGGTGCCATTGAATCGTCTCTGACTCATAGAGACCTCATGTACAGCCGAACGAAATACTGCCTGGTCCTGTGCCAGCCCCACAATCTTTGCTATACCTGGGCCCATTGTTGGAGCCACTGTGTCAATCCATCTTGTTGAGGGCATTCTCCTTTTTCATTGCCGTGCACTTTACCAAGCATGATATCCTTCTCCAAGGAATGCACCCTTCTTACAACAGGACCAAAGTAGGTGAGATGAAGTCTGGCCATTCTCGCATCCAAGGAGCATTCCGGCTGCATTCTTCCAGGACTGACTTGTTACTTCTTCCAGTAGTCCATGGTACTTTCATTCTTTGCCGCCACCACAACTCAAAAGCATCGATTCTTCTTCAGTCTTCCTTTTTCATTGTCCAGCTCTCAACATGCATATGAGGCGACTGAAAATACCATGGCTTGTGTCAAGTGTACCTTAGTCTTCAGGGAAACGTCTTTGCTCTTCAGCACTTGAAAGAGATCTCTTGCAGCAGATTTGCCCAATGCTATATGTCTTTTGATATCTTGACTACTGCTTGGTGTTGATTGTAGAATCATGTAATATGAAGTCTTCAACAACATCAATCTTTTCTCCATTTATTATGATAGTGCTTATTGGTCCCATTGTGAGGATTTATGTTTTATTTATATTGAAGCGTACTCCACACTACAGACTATAGTCTTCAATAATCATCAGTAAGTGTTTCAAGTCATCCTCACTTTCAGCAAGCAAAGTTGTGTCCTCTGCGTAACTCAGGTGGTTAATGAGTCTTCCTCCAATCCTTATGTCAGTTCTTCTTTATACAGAAATATGGCACATAGTAGTAAATAATTTTTGAATGAATGGTGAATAAAAACACTGTCAGAATTTACGTATGCTTTTAATTCATTATTAGAAGTACAGATTTTTCTTAAATACCTTCTCTCCCCTGTAGTTTCTCCTGTTGCTAACATGTTGCAGTTATGTGGTACATGTTAAAATTGATGAACCAATACTGACACGTTACTAGCTAAAGGCCATATTATATAGAGTTCACTCTTTGTGTTGTATAATTCTAGTTTTTGATAAATGCATAATATATTCCAAAACCAAACCCACTGCCGTCAAGTGATTCCGACTCAATAGCAACCTGTAGGACAGAAGATAACTGCCTCATAAGGTTTCCAAGGCTTTAAATCTCTATAGAAAGAGACTGCCACATCTTTCTCCTGTGCATAATTCTATTAACCATTACAACATTATGTAGACGTTTCACTGCCCTAAACTGTGCTTCACCTATTCATCCCTCTCCATCTATCCCTCAACTCCTAGCAACCACTGATTTTTTTGACCTTTTTCAGAATGTCACTACAGTTGGAATCATATAGTATGTAGCTTTTTCAGACTGGTTTCTTTCACTTTGTAGTTAAATTCCAATGAGTCGTTTCCACTTCATAGGTTCCCCATGCCTTTTCATAGCTTGATTGCTCAATAATACAATGTTACATGGATGTTATAATAGTTTATCCATTCACCTATTCATTTCTTGGTTGTGTACAGTTTTTAGCAATCATGAATAAACCAACTAAACAGTCATCTGCAGATGCTCGTGCAGGCTGAAATTTTCAATTTGGTTAGGTAGTAGCTAGGAGTTTGATTGCTGGTTGTTAATGGTAAGCCTTGTGTGCTTCTGAAAACTCACTTTTTAATATTATGCTTTATTGAAAATGTGGCTCTTTATAAAACCTCAAATTTCCATGTATCTTCTAATTTTTCATTGTGTCCAAAGATTGAGATTCTCAAACATGTCCCTGAAGGTGCGAAGACAGAACAAGGCCTTAACCGAGAGCTCCAAGTTCTGAGGTACTATTCTATGCTCATGTGATTAGGTTTTTTTTTTTTTTTCTTTCTAATGCAACCATGTTTGCTACAGCTGGGAACTAGGATTTTTCAACTACACTGCTTAATAAACTCTTGTTTTACTGATTCAATGGCAAGTGGTTTAGTGCCAGTCTTCAAAATCAATAGTGAAAAAACTCTAACCCCAATCCTAGTATTTCCACTTTTGTAATAGCACAGAATGTATTAAATGTTAATTTTCCCAGGGAAAATGCTAATGAAGGAAGTGGGGGTTCTAATTCCAGGAGTCAGTGTAACCTATTTTCATTAGGCTCCTTCTATAGAAAACTTACTTTGAAATAACATCATATTAGATATTAAGAAATAAATTTTTTTGGGGGGAAGGAGGGGGAAAGAGAGACCAGGCTTGCTGGTCTGATAGAGCCTGATGGAACCACTAAGACTATGGCCCCTGTGGCTTCCAGCCAAACCAAAGACAGGCATATGAGGTGAACATTTAAACTAGGAAGATACACTCCTTGGAGAGAACAATCATGGGCGAATAGAAGGGCTGTGTATGCACAGGGACATAGCTCAGGGGGCAAGAGTGCACGGGGGGATGGACACAGGAAAGAGGTAACTATGGGGAAGAAGTGGGAGGGGAGCTGTTGCATTGTGGGAAACTGTCAATGTCATGAGGCAAAGTGTATTATGAACTGCTGTATGGAAGGTGAATTTGCTCTGTAAACTTTCACCCAAATCACAATAAAAAAAATTGAAAAAGAAAAAAAAAGATAAGAATTTTTATTTCATACTCTCAGAATGGTTCATTGAAGCATTGAGAGTAAAAATGAGTAAATTTGTGCCTTTATAAATATTAGCAAGTTCTAAGCACTGTACGTCACTAGTCCGTAAGAAATGTCCATGTACATTGTGATGTCTTTTTTTTCCTTCTTCTTTAATGTATTATTGTGTTCTAGATTGGCTAATATACAGCTGGAAAAAGAAAAAGCAGAATTAATGCACCAGATAGAAGGTAACAGAGACCAAAGTGGCAATGAAAGCTCTATACCTGGTAATGTATTTCATACACAGTTAACTAACCCACATTTCAAAATTAGGGTTTGCCTTTTTTTTCCCATTGTTCAAAGACTCTGCTAACTGTCTTACTATAAAATCAATCCGTTTTAGCACTGTTTTTTTCTCCCTGCAACAAAAATATTCCCTGTGGGCCCTTTGTCTATAGAGTAACAAGTAAGCCAAGTGTTTTTTCTACTCTTGTTCCATCTGGGTATTAACAGATTTTATCAAGAAACAATATTAAGTAATGAATACTAGGTCTGTTGTTTCCAGTTTCTAAGTATACACTTTTCTAAGCCCTCTGAAGAATTTCTTCTAAATATTACTAATTGTCATTTTGTGGTTATTGATTTTAAAAATATAAACAAATAAACCTTGCCCACATTCTTCTCTCCTTTTACAAAGTAAAATCTTTCTACTCCCATTTCCCTTCAGAAATAATTACTAACCACTCCCTATTTCTTATGTGCATATGTATACTACACACACACACACACACACATTATTTTGTATATATGTACATACATGCATTTTTGGGAGGGTCATGTAAACTTGGATTCATTGAGGTATACGTATTTGTAGCTTTTTCAACTTTTAACAATTTATAGATGGGAATCTGTACATGCAGATCTCTCTTTTAATAATTCCAGAGTATATTATTGCATCAGTATGCCAAACTGAATAATTTCTTTTGATGGACATTTAGTTTGTTTCCAGGTTTCTACTATTAAAATACTATGGTAAACCTCTTACTCTAATCATGCTATTATTTGATAATCTGATGGAAATGCCAAATTCTTCTCCTAAAGAATATACCACTTTACATTTGAACAGTCTTTAAATATTTCATGTAACTTGCTTAATTAGCATCCATCTAGTCTTACTGCTACTTTGTATTAAGGCTGTCTTATCAGTTGTACCAGACACTATGCTAAATGCTTTACAAACACTCTGTAATTTCTTATAATCCTGTGTGGTAGGTAATATTGTTTACATTTTACACATGATAGAACAGATTCAAAGTAACATATCCCCAAGGTCATAAAAGCTAGAAAGTAGCAGAGGCAGGATTCAAAACGTACATCTTGAAACTCCAAAACACCTCCCCACTCCCTACTCTTAACCACTGTATGACACTGCCTCCCCTCCTGGTGACTTAAAGTATGTGTATGTAAATGTTTATTGACCCATCTCTCTCTTTTAAGAGCCACATGGTGTTATTAGGTAGACACTGTATCAAAGACCTATTTTTGGTGTTGGTATTAGGCAAGTTCTCTACTATTTCTAAACCTGTTACCTCAGAGAGAATTTCTGAATCCTCAAATTTTCTGTCTCCTATGGGAGCTCTGGTAGCATAGTGGCTAAGACACTTGCCTGCTAACCAGAAGGCTGGCGGTTCAAACCCACCAGCCACTCCTCGGAAGGAAGGTTGGGCAATCCTACTTCCGTAGTGATACTGCCTCGGAAACCCAAGGAGGGGTCGCTATGAGTCCGGGCCGACTCGACGGCACATAACAACAACAACATGGGAGCTTGGTGTAGTGCCTAAGGCGTTTTGACTGCTAACCAGAGGGCTGACAGTTCAAACTCACCAGACACTCCTCAGAAGAAGGTTGGGCAATCTACTTCTGTAGAGATACCGCCTCGGAAACCCAAGGGGAGGGGTCGCTGTGAGTCACAGTCGGCTCCATGGCAGTAGTTGTTTTTTTTTTTTTCTTTTTATGTGAAGGAGATAAGGATACTTATAATATTTCAAAAGATTGTGAAGGCTTTTCAAAATCAAACCAAAACTTTTCATGAAGTCTGAAGTACTAGCTAAATAGTCGTTAAGATCACTGGGAAAATGCTATATGTAATACTTTTACTGTCTTATTTTGTACAAATCTGGATCATTATCACACTGATTAAGACATCAACTCTAAAAATTCATTAGCTCTTGCCACAAACACCAGGGAGGCCTTGGAATGTAGTTTATTCTACCTTCCAAAGATGGGTTCTGCCTATTCTAATCCCTTAAAATAGTGTAAGAAAATTATCTTTTCCTCCTCTGCATCCTTCTGTCTCCAAGTTATTATCAGGGGACCATTCCAAAGACACCCTAAAGAGGATCATATGGCTGACCCATTCATGAAAACTTTCTGCCCACTTTTTTCCTTAAACTTTAGCATTATTTAAAGGTTACTCCTCAATGGCTGCAAAATAAGACCACATGACACAGCATATGTAATCTTTAATTCAAATGTAGATAAGACTTATTTAGCAAAGATGGCATTAAAGCAAAGATCTTATTTGCCTCTTGACTCTCATAAAATCAGAAGTATGCAACTTCTAGGGGGAAAATCCAATAAATTTAACCAAAGTTTCTTGTGCTAAATTTGTGTACTTTTGATTTTTCTACCAAAGTACTAGGATGATGTCTTACTCATCTTTGAATTCCTTACTCTGCTGCTAAGTGTTTTGCATAGTAATTGCATGCTAAATGTATTTGCCTAACTGGAACAGCCAATGTAATAATGGGTAGCAAAACATTTGACCAGCTTATGGTTGGCTTATAGTGGTTACCCAATGGTCTACTTTTATTAAGGTGCAGTACCAGCAAATTCTTCTGCAAAATATGAATTTCTTCTATGTAAAATGTTAACCTGACTCTACACTTTTAATACCTAGTACCAAAAATAACCAAACTCACAGCGGTCATTTCCGACTCATAGTAACCCCTCCTTGGGTTTCCAAGGCGATATCTCTACGGAAGTAGATTGCCCAGTCTTCCTTCTGAGGAGTGGCTGGTGGGTATGAACCTCCAGCCTTCTGGTTAGCAGTCAGATGCCTTAGGCACTACACTACTAGAGCTCCCTTAATACACAGTAGATGCTTTTCTGTATTCTGATATTGCCAAAATACAGTATTCATATCCCAAAAAATATTTCAGCATCAAATGCTCAATTTTCTGGGTTCTAAGCTTCTTAAGTTTCCTGCTTATTCCCTAAAACAAATTGTTCATCTTGAACCCACTCATAATCAGAGAAAGTTGACCCTCATCTTTATAACTTCTTTGACAGATACTGATCAACTAAAGGAAAAGGTAAAAGATATAGAGACACAGCTCAAAACTTCAGACCTAGAAAAGCAGCATTTGAAGGTAATTATTCAATTATATCTGATTCTAGAACTATAAATGTTTTGGGAAAACAGTTGTTGAAGCTATTTTTATCATTGCCATCTTAGTGTTAAGTATATATTCTAGAACTTCCTGGTAATTAAATTTTATACTTAAAATATTTGGTCTTGATATTGCAAGTTCATTATGTTGTAGAGAGTTGCTATGAGTTGCAGCTAGCTTGACGGCAACTAACAGAATCATGTTAAAAATATTAAACGAGCTACAAAAAAACTCAGATTAAACAAATAGAAAAGACAAAAGTAAGTTTATTTTTTGTCACAAAAATAGTTTATTATTTTAATATTTTCTTAACTGAAGTGTTGGGTCCATTGGGAGCATTTTTTTTTTTTTTTTTTTAGTACCTTTTGAAATTTTTGAAATGAACTTTCTTACTGCTTTTAACACTTTGTAAACAGAACAAAAGGGCATGAATATTACAGTTAGCTAGCGATCTCTGGCTATTCGACTAGTCTTTAAACTTCAAATTATCCCTTTACTCAGATGCCTAACTTGTACTTACACAGAAGCCCTACAGTTGCCCTAATAATAAATATATTTACAAGGTGATCATTGAAATTTAATATACTTGTAAACAAAGTATAAATGAAGCTTAAACCAAAACTTTTAACCAAAATAGCTTCCATGCTATGAATAGCCAAGTGTTTCTGATTGCCTCACTGAGAGCACCTAATAGGCTTGTGAAGAAAGATTAGGTTCCACCATAATCTAAAAAAATTGACAAATTTTAACCAAGGAGAACTTAACCTGTAGAAGAAATACTTTTTGACAAGTAATAAACCAATGATGTCTTATTAACAAAACGTTAAGAATATACTTCTGCTTTTATAACTACATTTGATTTTATTCAGGTTGCCTTAACTCTCATGTTTATAATTAAACCTCTAGTTTTTAAATCTAGAAAATGTATTATATTCCTATGAACCTTTTAATGATAATGTTTCTATTAGGAGCAAATAAAAAAGCTGAAAAAAGAACTGGAAAACTTTGATCCTTCATTTTTTGAAGAAATTGAAGACCTGAAGTATAATTACAAAGAAGAAGTAAAAAAAAATATTCTCTTAGAAGAAAAATTAAAAAAACTTTCAGAACAGTTTGGAGTTGAATTAACTAGTCTTACAGATGCTTCTGAACAATATGAAGATGAAGAGGAAAGTCCTGTTAATTTCCCCATTTATTAATGGCCACTTATATAAATAATATATTAACTTTGTAAGTTAAAATTCCATCTGGCAGTTAAGCCAGTCTCTCAACTGCAGAATGTCCTTCTCCTTATTTTATTGTACCTTTTACTCAAATTGTAATTTTAGTAAATAAAATGTGAAATTCTTAACTTAGTAGGAAAGTATATTTTTGAAGAATTTAGATTAAGTTATGATTAACCAGATAGGCAGTGAGCTGTGGTGACTTGCTACATACACTCATGTTTTAAGTTATTAAAAAAGATATAACATTTTAACATTTAAAATTGGGGTTTTTATATATAGTTATATATTTATATGTGCTAAGATTCTTGAATTCAAAATATATATAGGTAATGAGGATGAGCCTTATCTTGTTAAATGTCTATAAAGAATAAATTACACTTTAACTATTTTATTTTAAAAATAAATGATCCATAATTATTGCCTTAATTGTTGTCTTTATATGACAACCCAGCCATAGTGGATACAAACAGCCTTTGAACAAGCTTGGTAGCTGACTGTAATTTACATTTTTAAGTCTAGAGTTTAAAATCAGCCACTGATTTGGAACAAAAGTTTGAATAGACATCTGCAACTAGAAAATTCATTTTTTTTAAACACTGGAGAACGTACTGGTAATTCAACACTGAACAACAGGAAGCTTGAGGTATTTTTTACCTTCTAAACATTCAGAATATATAAGATTCAAATACAACGTAAAGCTTAATTATATTTCCATTTATACATCAAACATTGTATCTTTGAGTCTACCAAATTTCTGATTATGTATTTTTGAAAAATAATTAAACAAACTTTTAGAATCAAAGGCATAGTCATATTTGTTCAGGTCCATATTGATAATAACTGGTTTTGAATTCATGTAAGTGTCTGGAATTGGCCAATGTAAGCCAAGATGATGGCGATGGACCTGGAAAGAGAAAAAAGGGTATTAGCTATAACCTACAGATACTATCTTTATTCACCTACTTTACTTTGAGTGCCTGTTATCTGCCAAAGCAGCTCTACTGGCACACTGGTTAAGGCTGCTAACCAAAAGGTAGGGGTTTGAGCCAACCAGCAGGAGAAGGATGAAGGCAATCAGCTTCAGTGAAGATGTACAGCCTTGGAAACCCTATGGAGCAGATTTACTTTGTCCCATAGGGTCACTATGAATCCACTTGATGGCAGTGAATATATATTGCCTGCCACATGTATATAAGTCTCTTATCCTACCCTTTATTATTTTCCCCATAGTGGTTCTCCTCCTGACACATTACATGTTTACTTTTTACTATTTTCCCAATTAGAATGTAAGCTTCAAAAAGGCAGACCTTTTCCTGCTGACTCTCTATTTCCAGCAACTGGAATATGCCAGGAACATCATCAGGAGCTCATAAAAATTAAATGAATGATAGCATGTTTCTATGTTCAGGAGCTAGCAGTTGAAAATCTGAGTGAGAGACATTCAAACGAAAGGAGTATCATGTAATAGACCTCAAGACTGAAGAATGAATGGTGGTGTTTTTTGCTCTTACTGTGATTAGGTAAGTATGGTCAAAACATACACAATGTAGAGATGTGTGTGTGTGGGGAGGGCAGTTCTGCCAAGTTAAGGAAGGGCCAGATATGAACAATCTCAGTGTCACTTAAGTTTTATGCAAGGACATGTCTTTCTCAGTGACCTGTAAAGAATGGACAGGACAAGAGTAAAAGTGAAAGATAATGTTTATGTGAGTGATACAGTTCATTCAAACATGAATCTTTGCCTAAAATAAAGTAATAGCCAATTGGATGGGGAGAAGTAGACAGATTCAATATATCGAAATCTTTAAGAACAGACAATGGGATGTATGAAGTAATAAAAACAGATAAAAATTTTATCCAAGCTCCAGCTTCAGTGAATGGTGTGAAGTCAGGGGGTTAATATGACTAGATCCAGTTTGAACATTATGGATTTCACTTATCAGTGAAGTTAAATAGACAAGTATAGGAGACAGGTGTAAAGGGCAAAAATATATAATTTATTCTTTATTTATCAACTGTTATCTCTATTCATTCAGTAGACTCTAAAAGTAGTAAGCTGAGAGCAATGCTGCACAGTTAAACTGTGCAGGCTCTCGGAGAGCACTAAGGTGCAACATGAACCTCCCAAGAGGGTTGTAGTATGCAGAATTTTCTAGAGATTTTAATCATGCAACTCTTAATACTAAGATGTGCAATTCTTAATATTAAGATGCATATCTAGACCAGTGCCCCATAGAAAGCATATTGGAAAACATTTTTGCATATAAAGAATGGTGGCATGGGAGATGAAATTAAATTTCTTACAAATCAGAATCACTGCAATTCTTTGATAGAATTTTAGTGCCATTTCTAATTTGATGCAAGAATATTAAACAATATAATCCCACAAGTTTTTTTTTTTCCTGCCATTACCTTGATTAAACAGCCATCATTGCAATGCCATACTATTCCTTCAATTTTACCCTCTCTGCAACCTTCGAACCAGGACAACAGATCATTGTGCTTCAGTGTAGGCAGATTTCTTACTTGAAATGCTCCATGTGGAATAAGAAGATGTAATGGATGCTTCTTGCTTCCTAACCCTAAGTGATAAAATTTACCAGTTAGCTATACTTATTCTAAAGACCTCTTCAAAGAGAATGAGAAAATTTCTCTCTCCGACTGAAAAATAGCACCTTATCCCATTAATTCCAAATTGTGCTTTCATGTACTTGCATACCTGTGGGCCAAATCTAGCCAAATCGATTTTATAAAAAGTTTTATGGGAACACAGACATACCTATTTCATTTACATATTGCCTATGACCCATTCCACAGGTATGGACTACTAAGCCTCAATATTTACTATCACTGAATTTTTGTCTGACAGCCCTGACACAAGTCTGATGAATTATATAGTTACTATTTTAGCTTCTTTACACCTGCCAATCAATCAACTTGTGGACTCTGTATAGGATTAGTGCTACTCCACTGGTCTACCTTCTCATCCGTCATCAATCTACTCTTTAGTACTCTCAGGATTCGCACTCCCTTCATTGTAGCGTATGTTTTGATAAGCAATTTATTGCCAACTGTTTCTTTTAACCCCCCTAACTGGATCGAAAGTACATCAAAAGCAAACACTTTTTTCTTTTTTGTGAAGGACTAATCAAAGTGTAGGAGCTCTGGTAGCATAGTGGCTAAGGCACTTGACTGCTAACCAGAAGGCTGGCGGTTCAAACCCACCAGCCACTCCTCGGAAGGAAG
>NW_006922003.1:2584813-2588329 GCF_000298275.1 Orycteropus afer afer | reverse complement strand
GACTACTGTGGCTGTATAGTAAGTAGGTTTTAAGATCCGGCAGTGTGAGACCTCCTACTTTGTTTTTCTTCTTCAATAGTGCTTTGCTTATCCAAGGTTTCTCCTTCCATCTTCTTCTGATGCTTCCTGCATCATTCAGTATTTTGCCCATATAATCTTTCAAAATTGCAATTCGAGGCTTAAATATTTTCCTCAGTTCTTTCAGCTTGAGAAATGCCAAGCATGTTCTTCTCTTTGATTTTCTAACTTTGGGTCTTTGCACATTTCATTATAGTAATTGGCTTTGTCTGCTTGAGCTGTTCTTTGAAATTTTCTGTTCAGCTCTTTTATCGTGTCATTTACTCCATTTGCTATAGCTACTCTTCTCTCAAGGGCAAGTTTCAGAGTCTCTTCTGACATCCATTTTGGTCTTTTCTTTCTTTCTCGTCTTTTTAATGACCTTTTGCTTTCTTCACAGATGATGCTCTTGATGTCATCCCACAATTCTTCTGGTTTTCAGTCACTAGTGTTCACTGCATCAAATTTATTCTTCAGATAGTCTCTGAATTCAGAAAGGACATATTCAAGGTCATATTTTGGCTCTCATGGACTTGTTTTAATTGTCTTCAAGTTGAACTTGCATATGAGCAATTGATGGTCTGTTCCACAATCAGCTCCTGGCCTAGTTTTGGGTGAAGATATTGAGCTTTTCCATCTCTTCTTGCCATAGTTATAATCAATCTGATTCCTGTGTACTCCATCTGGTGAAGTCCACATGTAGAGCTGCAATTTGTGTTGTTGAAAAACGGTATTTGCAAATTTGTAAAAAAAAAATTTGTTTTTGCAAACTTCTATCATGTAATCTCCAGAATTATTTTTCTCACCAAGGCCAAATTTTCCAACTACCAGTGATTCTTCTTTGTTTCCAACTTTTACATTCTAATCACCAGTGATAAGCAACATATCTTGATTGCATGTTTGGTCAATTTCCGACTGCAGAAGTTGATAAAAATCTTCAATTTCTTCATCTTTGGCTTTGGTGGTTGGTGCATAAATTTGAATAGTAGTAGTATTAATGGGTCTTCCTTGTAGACGTATGGATATTATCCTATCACTGACAGCATTGTACTTCACAACAAATCTTAAAACATCTTTTGTGATGATAAATGCCACGCCATTCCTCTTCAGTTTGTCATTCCTGGCATTGTAGATCGTATGGTTGTCTGATTCAAAATGGGCAAAACCGGTCCATTTCAGCTCACTAATGCCTAGAATATCAATCTTTATGTGTTCCATTTCATTTTTGACAACTTCCAGTTTTCCTAGATTCATACTTCGTACATTCCATGTTCCAATTCATGAATGTTTGCAGCTATTTCTCAATTTGAGTTGTGCCACATCAGCACTTGGAGGTCCTGAAAGATTTAGTTTATCCATATCATTAAGGTTGGTTCTACTCTCATGAAGCATCTCTTTCCCAGTTGTATACTGAGTGCCTTCCAACCCAAGGGGCTTGCTTTCCAGCACTGTGTTGGACAATGTTTCCAAGCTATTCATAAAGTTGCCCAATAATGTATCAGACTGTTTCTCTGCTATTGATAAGGTTTTCTCTGACCAATGTTTGAAGTGGATGGCCTCCTCCTTTTTCCTAGTCTGTCTTAGTCTGTAAGCTGTGTTGAAATCTGTGCACCATGTGCAACTCTGCTGGTGTCTAAACACCAGTGGCACAGTCTCAAGCCTCACAGCAACATGCAAGCCTCACAGGATGACAAACTGACAGACACAATTGTCTCCCTTAGTTGCTGGAAACCTCTGTGCTGTCCCCTTACCTAATTCCTACCTGGAACCTGCCACTCTGTGGTCCCTGGCAGCTCCCTCCTATTCCTGGCTCTAAGGGCCTTGGGGCCTGCTTTTGCTTTTGCCTCCTGCTTTTGCCTCGACACTCTTTTACCTGGATATCCTGCCACTCCTGAGGCCACTCCTGCTCCCTTCCTTTCCTGGCTCTAGGCAGACTTTGGGGAGGCTGAATTAGAGAAACCCAGGACTCCAAGAAATGAGGCACAGTTGCGGGAAGAGAGACACAGTGAAAACAGGTGGATCAAGAGGTTTTACATATATTTAGCTACAAATCTTGCAACCAGATCTATAACATCCAGATAAAGAACGGAAATATTAGGAAAACATTTTTAAAGGTTTCAAGAATATGCTTTCAAGGAAGAGTGGAAAAATAAAGAATATGCTTTCATATATAAAAATATTTAAATTACAATTTTCTATTTTCCCCTAAGTGTTTAAATTATACAGAATATCACGTATTTAAATGCCATATATATATTTTCGCTCTTTAAATCATGAAAAGAAAAAAAAAAAGATCCACCAACCTTTTGAATTTTCTTTTGAATGCAGAAATTTTTTAAATCTTTTCTCAGCTTGTTTGTTGGGTTTTCTATCTAGCCGAGCCCAAAGGTATGGCTGACCTACAACAAACAAACAAAAACAGTAAGAGGAAAAGAAAGGATAAGAGGCAAGCAAGAAAAATTATGTTGAAAGACAGTTCAGATTAGCATTTTGCTATAAATAAATGTCATCTTCTCTAAGAAAAGTGCAGTCTAATGACACACACAACCTAGCAGTATGACCTGTGGTTAAAGAATAGTAAGGATGAGGGGAAAAAGTAAATCTTTTATACTATCATAACAGCATTCCATAGCCACATCTTAATAACTAAACTAGCACTTATGAGAAAGTGAGGCTACCTCTTTACTAACTGGAAACTTAACCAGACAATTCTACTGTGACACTTCCTCTGTGCTGCAACTGTAAACACCAGCAGGCTTGGAATTAGCCTGAGCTGTTTTGTATGACACTGTTCACTGGTCAAGGTATGAAACATACTAAATGTGTTACTTTGTAATGAGGGTCCAAGGTGTTTCAGGACAGTATGTCAGTATTCTTTAGTGGTAATAGTAAGATCCATGATTTTTGTATCTCCGTGAGACCCCAAGGAGCTCTGGTGGCACAGTGAAGCATTCACCTGCTAACCAAAAGTTGGCTGTTTAAGCTCACTGGGCAACTCTGCAGGAGAAAGACAAAAGTACTCTTGCTTCCAAAAAGATTTACAGTCTTGGAAACCCTACGGGACAGTTCTACTCTGTCATACAGGGTCACTATGAGTCTGAATCAACTCAATGGCAGTGTGTCTGGAGACCCTAGGAAGGTGCTGTTGTTGAGGCTGGTGACTTAACAAGGAATATACCCATGTGACCAGCAAAATATAAAAATCTCCAGCTGAGACTCCATTTTAGACTCTTGGATCCCTGCACACATCAGTGGTTCATGATCTGAGACAGTGTGACCTACCAGAGCCTTATATTTGTTGTCGTTGTTGTTATGTGCCGTCGAGTCAGCCCCGACTCATAGCGACCCCTCCTTGGGTTTCCGGGCAGTATCACTACGGAAGTAGGATTGCCCAACCTTCCTTCCAAGGAGTGGCTGGTGGGTTTGAACCGCCAGCCGTCTGGTTAGCAGGCAAGTGTC
>NW_006922003.1:2579000-2584713 GCF_000298275.1 Orycteropus afer afer | reverse complement strand
CAGCCACTCCTCGGAAGGAAGATGGGGCAATCTACTTCCGTAGTGATACTGCCTCGGAAACCCAAGGAGGGGTCGCTATGAGTCGGGTCTGACTTGACGGCACATAACAACAACAACAACAAATCAAAGTGTATCATGAAATGTCTTCTATTTAGTTTTACCTATTTCAATTAATACCAAACACTCATCCATGAAAAGCCCATTTTAAATCAACTTACTTAACCCAAATTTTAAAAAGCAATGAAAAGTTACACCTGAGTAGATTACCTTTCATACATAGTTCCATCATGCTATCACAGGAAAGAATAAGAAGGTAAAATCAACCTTTTAGATTAGTAAATCAAAAAAGGTTAGAATCATGCATAAATTCTTCCACGGATAAAAATAGCTTTAATCCTAGAAGTTATGTGGTAGGCATGTCTTTACATGTTTTTTTTTTTTTTTTTTTTTTTTAAGCTGACCCTAACAAGTTGTCTTTATAAATAAGTTATTATAACTGAAAAAGAAAAAGGCTTTACTCACCATAAGGGTTTCCATTGATATTTGTTCCTATAAGCTCCAATGTTTGTTCTAGCAGATCTGATAGTGGCACTGCACTAATTTCCAAAAGTCCTGGATCATCAGGATCAGGCTTCAAGACCAGAGCAATTTCAAATTCATAGTTGACTACAGAAGAATGCCAGCAATACTGTTTGTTGTTTTTCTCTACTGGTACCCAGCCTATGATTTAAAGAAAAATGGTTTTATTGTTTTTTCTCTGGATTCAGACTACACTTAATTCTTCTTTTTTTTTCTTCTAAATTTTCCACTTTCTAGATGTTCTATCACACAGATAACACTTTTAAAGACAGCAAAAAATTAAGTTTTACCACTTTGTTTTAATCATAAAGGTTTATTCTGTTGAGAATTAACCTGTAGTTTGATTATTCACTACGAAGCACCCAGCATTTCCTCACTACAACAACAACAACACACTGCTGTCAAGTCAGATCCAACTCATAGCAACCTCTCTTTGGGTTTCTAAGGCAGTATCACTATGGAAGGAGATTGCCCAACCTTCCTTGGAGGAGTAGCTGGTGGGTTTGAACCACCAGCCTTCTGGTTAGCAGTCAAATGCCTTAGGCACTATGCCATCAGAGCCCGACTAGAAAATTTAAATACCCTGATTTAGGAAGAAGTGCCACTCTTAAGACATGGGATTAAAACTTTTCATAAAATAATTGTCTACCTTTTCTCCTTAAGGACAAAATACATATATATGCAAGTAAGTGCTCTGCAACTAAATGAATTGTCACCGTCTTTACTGAATAATCTTTTGATTCCGTATTTTTGAATGTTACTGGTATGTCCTTCCTCACTCTTGTCAGAATAAACTCCTTCACTGGAGGAATTCCTTCCAAAAATAAATATGACAAACTACAGCATATATACCATTGTGGCCTCCATATGTTTGGTCTTCATTTCTTACCCAGATTATCTACCAGCTTCTTTGGTGGTTTGCTAGCCTCCAGTGAAACCCACCCCCCATTTTTACCATAGTTTTATCTTTCTAAATTTAGATTTAGTTCTGCCATACCCTCAATTAAAATCATCATCTTTAAATTCCTTTAGATAGAACACAAGCCCATTCTACATCTATAGTCTCAATTTCCATAATCTCTCCAAGATGTCATATACCCTCCAATATTCTTGCCACAAGGAAGTTTAATCTGAAATTTCCCAGAGACACTATGATCTCTTCTCTTCCTGGGAGTTTGCCTAGACTTAGCTTCCCTTTCCTTGCCAGCTAACATCCTGGTTCTTAAGCTTCAGTACCAGTGTCAACTGTTGTAAGGTTCCCCTAGCTACCACAGATTGAAGTAGGAATTCCTCCTCCTTTATCCCACTGTACCTGTATATTCTTTCCTCTTTGTCCTTCAATCACACTACTAGTCATCAATTTCCCCCCAAGGTCTAAAGGATCATTGAAGACAAGAGGTCTAATCTTCATTTTGGTATTACCAGAACCTAAAACAATGCTTTGCATAAAATAAACACTTAAGAAATGGCGGATGAGCCAATTCTTAATCTGGAACATCTTTCTACCCATCAGGATATAGTTCCAAAAAATTTCCCATCCACAGAATGGGATTTCACCTATAGTAAAAAACTATTTTCAACTCCTTCCACTGAGATACTCTTCTTAGATCACTGAAAAGTATCCAAATCAAACACCAAACCCACTGCCATCAAGTGGATTCCAACTCATAGTGACCTTATAGGACATAGTAAAACTGCCCCATAAGGTGTTTTCAAAGCTGTAACTCTTTACAGAAAGAGAATGCCACATCTTTCTCCCAGAATGGCTAGTGGGTTCAAACCAACAATCTATCAGCAGCTGGACACTAAAGAAAATGTCCTTTAGACCTTGAGGGGAAACTGATGACTAGCAGTGTGACTGAAGGACTAAGAGGAAAGAATATACAGGTACAGTGCTATAAAAGAGGAGGAATTCTTACTTCAATCTGTGGTAGCTAAATGAAGCTTTCAACAGTTGACACTTGTACTGAAGCTTAAGAACCAGGAAGTTAGCTGGCAAGGAAAGGGAAGCTAAGCCTAGGCAAACTCCCAGGAAAAGAGCATAGTGTATTCGGGAAATTTCAGACTATATATTTTAGCTCTTTAAATCATAACAAACCACTGTGCCATTGTGCCACCAGAGCTCCTCTTGCAGAAACATAATAATACATTTTCCTCAGATAAAGAGCTCCTGATATCTCAGTCCAGAATGAATCAATCTATCCTGTCAAAGTAAAACTTTAGAACTATTCCCACTCAATGCTTTACTAATTTTCACAAATCACAACTAGTAAAATACCATCTTAGAAAAGATTCTAAGCCTGAGATAACATTCTTGATATGAAACACCTCTGGTATAAAATGCTTCACTGCACATAAATTTGGTTCAGAAATTCTGCATTATCTATTGACTATTAGCTATATAGATTAAAAAAAAAAAAGAGAACCACAATAAAGTTATAAAACTGACTGAATGGACCATTTGTTTTTTATACCAGTGAACTCTAAAGGCTTTTCAGAAGAGATTTTGTGATACCAGGAATGTGTCCATTTTCATCAGGGACTGCTTTCCCATTTATTTGTTCTATGCCCTTCGCTGGCATCCAGCACTCTGGAACAGGTTTGAAGTCCTCCTCAACATTCCAAAAAAATTCTAAAAAGAATTAGATAATCTTATATGTGGCAGCACTTTCAAAAAACACAAAATACCAAACAGATTTAAAATAAAAATTAACTCCATAAAATCAGGTGTATAACTATTCTCCATGCATTATCACACAACATGACTGTACTCAGGGTTAAGGTATTGACAATTTATATTTTTAATTTGGAACACAACACCATTTGTACGTATTGTCTAAAGTGGCAATATTTCAAGTATGTGCTTATTTGAGATGAATTTAATTTTTACACACTATGAATGAAAATATATACATAAATTATATACATGAATGAGTGTATATATACTTGAATGAATGTAGGTATCAACTATATATAACATTCAGAGGCATTTCAATATAGTAACTTAAAATACTAATTTTCTTTTGAGATTTGTGCCTGGTTACAAAATTACATATCTGTCCTTTTTGTGCAGACTGAAAATTAAATGTGACATTATATTATGTAGTAATCTCTATATTATTATTGTTGTTACGTGTTGTCAAGTTGGACCCGACTCACAGTGACCCCTCCTTGGCTTCCAAGGCAGTACCGCTATGGAAATACATTGCCCAACCTTCCTTCCAAGGAGTGGCTGGTGGGATTGAACTGCCAGCCTTCTGGTTAGCAGTCAAGTACCTCAGGACGCTACCAGAGCTCCTTAGCAATCTCTATATTTTAATAAAATTGACTCATACTATAATGAAGTCACGGAAATGTTGTTGTCTGACTCATAGCGACCCTATGCACAGCAGAACAAAACACCACCCAGTCCTGGGCCAGCTCCATGATTCTTGCTATACTTGAGCCCATCGCCGCTGCCACTGTGTCAATCCATCTCATTGAAGGCCTTTCCCTCTTTCTTCGACCTTCCACCTTACCAAGCATGACATCCTTCTCCAAGGAATGGTCCCTTCTGACAACAAAGGGATGTGAGACACAGTATGGCCATTCTTGCTTCCAAGGAGCATTCTGGCTGCACTTCCTCCAGGACAGACCTGTTAGTTCTTTTAGCAGTGCACAGTACTTTCAGCATTCTCACAGCTCAAAAGCATCAACTCTTCTTCAGTCCTCCTTATTTATTGTCCAGCTCTCACATGCATATGAGGCAACCTAAAATACCATGACTTGTGTCAGGTGCACCTTAGTCCTCAAGGAGACATCTTTGCTCTTCAGCACTTGAAAGAGGTCCTTTGCAGCCGATTTGCCCAGTGCTATACGTAACAACAACAACATATGTCGTCTGATGTCCTGACTGCAGCTTCCACTGACGTCAACTGTAGAACCAAGCAATGTGAAATATTTGACAATTTCAATCTTTTTTCCATTTATCATAATGCTGCTTATAGGTCCAGTTGTGAGGATTTTTGTTTTCTTTATATTGAGACGAAATCCATACTGCAGACTCTATTCTTCAATCTTCATCAGTAAGTACTTCAAGTCATCCTCACTTTCGGCAAGCAAAGTTGTGTCTTCAGCGTATCTCACGTTGTTAATGATTCCAGCCTCTCGGATCATTTGCTCAGCATACAGATTTAATAAATATGGTGAAAGGATACAACTCTGATGCACTCCCTTCTTGATTTTAAACCATGCAGTGTGCCCTTTTTCTGTTTGAATGACAGCCTCCTGGTCTATGTCAAAGATTCCTTATGAGTACAATTAACTGTTCTGGAATTCCCATTCTTCTCCATGTTATCTACAATGGGTTATGATGATCCACACAATCAAATGCTTTTGCATAGTCAATACAACACAAGTAAACATCATTCTGGTATACTTTGCTTTGAGCCAAGATCCATGTGACATCAGCAATGATATCACTCGTTCCACGTCCTCTTCTGAAACCAGCTTGTATTTCCGGAAGTTCTCTGTCAATATACTGCTGCAATCGTTTTGAATTATCTTCAGTAATATTTTACATGCATGCGATATATTAATGATATTGTTTGGTAATTTCCACATTTGGTGGGATCACCTTTCTTTGGAATCTGTACAAATATGGATCTTGGTATAGTGACCCTCTGTATTCCTTCCATCTTCTTTTTTTTTTTTTAATTAAGCTGTTTATTCATTGATTCAGACATTATGCCTTACTTTTTTTTTTTCCTCTTTATTGTGATTTGGGTGAAGATTTACAGAGCAAATTCACTTTCTATACAGCAGTTCACATATACTTTGTCTCATGACATTGACCACAGTTTACCACAATGCAACAGCTCCCCTCCCACTTCCTCCCCAGTTACCTCTTCCCTATGTCCATCCCTTCATGGATTCCTGCCCCTGAGCTGTCTCCCTGTGTATAAGCAGCCCTTCTTTCTCCCATGATTGTTCTCTCCAAGGAGAATATCTACTTGAGGTAAATGTTCAACTAATATGCCTGTCTTTTGTTTGGCCGGAAACAACAGGTGTGGGTTCAATTCCAGACCTGAAGGGCAGCTAGGGGCCATAGTCTCAGTGGTTCCACCAGGCTCTGTCAGACCAGCAAACCTGGTTC
>NW_006922003.1:2529527-2573400 GCF_000298275.1 Orycteropus afer afer | reverse complement strand
CAACCTTCCTTCCAAGGAGTGGCTGGTGGGTTTGAACCGCCAGCCGTCTGGTTAGCAGGCAAGTGTCTTAGCCACTATGCTACCAGAGCTCCTCCTAGAGCCTTATATAGGGAGGACAAAAGGAACTTGCACCAGGCCTCTCCAGACCCCTTTCTGTGAGGTGTATATCCTACTATAATGCCCTTACTACACTGTGCATCCTTTTTCTTAATAAACTATGGATTTGTCAACAGTATCATTTTGGATTTTGTGAGTCTTTAGCAATCCAATCCTGTTTATCTGCTACCAGTATGCATACTCATGCAAAAGTTAACGCATTTGAATCATCTTAATAGCCTTTAAAATTTTTACACTTCCCTCAATATATAAATCAGAAGTTTATTTTAAAATTGTTATACTTCATCTAGACATTCTATATTTACTTATTAACCACTCAAATAAATAATATGAAGCTGATTAAAAATAGATTCTGTCATTTCTGGTCAAATGGACCTTTGTTCTTCATACCAGTAAACATTTTTTTTTTTTTTAAAGCATTTCAAAAGAGATTTCCTGATACTAAGAATGTGTCTATTTTCATCAGGCACATTTATCATATTGCACAACCTTTAATGAGCATCAAATAAATGTTACCTTCCTTTCTTCCTCAAAAGAAAAAATTATATAAACAATAAATGTCACAATTTTGACATTATTATTTTGCTATTATACTTAGGTTTCATCCAAGGGTTTATGAAGAACAAATACCCTATTTCAGATTTATATGGTTTGTAAAATGATTTTTTTTTTTAAAGTAATATTTACAATAAAACATTCATTTTATTTTACCTTTGTAGGTAGAAACGTAACAACATGTCCCATCCACTTTTTCTGTTGGAATTGCACTATATATATCCGCATCTAATGCCTTGTGATTTATAGTTTCAGTTGCCAAAACTTTAAATGGCTTAAAAGAAAGAAAGAAAACTGGTTTAAGACAGACAGCCTCTATGCCTTTGCACATACTCTCACTTGGAATCTTTTCAATTTTATTAGTTCTAAGGGATGATCTCTTCTTCATCCAATTAAAAGTTTGAAAAACTGCTTGTGAGGTTCTCCTGAACCTCTCTCCCTTCTATGCTATTCTAGCAATACTTGTTTTTCCACACAGCTCTGTAATTATTTATATGCTTGTACTTTAAGAGTATACCACTTGTCTGTCAGTTTGTCACACTGTGATGACTTGAGAGTTGCTGTGATGCTGGAAGCATTGCAACCAGTATTTCAAATACCAGCAGGGTCACGTCATTGACAACCTGTGATATGCAGATAATACAACCTTGCTTGCAGAAAGTGAAGAAGACTTATAGCACTTACTGATAAGAGATCAAAGAGTACAGCCTTCAGTATGGATTATACTTCAACATAAAGAAAACAAAAATCTTCACAAATGGACAAATGAGCAACATTTGATAAACAGAATGAAGTTGTCAAGTACTTAATTTTACTAACCCATTTTTCTTGGCACTCACTTGGATCCACAATCAAAGCAGTAGTCAAGAAATTAAAGGACATACTGCATTAGACAAATGTGCTGCAAAAGCACTTTTTAAAGGGATAGGAGCAAAGATTCACTTTGAAAACATGGTATTTCACTTGTCTCATATGCATGTGAAAGCTGAACAATGAATAAGAAGGACCAAAGAATTACTGATGGATTTGAATTGCGGTGTTGGCAAGGAATACTGAATGTATTCGTTGAAGAACAGAAGACCTACTGGTAGAAGAATGAACAAATCTGTCTTGGAAAAAGTACAGACAAAAATGCTCTCTAGAAGCGAAGATGGCAAGACTTTGATTCCTGTAATTTGGACATATTATGTGATAAGTAGGGAACAGTCCCTGGAGAAGATCATTATGCATGGTAAAGCAGAGGGTCAATGAAAAAGGGGAAGACCCTCAATGAGATAGACTTACACAGTGGCTACAACAATGGGCTCAAGCACAGTACCAACTGTAAGGACTGCACAGGACTGGGCAGTGTTTTGTTCTGCTGTACACAGGCTCACTATGAGTTGGAACCCACACAACAGCACCTAAGAACAATGTAGGAGTACAAGAGTTCTCCAAAATTAGCTTGATACCAGGTGCCATGCCCTAAGCATCTCTTGCACACAACACGGCATTCAGTAAGTGTTCAATATGTTGAACCATTTGCTTGACAATTATTTAGAAAATGTCTGTTATGGGTAAAGTGGGAACTCTGGTAGCATAGTGCCTAAGGCATCTGACTACTAACCAGAAGGCTGGTGGGTTTGAACCACTCCTCGGAAGGAAGATGGGGCAATCTACTTCCGTAGTGATACTGCCTCAGAAACCCAAGGAGGGTTCGCTATGAGTCGGGTCTGACTGAACGGCACATAACAACAACAACATGGGTAAAGCATTGTTCTTGGCACAGGGAATATAGAGGTGACTGAGAAGGGTGTATTTTAGTGAGGAAGATAACAACTAAAGGCAAAATATGATGTGAGTGCCAAGAAAAATGGGTTAGAGAAAAAAAAAGAAGGGTGGTATATGTTTTCGAGGAGCTCCGAAAGCATAGTGCTTAAGGCACCTGACTGCTAACCAGAAGGCTGATGGTTCAACCCACCAGCCCCTCCTCGGAAGGAAGGCTGGGCAATCTACTTCCATAGTGATACTGCCTCGGAAACCCAAGGAGGGGTTGCTATGAGTCAGGTCCGACTCCACGGTACATAACAACAACAACATATGTTTTAGAGAGGGGACACAGAGGTACCCTCTTTGAGGAGGCAACATCTGAGCAGATTTAAAATAAAGGAATGAACCATGTAAATATCTCAATAAAAGAGGCCCCTTGATAATTCAAGAGAGTGGGGGTAAACTTGAAAAATTAGACCCATTCTAGTACTAACTTAATACTTTGAAGATAAAAATTGTATGGGGAATTTATCACTAATTTATGACCTGAGTATCAATTACTCTTTGCTAGCTGGGCCAGGTGCCAGATGTTTTACCAAACATCCCAGGCAGATTACTTTGCCCATGAAGCGCTTAATCAGCACAAATACTCTTTCCACAAGAATCAATTCTCTACCACTCTTTTCTTGCTTGTGACATGCTCAAAGGGCCGCATAATGCATTTGGGGTACACACAGTTCTCTACTTGTTATCAAAAAGTTTAAACTA
Organism: Orycteropus afer afer; assembly: GCF_000298275.1. NCBI lineage: Eukaryota > Metazoa > Chordata > Mammalia > Tubulidentata > Orycteropodidae > Orycteropus > Orycteropus afer. The sequence continues at coordinate 2,570,211 of NW_006922003.1, read as the reverse complement.
TAAGTGGAAAACAAGGTATATGTGTATAAAAATATGTAGTAAATATCACTTGGGTGGTCCTCTAAAATTTTTGGTTAAGGGAGATAACCAACATGGCTGAGTTGATCAAAGACTGCATGAAGAAGGTAGCACTCAAAATATTAAAAATACAGATAATCCAGTGACCTGCCTGAGCAAAAGTACAGACACAGGACAATGCCTGGTATGTATGTTCACAGGACAGAACAGACTTTGCTAGAATGAAGACTTCACTTTAAGTAATAAAATTAGGTAGTGGACTGGGCCTGATTAATGGCAGGCCTTGAAACACAGTTAAGAAAATGGATGTTATACTACAAACTATAACTTATTCTTAGCTTTGGAGGTATAAGGGCTACTTTTTCCTGGTTGAGAGTACTTTACAGATTGCACCACTCACCCTCAGCACACAAAGTTGGGAATCACAGCTAGAGTAAATCACTATAACCAGATGAGATTGTGTTGTATGGATTACGTTTGTTAGGGCTTTTTTTTTTATTTTTTCCAAAAGGAAAAAAAAATGCTTTGGACAATGACGAGTAATTGTGGGATTCTGACTAGGGAATAACGTGGGATGATCTTTCTTTGTGGCAAGCATAAGGCTAGTTAGGTAATAACAGTGATGATAGTAGAAAAGATGAAAAGGGCACATGTTACAAAATAAACATGATAACTTGAGGAAGTAAAAACAGGCATGAAATACCTGAGGTTCTTGCTTTAATTTAACAAGTATTTACCCAATGCCTACCGTGTATCAGGTCCACAAGCTGGGAATAAGGAGGTAACAGGAGGTTAATGGTCTTTTAGTTAGGAAGACACAGAGAAAGCCAGTGTCACTGATGGATTGGGGGTGGGGACATAATCATTTTGTATAATCAGCTGGAAGTATCCAATTGATCCAGGGATTCTGGTCCTTACTATATCATATCTTAATATTAAAAAATTATCCTGATTCGTGCTACTGTTCTTTAGATAGCATTTACTGACGCCCTACTGTGTAAAACACAGTGCTACGGCGAAAATCTTGAAACTGGAACACCAAAATTAGAATCAAGTGGGTAATTACTGGTAACAATATACACGGGGTCTAATCTTTAGCGGCACCCTAATTAAGCCATAGGAGCTCTGAAGGTATGCATTTCACCGCTACCAAAAGGTCGGTGGTTCAAACGAGCTAGCAGCTGCGTGGAAGAAAAATGATGCAGTCTGCTTGGCTAAAGATGTACAGCCTTGGAAACCCTTTGGGACAGTTCTCCTCTGCCTACAGAGCCAGAATCAACTGTAGGGCAGTGGGTTTAGTTTGGTTTGGTTTTCTTCGGCCATCGAGTCCCCGGTTAGAACGGGTAAAGGAAATGTTCTAACATCTCCAATTTGTGACCACCCTCTTAAAAAACTAGTAAATGTCGGACTGCAGGAATTCTATCTGAATACTTACGGAGTTTCCCAAAACGTGCTAACCTGAAAACACTCGGGAAAGGAACACTATTTAGTATGTGGGTTTTCAATTTCCATAAGAGATCAAGTTTGAATCGCCTGATCAAAAACATACCTTGGCACCTACCCTTCCTTATAAAGAAAAAGGCAGAAGAACCCAACTCAAAATGTGGGGACACGTTTTCAGTTCTCCACAGAGAAACACCCCCGGCCTATATGCAGATCAGCTCCAACGCGCCGGGCAAGCGGTTTTGGTGCAGCAGCCAAGCGTCCTCGCTGGGTTCAAAAGGAGCCAGCGCCACAGGGAGCAGCCCACGCGCGGCCAACCCGCCCAGCCCAGCGCTCCTCAGTACCTGATGTTCCCTTTTGGCGGAGGGCTCCTCTTTTACCTCCGTCACAAACACACACGGCATTTTCCGCTGCACTGAGCCAAGGCGCCTCATGGTGGGCCCGAAAGGCACTGCGACTAAAGAGCCTCTTTCCCAGCCGGCCGAAACACCTCAGCAGCGAGCCTCGCTACCCGGAGTACGTAAGATCCGTGCCGGGGGCGGTGTCTGTTCCTCCCGTTGCCCAACCCGAACCGAGAGGCGGGGAGGTGCACCCGGAAGCGGCCACTAGGCCGCGGAGCCTTCTGGGAGTTGAAGTGCTGGGAGGGGATCGAGGCGCCCCGGCGGCACGCCCACGTGCGTTGCTGATAGTTCTGATAACCAAGGAAAAACAGAAATCCGTTTCCAGGGATTGTGTACTTCGCCACCCGTAGTAACCGACGATGTTTTTGAAAATTAAATAATGTCAAGTTGTAAGTGATAAATTATTTCAGATGGTGATTTAACGCCATTCTGAGGAAACCTACTTTTCTGTTCTTTTTTTAATGACTTGCTGGGGGACTGTTATAGGAGTTTAGAAATATTCCCAAAAGAAAGAAAGAAATTCGCTGGGAGGAATGAAATCGCGCCATGTAAAACACGTGTGACCAAAAACATAAGTTTTAAAAGTTTCCGTTTGGAGTACTCATTATGCAGCGTAACAGTATGGAGATCAGTTCTGATAGTCTTTGCCGAGTGTGCACAAGGATTAGTTAGCCTTAGACTAATTCAGAACCAAACCAATACCAATAACCAGATTTCAACCCCAATCTTTTAATAAGGATCCCATTTATCTTAAATGTGAGCTCCAACAGAGTCCAACTGGCAGGAGTTATACTCAGTTAACTACACAGCTCAACAAGGGCTTTATTTAGTTGCATTGCTCAAGGAATATTGGAGGGTAATTGATAAATGACTACATAAAATGAATATTTAATAAAAGTGGGCTTTCTATATCATTGCATCTTATAGTCCTCAGCCTAAAGTTGTAAGGTAGATTTGATTTTATTTTCATGCTTAATGTACTTGGACTAAGGCCTGAGTCTTATTTCTCTCATTTTCTTATTTGCAATTCTCCAGCTGTGCAGCATTTTACTGAATTAGCCCTTGGAAAAACTCAAAAAATATATCTCACCTGGAGGTAGCTAATAATAAGAAAGTTTCTAAAGAATAAAATAACTCCTAAATAAGTTTATTGTTCTTTGCTGTATTCAGTGGGGAAGAAGGGAGGAAGAGATTTGCCATTTCAAAGTGTTTACTTTTATCTTTAATTTTCCCACAGGAAAACAAAACAAATCAAAAAAGCCAAAATAATAAAAGTAAATAAAACACCTGATGCTGGCTATGAGCTACTGGGACAAGAAATTTCTAATCATTTTGTTGTTAACCACCTGTGACTTTGTTCTTCCAGAGGAATCCTGAAATGCAACTGGATTCATGGGTCTCTAGGAGGCAACGATTAAGTAACTGCTACAACTGTCAATTATTTCCCAAACAGCTATAGAACCTTCTGTCATTGCTGAGAAAGGCTTATCTTCCATATCATTCCACTTGCTCTTTAAATAGTAGCAGCAAGGCAACAGTCTCTCCACAGGAAGTTTCCTCAGTGCCTGGAGCAAGGACTCTGACAGAGTTGTTCAAGTAAGGAGAGATGAATTAGTACCAATCCACCCTTATAAACTGGACTTCTCTCTGCCAGATATTGCTTGATTGTCTCAAACTTGAAGGGCCAATGAGCAAGTACTACAGTTCCAGTATGTAAAGTGGCATTGTAGGATTACAAACTAAAAGACTCTCTTCTCTGATGTATCAATGTTCTGGCATGGTGGACCAGACATGAAGAAACTCAAGCGTCTGCTTTGGCCAACATAATGTACTTACAAAATTTTCAAACCTACCCCAGTTAAGTCAGCAAATTTCCCATCACTCTTCAGGACAGAGTAATAGCTTTCCCTGAAAGACTGGATTGAATTTCTCAACAGGAAAGAAGAGAAGAGAGAAAAGGTAAGGAAAGGGAAAAGAAAATAGGAGGAAGAGAGGAAGGAAGGAAGAAAACACAAGAAATTAGGGCTCCCAGTATTCCAATGACTACCAGGATATACGGATCTATTTACTCTTCTCTGCAATGACAAAACTAGTTCCCCACTTAGATTTGGTCTGGTGGCGTAGTGCCTAAGGCATTCGACCAGCCACTCCTCAGAAGGAAGACTGGCAGTCTACTTCAGATACCGCCTTGGAAACCCAAGAGGTATCGCTATGAGTCAGAACCAACTGGGGGCAGTGAGTTTGATTTTTAATGGAAAATAACTGTTCACACATAACTACATGAGATAAAGACATTTTTTCAGTCTTTTCCCTAAGTATACTGTAGATTCTCACAATAGTTTTAGTCATGATGTTACATGTAATCACACAGTAATGGTATTTGATAGCAGTATTTTAAAACAGTCCATTGGAGCCACAAGTTCCTAGGTGGACAGGGAATTTATTTGAAGTCATAAACTATTTGAAAATATTCCTTAGGGTTGTTTCTCCCAATAGCCCATAGGCTTAAGATAGGTACTTTGTTGCTTTAGAGTTAGAATGTAGGGCAAAACAAAAGTCATGATATTATACTTTTCTATATATCTTTTCTAATATTTTCAAAGATTTTGTCAGATCTTTATTTTCTATTCTTTATTTACTTCCAGTACTGCCAAGTTCTTCTCTATTTTTAGAAGAATTATAGACCAACTCTTCTAAAATAGTTTATTTTTTTAGATTTTGTCTTTTATAAAGCATTCTATTCAGAATTTTACTCCCACTATCTTAGTTTATCAATGTGAGAATCCATGTCTTGATCTTTTTAAATTTCCATTTAAAATACATCCCAATTTAAAAATGTGTTTTTATGTAGTATTTTCATCTCCATAGCATCTTTTAAGTCAGCTTCTATGAATAGTTTTATTAATTTCTGTAGGTTCTAATTCTTTTAGTAAAGGTACTAGGATGAATACCTCAATAACTGACAAATGTCTTGTTGTAGGAATCAGTATTTTATTCTGTTTTCAGCAAATTCTTAAAATTTGCTAGCACCCTACAAACTTAATGTCATTGAAAGAGTTTCCTCCTTTTATGATGGGTGGAAAATATATGGGATGTAGCTACAAGATACATAAGTAGTCCAATTTCTTTTATGCATCTATTACTATATGGTGATCTGAATATGAATTTTCCCCAAAATCAGTGGATAGAAGCAAGTATATATTTAAATAATGTTCTGTTATCTTGAAATATGGACATTAGTTTTGTTTCCAAACTCTATATAGAATTAGAGTTTAAAAAGTTATTTACATGTGAAATATTACTTTTTAATTATTTAAGTTTGAACTAGTTTATGTTCCAAATTCAGTCAAAACATTGGCAGACAAAATATGCTATTTTATTTTTATTAGCCTTTTTGGTTAATATGCTACAATTGAGAGTAAGGGAAAAACCGTACACTAAACTGAAACTGGCTGACAGTTACGTGTGAGGTCATTTATGATGAGCAAACAATGGATTAGGTAACAGTGAGGAAAATTCTGGAAGTTTGAGTTTGTGCTTACTAGCAACCACTTTCAACATTTCTGCAAAGCTAGAGAAGGTATCTTCTAATTTAAATTTCTTTAAGAATTATCTAATGTGTAATATGCTGTCAACAGGAGGTCAGTTTTAAAGGATTATTACTGATAGCCTGAAAGACTGGAAAAGAAGCCTTTTCCTCCCTTACACACTGATAGTTCTTGTATTTGTATTTCTGCAATTCCTATATATATTTAAATATATAAACATTGGATTAGCAGCAAGAGAGTTGAAAATGGCAGAAGTTGGGAATGACTGCTATTTCTTTTTTAATTCCACATGCATGAAGGTAAATATTGTACAATTTACAGTACTTCACATGCTTAAAGTTTTTGGTAGAATGAAGAGAGAAAAGCAGTAATCTGCACTGTTGAATTGAAATGAGTGAATTCCCCTTAAAATATTTTATGTACTTAAAGTCTGGAGTAAAAGCGTTTCATGTGTTTTTGATATATTGAATATCTCTAAGGAAAATTTGGATGATAGAAACTTGTGATTCGTCTGAAACTGCCCTTACCTGTGCTAGTTCGATGCCGATAGCTTTTTAATTGATATGTGGCACTTTTGCCTATATTATAATTCTTTGAGACATAAAATCCCTAATACTGAAACATTATAATACACATCATACTTTTTTGGTTAATGTGATTCCCACCATATAAATTCAAATAGTTGACTTCAAGTCACTATCAAATTTAGGTTAATCTAATTGATCCTCTATTTGAAATTCATTAGCCTAATTACTGAATTTTTCCCTGTCAAAAGTCTTTCTAAGAAACTCCAATTATTTAAATGTCATGGAAAAAGGAAAAGAAGTCATATAAACAAATTGGTCTAATTACAGATATTAATTAAAATTTATAAAGTTCAATAGGAAAAAATATGTTAAAGTAATCCAAGGGGTTGGGATTAATGAAACCACATACATATAGAAACTGTTTGATTGGACCTTCCTACTTATGGTGGAGTGAACTCAATATGTCTTATTTAAAATGTTTCATCTTTGCTGGGAAAGCTGAATGAAGTCAATCTCTTGACCACAGGAAATTGATCCACTTCTATTACCTGTTACTTTAAGACTGAACCCTAATAGTGGCTGGTGGGTTTGAACTGCCAGCCTTCTGGTTAGCAGTAAAATACCTTAGGCACTATACCACCAGAGCTCCCTAAACCCTGATATAAATAATAATGGAAGTTATATTCTATGTGGGCAGAGAGTTTAGTCTGTTTCACACTACTGTCTCCCCAAGTACTTAGCACAGTGACTAACATGAGTAATAGGTTCTCAATAAATGAGTGAATGACTAAAGAATAATAATAGAAATTACAATATCTTATCTCACATAATTCACACAACAATCTAGTAAGGAGGGTATTTTATTCCTTCTTTAACATCCTTCTTACAGGAGGAAACAGTCACAGGTTGAGTAATGTGTTAACTTTGTAACTACAGGCAAGTAATGGAGCCAGAGACTTTGAATGCTGGTTTATGTGACATCAAATCTCCTGCCCATAACTCTGTTCTTTGAGATGCACAGAACCACTTAAAAAGGGGAGGGAGTGAAGATGGGAGTCCAAACCAAACTCATTGCCACTGAGTTGATTCCAACTCAGAGCAACCCCCATAGGGTTTCCAAGGGTGTTCATCTTTACAAAAGCAGACTGCCTCATCTATCTCCCGCAGAGCAGCTGCTGAGTCTCCCATAGAGCAGCTGGGGGGTTTGAACCACTGACCTCTTGATTAGCAGCCAAATATCTTAACCACTGTACCATCAGAGCTCTTTGGAGATAGGAGTGAAGGAGGGTGGCTAAAAGATCAGGAACAATGATGGAGCATGTGTCAAAAGACAGAAGAATTTAATGGAATATTTTTATTGTATGTTACCCACCTCACTTCCCAAAAGCAGTTTTCCCAACTGTGGATCTATGCATATGACTAGTCTCGTGGTTTTAACCTTAGTGAGCCAGAAGGGATGATAAAAGTAGTCTTTTATCAGTGAATTAGGGTATGTTGTACTATATTTAATCGTTATTTTATCAGTCTCTCACTAATTAATTTGCTAAAAATTAACTTTTATATTTGTAATACATATTTTTCTGACACTAGGTTGATATCCTTTGTTTTCTTTATTTGAGCAACTTAATTCTCCATTGATTTCTTGTTTTCTTTTAGGGTTCCCAGTGCCGATTCCGACACTGTGAAGAGGCCCTTGGCAGTGACACTGTGTGCTCATTATGGAGAGAGGGAAAATGTTTAGATCCGCTTTGCAGATTTAGACACATGGAAATGCAGGTAGAATCACTCACTAGTATCATTTTTGTTAAATGTGCTGCCGTTCAATAATATTGAAATGTATTTTTCCACGTAGTAAGGAAATGATTGTTTCTTTACCAATGGCAAATATTTAATTTCTGGCATTCAGCATATTGTTAAACTTAAATTCTTAGAAAAATGGAGGAACAGTTTTAGGAGCATCCATTGCATCTTTTAAAGAAAAGGCATGGCTAACAAGCACTGAAAACTGGGAAACATACATGATCTTAAATCAGTAATTAAAATTGTTACAGCACACTCCATTTATTGTGAATATGGCATCTGATTAATACATTTCTCCCACCCCATCTGTCTAGCAAAACTGCAGCATTTCATGCTTCTGGGAAACTCAGCCTCTTGGTTGTGTGAAGATCAGTTGTATCTTTTATCACAGCAAACCTCGAAATATCAATGGACTATTTTTACCACCAAGTAGCAGTAAGTATATTTTTTGAATAGCATCGACATAGCATATTAAAGCCTGGTCTTGGAGTAGCAAGATAGAATGGCATTAAATAAAATATGGCAAGGTGAGTAATGCAGTTTTATAGCCAATAAATTATGTGGGATGATTCTATGAAGAATCATGAAATGAAGCTTAGAATGGGTCACTAAGGAGCTATCAAGATGTTGAAGTGAACAAAGAAGTTACATTTTCTCTGATTTTGTGTGCCTAAAATGAATTTTATTCATTGGAAAAGTGAAAAGGCTCCTGGTTTCACTGTGCTCAGCAAAGCATCGTGCAACTGGAGCCAGGCTTAGAGGTTGGGGCTCTTAAGAATGTGCAGAAGCCCATCCGGTACAGGGAGAGCAGGCTTATGCTCTGTACTACACACTTCTGCTTTTGGCAGAACAGCTATACATTGTGCTGCTAAGACCTCCATTGTGAAAAAATAAAATTCCATTGCTGTGAAAGCTAAAATAACATTGCCTTAGAGCATTCACCTCTATGATTATACAGTTGAGTGGCCAAGACTGATTTAACTCAGTTTAGTGGTACTGGGAGCCCTGGAGGAGCAATAGTTAAATGCTGAGCTGCTAACCATCAGGTCAGTGGTTTAACTCACCAAATGCACCATGGGCGAAAGATGTGGCAGACTGCTTCTGCAAAAATTTTACAGCCTTGAGAACCCTATGCAACAGTTTTATTCTGTACTATTGAGTTGCTAGGAGTCGAAATCCACTGGATGACAATGAGTTGAAAGTGATACTGAGACTCTGTGATGTGATAAACCTTAAGTTAGTCTCTGGGAAGGGGATTCATAAGACACTATAAAGGAGTGAATGGCAAGAACCTTATTCAACAGGCTGAGGGTGACAGGTTTCTATGATGCTATAGCTACTCCACTTTCTGGCTATGGCCAAGATATTTCTCTTAATGTCATGGTTCTAGAAAAGAACTCAAACTATATTGGTACTTCAAGAGGCATTTGACTGCTAACTAGAAGGCTGGCAGTTCAAACCCACCAGCCACTCCTCAGAAGGAAGGCTGGGCAATCTACTTCCGTAGTGATACCGCCTTGGAAACCCAAGGAGGGGTCACTATGAGTGGGATCCGACTCGATGGCTGTGAGTTTGGTTTGGCTTTTGGTTCAGATAGTTCTCAGCAAAAGGGTAACAAAAAATTGTTGTTGTTGTTAGATGCCGTTGATTCAGCTCTGATTCATAGTGACCCCATGCACAACAGACCAAAACACTGCCTGGTCCTGCAACATCCTCACAAGCCTTACTATGCTTGAACCCATCATTGCAGCCACTGTAAGTCCATGTACTTGAGGGTCTTCCCTTTCTTCATTGCCCACTTACTTTACCAAGCATGATATCCTTCTTCATGGAGAGGTCCCTTCCGACGAAATTACCAAAGCTAGGAGACAAATTCTGCCCATTCCTGCTTCTGTGGAGCAGTCTGTATGCACTTCTTACAGGAAAGATTTGCTAGTTCTTTTGACAGTCCATAGTACTTTCAGTATTCTTCACCAACACCACAATTCAAAGGCATCAACCCTTCTTTGGTCTTCCTTATTCGTTTTCCAGTTTTCACATACATATGAGCCTATTGAAAATACTATGGTTTGGGTCAGGCGCATCTTAGTCTTCAAAGTGACATCTTCCCTCCTTAACACTTTAAAGAGGTCTTGTGCAGCAGATTTGTCCAGTGCATTATGATATCTGATTCTTGACTGCTGCTTCCATGGTACTGATTGTGAATCCAAGTAAAATGAAATCTGTGACAACTTCAGTCTTTTCTCCATTTATCATCATGTTGCTTATTGGTCCAGTTGTGAATATTTATGTTTTCTTTATGTTGAGGTGTAATCCATACTGAAGACCGCAGTCTTTGATCTTCATCAGTAAGTACTTCAAGTTTTCTTTACTTTCAGGAAACAAGGTTATGTGTCATACACATATCGCAGGTAGTTAATAAGTCTTCCTCCAATTCTGATGCCGTGTTCTTCTTCATGTAGTCCAGCTTCTTGAATTATTTGCTCAGCATACAGATTGAATAAGTATGGTGAAAAGATACAACCCTGATGCACGCCCTTCCTGATTTTAAATTATTCAGTATCCTCTTACTCTGTTTGAATGGCAGCCTCTTGCTCTATGTACAGATTCCTCATGCCACACGCCATGTATTGTGGCATGTATAGCCACTGTTCATACACTGTTCTGGAACTCTCGTTCTTCGCAATGTTATCCATAATTTGTTGTGATCCACACAGTTGAATGTGCTTGTATAGTCAATGAAACACAGGTAAATATTTTGCTGGTATTCTCTGCTTTCAAAGAAGATCCATCTGACATCAGCAATGATATCCCTCATTCCCTGTCTTCTTCTGAATCCAGCTTGAATTTCTGAAGGTTCCCTGTCAATATACTGCTGCAACCATTTTTGAATTATCTTCAGCAAAATATTACATGCATGTGACATTAATGATATATTTTTTAATAATTTCCACATTCTGTTGAATCCCTTTTCTTTGGAGTGGGCACAGATGTGAATCTCTTCCAGTCAGTTGGCCAGGTAACTGTCTTCCAAATTTCTTGGCATAAATGAGTAAGCACCTCTAGTGGTGTATCCGTTCTTTGAAACATTTCAATGGGTATTCCATCAATTCTTGAAGCATAGACTTTTTCCTTCATGACCATCAGTTTTTGATCATATGCTATCTCCTGAAATTGTTGAAGGTTGACCATTTCTTTTTGGTACAGTGACTCTGTGTATTTCTTCCATCTTCTTTTGATGCTTCCTGCATTATTCAACATTTTGCCCATAGAATCCTTCAGTATTGCAACTTGAGCCTTGAATTTTTTCTTCAGTTCTTTGAGCTTCAGAAATGCCAAATGTGTTCTTTTTGGTTTTCTAACTCCAAGTGTTTGCACATTTCATTATAATTGTCTTCTTGAGCTACCCTTTGAAATCTTCCATTCTGCTTTTTTATTTCATCATTTTGTCCATTCGCTTTAGCTACTCTTTGTTCAATAGCAAGTTTCTCAGTTTCTTCTGACATTCCAAAAACCAAAAAACCAAACTCACTGCTGTCGAGTTGGTATCAACTCATAGTGACCACTCCTTGGGTTCCAAGGCAGTAATCTCTATGGAAGTAGATTGCCCAGTCTTCCTTCCAAGGAGTGGCTGGTGTGTTTGAACCACCATCTTTCTGGTTAGCAGTAAAATGCCTTAGGCACTATGCCACATACATTTTGGTCTTTTCTTCCTTTCCTGTCTTTAAAATGACCTTTTGTTTCTTCATGTATGATGTTTCTGATGTCATCCCACAACTTATCTGGTCTTTGATCATTGGTATTCAATGCGCCAAATCTGTTTTTCATATGGTCTCTAAATTCAGGTGAGATATAATTAAGGTCATATTCTGGCTCCCGTGGACTTGTTTTAATTTTCTTTAGCTTCAATTTGAACTTGTATGCAAGTCTTTTCCGCAGTCAGCTCCTGGCCTTGTTTTGGCTGATGATATTGAGTTTCTCCATTGCCACTTTCCACAGATGTATAGTCAATCTGATTCCTGGGTATTGCATCTGGTGAGGTCCACATGTATAGCCACTGTTTATATTGTTGAAAAAGGGTATTTTCGAGGAATAAGTCATTGGTCTTACAAAACTCTATCATGTACTCTCCACTGTTAATTCCCTCAAAAAGGCCATATTTTCCAACTACTGATAATTCTTATTTGTTTCCAAGTTTCTCATTCCAGTCACCAGTAATGATCAACACATCTTGATTGCATGCTTGTCAGTTTCAGACTGCAGCAGTTGGTAAAAATCTTCAATTTGTTCATGTTTGGCTTTAGAGGTTAGTGTGTAAATTTGAGTAATAGTAGAAGTAACTGTCATCCTTGTAGGCATATGGATATTATCCTATCTCTGACAGGATAAATCTTGAAGCATTCTTTTGATGTTGAATGCGATGTCATTCTTCTTCAATTATTTATCTTGGTGTAGTAGACCATATGATTGTGTGATTCAAAATGGCCAATACCAGTCCATTTCAGCTTACTCCTGCCTAGGATATTGATCTTTATGCATTCCATTTCATTTTTGACAACTTCCAATTTTCCTAGATTCATACTTCATACATTCAGTGTTCCAATTAATGAATGTTTGCAACTATTTTTTCCCACTTTGAGTCATGGCCCATTGGCACATGAAGGTCCTGAAAGCTTTACTTCATCCACATCATTATGATCAACTCTACTTTGGGGAGACAGCTCTTCCCCAGTTGTATTTTGAGTGCCTTCCAATCTGAGGGTCTCATCTTCTGGCCCAATATCAGACAGTGTTTCACTGCTATTCATAGAATTTTCCAGTAACATATCAGACAGTGTTTCACTGTTATTCATAAGGTTTTCCCTGGATTTTTTTTTTTTTTATAAGTGGATGACCCCTTCTTTCTTCCTAGTCTTTCTTAGTCTAGAAGTTCCACTGAAATCTGTCAACCATGGGTGACACTGCTGGTATTTGAAATACTGGTGCCATAGCCTCCAGCCTCACAGCAACATGCAAGCCACCACTGTATGACAAACTGGCAGACGAGTGGTGGAGCTAAAAATTAGGTATGGATAACTAAATTAGAAATGAATAACTACAACTAGCAAGGATTGTTGTAGTCTTCTAGAGAATGCTATACCTCATTTTATTCATCACACAGATAAGTGTCCTTTTCCTCACTGGAGTATAAACATCACAAGGATGGAGAGCATAATTAGTTCCTTACCACAGTTTTGCATAATGTCTGAAATGCATATGTTTGGTATAATTGGATGTGTGGATAAAGGATGGATAGATGACTACTGAAAGGTAACCTATTGAGATGAAAGTTACTATGCCTACTTCAGTGATTAACTTACCCTCATTGATTTACATATGGTGACTGTATTTCATGAGATACATTGTACTCAATTCTTTATATACATTCAGTAGTTTGCTCCCTAATGGTGTATAGGTAAAAATCACTATCTTACTAACAAGTTGTTTCAGGTCTAGAGGAAAACAAAGACTGCAGCTCAGGGCAAGAGAAGGGTGCAATATCTATGTAGCTTACAATTACTGGGCTCCCCGTTATATTATTCTTATTTGTTAGTCAAAGTGAATGACAGTCAAAGATAATTTCTGGCTTTCCAGGTAGTTCCAATTCCTTCAACATGTTGTTAAGGCTGAGTTGTAACAATGGAAATAAGCTTTTATCTGTCTTGGTAGGGGTTAAAGCTGGATCCGTGCACTTGCACCAAACCGTTGTCTTTTGCAGGCATTCAACATCCATTATAAGAGTAGATTAATGAGATTCATGGGCTGAGATTAATAATCTCCTTGTCTCTGTCTACAGGGGAAAAGGCACCCCCTTTTCCCCTGTAGACAGAGACAAGGAGATTATTAATCCAAACCCTCCAAACACAGCCTCATCATGCCCACTGACCTGTTTTGAATTCACTCTTCACTTTATTACCATTTATGTCCATTAACACAAAAAGACCCATCTCTCAAATGACTTATTCCTGTTCCTGTTTATTCTGTGCCTTTCTCCTACCCCTCCCCAACCTTCCACTATACTCAAAATACTTTTTCAGCTTCTTGCCGGAACTCTCCCTTCATCTTTATACTGTAATGTAATAGTGATTCTCCCCAGTCTCCTGCTTCTCCTGTAGTATGCCCATGTGGTGGCTGTTTATTTTCCCTGTTCTCAAGTGCCACTGGACCCAAAGATAAGATGGGAGTTCCCTTGTGCATCATTGCCAGTTTCTGGCTGGCACTGGTTCTTAAAACTATCCACCTTGAGTCTTCAGATCATGTTGTTGTTGTTGTTAAGTGCTGTCGAGTCGTTTCTGACTCATAGCGACCCCATGCACAGCAGAACGAAACACTGCCTGATCCCGCGCCAGCCCCACAATCCCTGCTATACTTGATCCCATCATCGCAGCCACCATATCAATCTATCTCGTTGAAGGCCTCCCCCTCTTCCGTCGACCCTCCACCCTACCAAGCATGAAATCCTTCTCCAGGGAATGGTCCCTTCTAACAACATGACCAAAATAGGTGAGACGAAGTCTGGCCATTCTTGTTTCCAAGGAGCATTCCGGCTGCACTTCCTCCAGGACAGATCTGTTAGTTCTTTTAACAGTCCATTGTACTTTCAGCATTCTACGCCAGCACCACAACTCAAAAGCATCAACTCTTCTTCGGTCTTCCTTATTCATTGTCCAGCTCTCACATGCATACCAGGCGATTGGAAATATCATGGCTTGTGTCAGGCGCACCTTAGTCCTCAATGAGATATCCTTGCTCCTCAGCACTTGAAACAGTTCCTTCGCAGTTGACTTTCCCAATGCTACACGTTGTCTAATGTCCTGACTGCTGCTTCCGTTGGCATCAATTGTAGAACCAAGCAACGTGAATTCCTTGACAACCTCAATCTTCTCTCCATTTATTGTGATGCTGCTCATTGGTCCAGTTGTGAGGATTTTTGTTTTCTTTATGTTGAGTTGTAATCCATACTGCAGACTGTATTCTTCAACCTTCATCAGTAGGTGCCTTAAGTCATCCTCACTTTCAGCAAGCAAAGTTATATCATCTGCATATCTCAGGTTGTTAATGATTCTTCCTCCAATCCTGGTACCACGTTTTTCTTCATATAGTCCAGCTTCTCAGATTATTTGCTCAGATCATATCACCTACTATCCCTCAATGTTGCTTTCATTTGCTTTTGTCTACATCTATCTAGGTCATTCCTTCTCATTTTTCAACAATATGAAAACATTATTTTAATGAATTGTCACTTTATCAGTACTTCTGTGTTAATTCTTGGCAATTTCAATATATAAATATATAACCTATTCATCACTGTGGCCTCTCAGTTCCTTGAACTCCTCTTCTCCACTGGTATTATCTGCCCCACTTCTCAGTGATGCTCATACTCTAAACACTAATTACTGTCTTCAACCCATCATCTTAATATCCAGCATCTCACTCTGTGGCCTATTTTTCTATTTCATTAGAAGCCTGACTTAAATAATGCTACAAACCCAGTGGGGCTTCCAGTCCACTGATTCTACCATTTTTTTCACTGTCTCTCACCCCCTAGACATCTTCTCTCACCTCAATCTATAATCTGTTCTTTATACACTCCTTCCTCTCTTTTATCAGTCTCTCACTTCACTGTCCTTGCTTGCCAGCCTAAATACTGGTAAGCACACACTCCACAAGCTCAGTACCTACATCCATTACAACTAAATATGGCTGAAGAAAAATATACAGCCATGTTGATGGGTTAAATCTATGGCCATGAACCTCAAGTGAGCCCTTACCATTGACTGGCAATCATACTAGTATTCCCTCAGTTTGTCCTGATCTCCAAGACCATAATTTCTCTCCTTAAACTTCCAACATCTCCTCCTCCTCCTCACTCTGAAATGATGATTTTACTGGACTTAGTGTATTTTACTGAACTGAGAAACTTGTTATTGTTGTTAGGTGCCATCCGGTCAGTTCTGACTCCTAGCAACCGTATGGACAACTGAATGAAACACTGCCTGGTCTATGCTATCCTCACCATTGTTGCTGTACTTGAGCCGCTCATCACAGCCACTGTGTCAGTCCATCTCATTGAGGGTCTTCCCCTTTTTCACTGATCCTCTACTTTACCAAGCATGATACCCTTCTCAAGGGACTGGTCCCTCCTTATAACATGAACAAAGTATGAGAGATAAAGTATAGTCATTCTTGCTTCTGAGGAACATTTTGTCTGTACTTCCAAGACAAATTGTTGATTATTCTGGCAGTCCTCAGTATTTTTCAATATTCTTCACCAACATCACAATTCAAATGCATCAATTTTTCTGTAGTCTTCATTATTTACTGTCCACCTTTTACAAGTATATGAGGAGATTGAAATTACAATGGCTTAGGTCAGGCCTATGAGGAGATTGAAATTACAATGGCTTAGGTCAGGCCTACCTTAGTCTTAAGTGACATCTTTGCTCTGTAACATTTTAAAGAGATCTTTTGCAGCAGATTTGCACAGTGCAATACATTGTTTGATTTCTTAACTTTTGTTTCCATGGGTATTGATTGTGGATCCAAGTAAAATGAAATCCTTGACAACTTCAATCTTTTCTTCTTTTATCATGGTGTTTTTTATTAGTCCGATAGTGAGATTTTTTGTTTTCTTTATGTTGAAGTGTAATCCATACTGAAGGCTTTGATCTTCATCAATAAGTGCTTCAAGTTTACTTCACTTTCAGCAAATAAGCTTGTGTCATCTGCCCATCACAGGTTGAGAAAGTTAGGCAATGAGAAGTTCAACAGATTTCCATAACTACATCCACCCATATACTAGCACCTGTACCTCCTGCCTTTTCCCCAGTCTTACCATAGATGAACTATCCATAGTCCTATCTAAATCCTATTTTTCCCATGTGTTAACTAGATAATACTTCTCTTGCCTACTCAAGGACACTGAATCAGCTGTTCTTCCTGCTGTCTTCTACATATTTTTTTTTTCTCTCTTTCTTACTGGTTGCTTCATATCAGCATACAATGCATTTATTTCTGTAATTATTTTTTAAATTCATTCTTCCTTCTATTGACCCATTTGCTCACAAACCAACAGCCCATTTTCTTTTTCCCTTTGCAGTAGTTTTCCATTCTCTCTTAAGTCTATGCTAATCAGTCTTTTTAGCCCCTATCACCAGTGTTATACACATTTTTAAATTCTGTGGTCAATTCTTAGTCTTTATCTAGCTTGAAACATGAACAGTATCAGACATATTTGATCACTCCTTTCTCCTTGATGTAATTTCCTAACCTTGCACCCAGGACACCATACCACTTACATCCCTAGTGCCCTGTTGTTACTCTCTCTCGCTGATTTCTTCTCTTCTTCCCAACCTCTTAAATTGTGAGTGTTCTAAGACTTACTACTTGCAGATCTTTACTCCTTTGTCAACTGCTTTGGTAATACCATTCAGTCTCGAAGTTTTAAATACAATCCATATGCCAAGGACTCCCAAATTGATAAATACTCCTCTCCTAAGCTTCCATATATTCAACTACCCACTTGAACTCTTAGCTTGGATGATTTAAAGACATTTCACACCTAACATATCCAAAACAGAAATTATAATTTTACCATCATACTCTCAAACCTGCTACTCATTGTTCATCTTATCTCAGTTTTGTGCCAACTCCATGTTTCTAGTTGCTCAAGTCATCTAAATCATCCTCAGTTTCTCTGTTCCTGTCATATCCTACATCCAATTCTTATGGAAATTATGTTAGCTGTATCTTCCTTATATAGTTAGAATCTGATGTTTCTTATCTCTACTATCCCATCCTGAACCAAGCCACCATCCTCATCTCCTGCCTGGATTACTGCAGTAACCACCTAACTGATTTTCCTGTTTCAAATCTCTTTCTGTTTATAGCAAAATATACTGTTAAACATAAATCCGATCATATCACCCCTCCATCCAAACCCTCTAATGATTTTTTGTTTCATTCAGAGTAAGTCAGAGTCCTAACAATAGCTTGCATGACTCTGCTTGATTTGGCTCCCTGTTACCTCTCCGAATTTATCTCCCACAACTCTCCCTCTTTTTCACTCTGTTCCAACCACACTAGTTTCCTTGCTTTTCCTAGAACACACCAGTATCCTCCTGTTTTAGGGACTTTGCATGAAATGTTCTTCCTCCAATATTTTTACCACTTCAAGGTCTTGTTCAAGTATCACCTTTCAATTAAATCTATCCTGAACACATTGGAGAGGTAGTCTCACTTCCTCCTGAAGACTTACTACCTCAGTGGTGCAAATGGTTAACGACTGACTATTAACTGAGTGGTTGCTGCTAAGCCTACCCAGAGAAGTCTCGGAAGTAAGGCCTGGCAGTCTGCTTCTGGAAGGTCACAGCCTTGAAAACTCTGTGCAGTGCAGTTCTACTCTGCAAACATGGAGTTTTCATGAGTTGTAATTGACTCTATAGCAACTAATAACAGCAACAACTTTTCTGTACCCATTCCCCGTCTTCTTGACCTTGTTCTACTTTCTTTCTGCCATACCCCTTCTCATCTTCTAAGACACAATATAAAAATTACTGTGTGGTTTGTTTGTTGTCTGACTCCTCCTTATAGAATGAAAGCGCCATAAGAGCAGAAATCTTTGTTTTGATTATTGGTGAAAACCAAGCACCTAATATTAAAACAAAAAAAAAAAAAAAGAAGAAAATTCCAGTGACTTGATTCTGATTCATGCCAACCCCCTGTGTTACAGAGGAGAACTATTCCATAGGATTTTCTTGGCTGTAATCTTTATGAAAGCAGATCTCTAAACTTTTTGTCTAGTTATCTAATGCTGCTATAACAGAAATACCCCCAGAGTTAATGGCTTTAAAAAACATATTCATTCTCTCAAGTGTAGGAGACTACAAGTCTGAATTCAAGACACCATCTCCAGGGGAAGGCTTTCTCTCTCTGTTTGCTCTGAGGGAAAGTTCTTGTCTCCTTTCAACTTCTGTGGGCCCAGTGTTCCATGGAGATCACCATGTGTCTTGGCTTCAATCTTCCCTTAGGTGTAGGAACATCTTAGCACAGGGACCCTGAGTCCAAATGATGTTCTCTGCTCCTGATTCTTTCTTGGTGATAGCTGGTCCCTCTCTCTCTCTGCATACTTCTCTCTCCTTTTATCTCTTGTAAGATAAAAGGTGATATAGGCCATGCCCCAGAAAAATTCCTCTTATGTTGGATCAGGGCTGTGACCTGATTAAGGAGGTTGTGTCCCACACTGATACCCTTACAACTAATTGGCTGATCATATCAGATGACGACATGGAGTATAATGACATCATCCCAAACTGCCAGATTACATCATTACATAACTTACAAACCACTGAGAATTATACCCAGCCAAATTGACACATATTTTAAAGGGGACACAATTCAATCAATGATACCTTTCTTCCATGGAGCCACTAGGTAGATCCAAACCACCAACCTTTATGTAGTCCTGTTGCTGTCAATTCTGACTGATAGTGACCTTATAGGACAGAATAGAACTGGCCCATAGGTTTTCCAAGGCTGTAATCTTTACAGAAGCAGATCACCACATCTTTCAGTAGAGCAGCTGGTGGCTTCCAATTGCTGACATTGTGATTTGCAGCTGAGTGCTTAAACCACTGAATCACCAGGGATCCCTTTAGGTTAATAGTTGAGTGCAAACCTTTTGTGCCACGATGCCACGAGGCACAAAAAATGACCTTTAGACACATAATAATACCCTCCACATAGTAACCGATTCTACCCCAGGAAGTCCTAAACAGTATATATATTATATATGTATATATGTTAAGCAGGTAACCACTTTTCCTCTGCAGAAACACATATCTGTACTCTACGAAACAGGATTTAATTTTTAGACTGTAGGTGAATGACCAAGCTCTGTTGAATTGTACATTGACTTACCCCATCACCTACTCATTTTGAAGATACTTCATTACCTCAGAAGTCATAATTTGATTCTTTGTAGTCCTAATGGTTCCTACAATATTTCCTGGAATACTTATCCAACCAAGGTTTATATTAATCAAAATTGGTACCATATATCATCTCACCTTTGATGAAGATTAAATTATAAATCTGTATCTTTATTAAAATTCACTCTCTTTGTGTTTCAATAAGTAACATAATTGAAAAATCAGCATGGGGGTGGTGTCATCTGATGTCCTCTAACTTCACAAAGGGGAAGGAGGATCCAGAACAACATCAGCAACCCAAGGCGTGCCCCTATGACTATGAGGTGGAGGTCAGACCTGCTGCCACTCTGTAACCCTTTTGCCAGTTCTGACACCAGTCATCCCTCCCTCGGCACTCTCTACTTCTTTGCTGGGTTGTAGAATTTGTTGCAGTGACTGCACAGAACTCACAAACAATACTCACAATTATGGGGTTTACTAGGGAAGGAAGTAACAGGTTACAGTTCAGGATCAGAAATGACTCAGGATGCAGTTCTTCAATCAGGATAGCTTCTTCTCAGCTACGCCGTAGGCATCCTTCTCTCTGGGCTTGGCCTCTGCCCTACTTCGGCAAGTGTTACATAGCTCTGTCAGCTCTGCTGATAGGCGCCCAGTGAAGCACCCCACTCTGCCAGCAAGTCTCCTGCCTATAGGCACTCAGCTTTCTCCAGCTCTCTCTGTCTCCATCTCCTAGCTTGAGGAGGTCCAGCACAGGGATCTTTGGTGCAAGGCATGTGCTCCACTCCTAATGGTAAGGAAATCTCCCTTTCTGCCTCTGGGCTGGCTCATTTTAAGCCTACCGAGAATATCTTCATGGTCCCACTTTCACAAGCATGCCATGTATCTTATTTACATTATTAGCTATCCAGTCTCCTTGGTGGGCTACAATCACCTCACCTTTGCATAATCCCACCCAGTGTTCAGGGAGCTCTAGTGGCGCATTGCCTGAGACATTTGACTGCTTATCAAAAGGTTGGCAGTTCAAAGCCATCAGCCACTCTGTGGAAGGAAGATAGGGCAATCTACCTCCGTAGATTTACCGCCTCAGAAACCCAATGGGGGTCACTATGAGTCAGTAATTTTGGTTTTTGTTTTGGTACCCAGTCTTCTGATAGGAGTCACAAAGACCATGGCTAGAAGAGACATATTAAGTAATTCATTGCACAAGATGTGATTAATTGACAACTTCATAATGAGTGGGGTTTTACAGTTTTTCTTGGCAGAAAAATTTAACTGGCTAAGTTTTACTTCATATATAGTATTGAGCTATATAATTTTGTATCTTTAGTTTGAATAAGATAAAATTTAGATATTTAAATGTACAGCCTTTTTTTTGGAACCATTTGAAAGTTGCAAATTACAAAATTTCTAGGGCCTCTCCTTGATGAATTGAGACCCAGCATGTGGTCCATGTTAAGTAGGTGAGGTATAGCCACAGCAGTGCTATCTAAATCACCAGCTGTACTCTTCATTATGAGGCTCTTGCCAAAAACAATGTTTCATTAGTTGAATTGCCATTGCATGTTATCTTTAAGCACTAAGTGCAATTATCAGGAATTCTGAATTTTTGTCTGAGTGTATAAAACTGCCAGTTAGTCTTTTTGCAATTTAAACTTGAACTGACAGTGAATGAGAAAGGGTTTTGGGTTCTTTTGAGACTTCATTTAAATATTGCTAAACAAACCAGAGATTTTAAAAGAGGGCCTAAATCCTGTGGTTCTCATCTCTCAGTTTAAAAGCAAATATAGGCAGTCCTTGGATTACAAACAAGTTCCATTCATAAATTTGTCTTTAAGTCAAAATAGCTAGGTACAGCTCATATTTAATGTTGGTCAAATGTTTGTTTATACTATTCAGTATATGGGAGCTTTGACGTTATAGTGCCTAAGGCATTTGACTGCTAACCAGAAGGTTGACGGTTCAAATCCACCAGCCACTCCTCAGAAGGAAGGTTGGGCATTCTACTTCTGTAGTGATGTTGTTGTTGTTGTTGTTGTTATGTGCCGTCGAGTCGGCCCCGACTCATAGCGACCCCTCCTTGGGTTTCCGAGGCAGTATCACTACGGAAGTAGATTGCCCAACCTTCCTTCCGAAGAGTGGCTGGTGGGTTTGAACCGCCAGCCTTCTGGTTAGCAGTCAAGTGCTTTAGCCACTATGCTACCAGAGCTCCCTGTAGTGATACCACCTCAGAAACCCAAGGAGGAGTAGCTATGAGTCAGATCCTACTTGATGGCAGTGAGTTTAGTTTTTTATACAGTACACAGTGTACCTTTCTATGTATAAAAAACATTAAAGAAACAATTCCAGATATACTAAAACATCTCCAACATAATAATACTGCAATAACAATAATATTTTGATGTGAGTTGCAAAGTAGTGCCCATTTGTAATTATGAACCATTATATATACCTTGAATTTTTAATATAATAGGCTTTAAAATAGGGGTTGGTTCGTAACTTTGGCTTGTACGTAAGTCCTATGTTTATAACCTGAAGACTGCCTATAGCAGCTAATTCAATTGAAAATGCTAAGAAACTATAATTCAGTTTATATTTACTCGAATTATACAAAAATTATACAAGTCCCCTGGGCATTTCTGAGTACATTTTGTTTTCTTTGCAAGCATGGTAGGTACTTAATACTCCCATGGTATACAGTAGAGATTAGTGTACCCAGATAAACTATCCTAAAGAAACTTAAATTTTGCTAAGGAAAAATATAATCAGAACTCTGTAGCTCAAACATTGAAGTAATTGCTTATATCCTTCCTAGTTGCCATGTTATTCTATAATGAGCAATTGAATGGGATAAAATGATTTCTGTTTATTCTCATTATCTTGATGCCTTGGACAACTGGCATATATGCATATAACGTACGTATACATATTTACCCTGGTTTTATTTTTTCCCTGAATCACTTGAAAGATAGTTGAAAATATCCTAACACTTCACGCCTAAATACCTCAGCGTGTATCTCCTAAATTATGTACTTTCTCCTACTTAACAATACAATGACCACATACAGGAGATTTAACATTGAAGTAGTACTAATATCTAATATTTCATCCATATTCAAATTTACATAGTTGTCCAATTATGTTCATTGTAGCAGTGCTTCTCAAATCTAATATGCATAGCTGTCACCTGAAGATTGCCTTATATAGCAGAGTCTGATTCAGGATGACTGCACTGAGGCCTGAGGTTCTTCATTTCTAACAAGCTGTCAATCTGGGACCACATGTTGGGTAGAATGGTCTTATAATTTTTTGGTTTTCTGGTTTTGTTTTCAATTAGGCATCGTCTGTTGCAATTAGTTGTTATGTTTCTTTAATCTACATTTCCCAGGTTTTTTTTTTTTTTCCCTTCCATGTCACTGGCATTATTAGAGATCTAAAGAGTTTGTTTGCTTGTTTCCTTCTAATTAGATTTACACTATATATTTTTATACATTTTTGGCAAGAATAATACAAAGATGATCAATCGGTATATTTTAAAATCAACATAAGTGTTCCCAATGTCCTACTAAACAAGGCATTCCTTATTGGTTTTTTAATTAGTGAAAAGTCCAGAACCATTCTGCTCTATGAATTTTACAAAAATTAACACCTTTTTGCTCTTTAAAGCACAAAAAGGATAGTGAGTTTGAATTAAAAAACAATTTATTTTGTTATATAAATAATTGAATAGTTCATGCAGAAGGTTCTTATAACTCATATGTTTTGCATTTGCATTTGTGTTTTAGTTCTGGAAAGGATTTATAGCAGGAAATACAGAATTATCATAAATGTGAAAAATTATTGAAGCACAAACAAAGGGTTTATTCTAGTAGTTAATCTGTATGCATGCAGGGCAACCTTTCTGTTCAGAGAGGAAGACAGAAGGCTAGATGGAGGCTGGTTACAGTGAACTGTGAACAGGAAAGGGAGGAAATGCAAAGTAGAAAATGAACCATTTGGTGATTTTTACCATAATTGAATCATGTTCCTCTTCCTTACAAAGACTATCTTGTGACCTATAGAGGTCTGGCCAACCCCCATCCCGTTCATTAGCACAACAAAGCTACCTTAATTACTTAGAAAACACCAGAGATCTGGAGTTATCTTTTTAGGAAACAAAGAGCAAAGATTAGGTTACTTTTCATGCAGTTAAATGTTTTGCACAAGATAAACTTTAAATAAGGTTATGGTTAACATGTCTTGTCACAAAAAGGGGTTTTCACAATTTTGTGGTTCTTTGTCTCCACCTATCTTCTTTGTTTCTGTTTGTCTATGGCTGGATACATTTCATATTGGTTAGTAGTGTGATCTTTGTGAAATATCCTGTACACTTAGAGGAATCTGTCAATTTGAGACTCAGGCTCCTTTTTTATGAATACAATATCATGACATCTATATCAAAATAATAAGATTTGTTTTGAAATTTGACAAAGCACAGAAAGTAATTGTTGGTGTTTCAAATGTATCATAATTGCATGACAGTCTATCTATATGTACTAATCAAGACTCTCTTACTTATAAGCTGTGGTGTGCTGGTGAATGTTTAACGACTAGCTCTGGCCCTGTCTCCCCAAGGGCGGGAGGCACCAGGTAAAAACTTCAGCCCTGGTTTGTAGAGTTTGCCAGTTTCAAGGAGTGACTGGATGGTGCCTAACAACAGCAAATACTCCCATCATTGCTAATTTTGAGCTACCAGTGTGACATCAATTGGTTAGCAAAATTCCTGGAAATTTCACAGTCGGTTATCATGCACTGATATGAACCCAATTCAGCACCCCACTGATTAAAAGATGAGAAATTTAACTTACTCTGTCTTAAGTTTAAGGGAAACTGCAAATTATTGATTTGTATAACTGATTTTGATCATTCAAAAATGGTTATAGCAGTATATGGATAGGAAACTTCCAGAAATTCAAGCTAGATTCAGAAGAGGACATGGAATAGGGGATATCATTGCTGATGTCAAAGAATGGAAAGCTGAAAGCAAAGAATACCAGAAATATGCTTACCTGTGTTTTATTGACTATGCAAAGGTATTTGACTGTGTGGATCCTGACAAGTTAAGGATAACACTGTGAAGAATGGGAATTCAAGAGCACTTAATTATGCTCATGAGAAACCTGTACAGAGACCAAGAGGCTGTCATTTGAACAGAACAAGGGAATGCTGGAATCGTTTAAAATCAGGAAAGCTGTGTGTCAGAATTGCCTCCTTTCATCATACTAATTCACTCTGTATGCTGAGCAAATAATTTGAGAAGCTGGAATATAGAAAGAAGAACACGGTTTTAGTATTGGAGGAAGACTCATTAATAACCTGTCATGTGCAGATGACAGAATCTTGCTTGTTGAAAGTGAAGATGACTTGAAGCACTTACTGATAAAGATCAAAGACTATAGTCTTCAGTATGAATTACACCTCAACATAAAGAAAACAAAAGTTCTCACAACCGGACCAATAAGCAACACCTTGATAAAAGGAGAAAAATTGAAGTAGTCAGGGATTTCATTTTACTTGGACCCACAATTAATATCCATGGAAGTAGCAGTCAAGAAATCAGACATTGTATGTTGTTGTTGTTATATGCCATCGAGCCAGACCCGACTCATAGTGACCCCTCCTTGGGTTTCCGAGGCAGTATCACTACGGAAGTAGATTGCCCAACCTTCCTTCCGAGGAGAGCTGGTGGGTTTGAACCGCCAGCCTTCTGGTTAGCAGTCAAGTGCATTGTATAGCACTGGGCAAATCTGCTGCTAAAGACCTTTTTAAAGTGTTAAAGAACAAAGATGTCACTTGGAAGACTAAGGTGCAACTTACCCAAGTCATGGTATTTTCAACTGCCTCATATGCATGTGAAAGCTGTACAGTGAATAGGGAAGACCAAAGAAGAGTTGATGCCTTTGAATTGTGTTGACAAAGAATACTGAAAATACCTTGGAATGCCAGAACAGCAAACAAATCTGTTTTGGAAGAATTGAAGCCAGAATGCTCCTTAGAAGTGGGAATGGCTAACTTTCATCTCACCTACTTTAGTCATGTTGTTAGGAGAGACCAACTGCTGGAGAAGGATATCACGCTTGGTAGAGTCAGTGAAAAGGGGGAAGACCCTCAACAGGGTGGATGGACCTGATAAGTGCAGTGATGGGCTCAGGCATAGCAAGGATTGTGAGGATGGCACAGGACCAGGCAGTATTTTGTTGTATTGTACATAGGATTGCTATGAGTTGGAGCCAATTTGAGGGCACCTAACAACAACAACAGGAGCTCTGGTAGCATAGTACCTAAGGCACTTGACTGCTAACCAGACGGCTGGCGGTTCAAACCCACCTGCCACTCCTCAGAAGGAAGGTTGGGCAATCCTACTTCTGTAGTGATACTGCCTTGGAAACCCAAGGAGGGGTCACTATGAGTCGGGGCCGACTGGACAGCACATACCAACCAACAACAACAACAACGATAACAACATAACTGCTTAGAGGCAGAGCTGACTGTAAATCTGGCTGGATCCAGGGTTTCCTTCACCAACTCTTGGCTCTGAGCTAGTTGACTTTTTCCATATACTGTAGTAGTTCCAGCATCTCCAGTTATACATAGATCCCAGAAGTACAGCCAGAATGTTCCTTAGAAATGAGTGTGGTGAGACTTCAGCAAGCTTACTTTGGACACATCATCTGGAAAGACCAGTTGCTATCATGTTTGGTAAAGTAGAGGATCAGTGAAAACAAGAGGGACCTCCAGGCCATGGACCGGCACAATAGCTGCAATCGTGGGCTCAAATATACCATGGAATGTAAAGACGGCGAAGGAACAAGCAATGTTTCTTTCTATTGTACATAAGGTCACCATGAGTCAAAGCTGACTTCACAGCAACTAACAAACAGAGTGTTGGCCCTGGGTCACACGGGGTCAAAATTTCATCTCATCAAGTACTTGTCACTGTGACCTTGAGCAATTTATTAGCTCTGGTTCAGTTTCATATATGAAAGTACTTCGTAAACCTATATTGGCTTGTTTTGGAGATTTAATGAATTAATACCTAAAAGTACCTGGCCAAGAATAAGCACTTGGTATTTGTGTTCATCAGGAGCATCAAAAAAGGATGCAAAGACAAGCTACAGAATCAGAAAGTATATTTGTAGCACATGTGCTTAGATGTACCCAACAAAGGACCCAAATTCAATATTTGAATACAAATTAGCAAGAAAGGAGACAAATTTCTCTAGCTGAGCATATTGACATTTTGAACTGGGTATTTCTTTGTGGTGTGGATGTATCCTAAGCATAGTAGGATGTATGTTTGTATCTTTCTACATTACCCATTATATTACCCAGTAGCATCCCCCCAGTTGTGGCACCCTAAAGTGTCCAGGCATTGGCAAATGTCCCTTGGGGAAAAGGGATAAAATGAGAACTGCTGTGATATAAAAATGGACAGAAAGCATAAATAGGCATTTTGAAAATGGGAAATCAAAATGTCACCAAAAAATGAAAAGATGATCAGGGAAATACACATGTGTTATGATATCATGACAACTGAACATTCTACCGGTTGTTGAATATGAGGAACATTAGGAAATATTATGCACTGTAGGTGGATTTATAATTTGATACAACCATTTTGGAAAACACTCTAGCATTATCTAGTCAAGTTGAAGCTCTATAGACCTAATGACCAAGCAATGTCACTACTGAGACATACATGCTAGAGAAATTCATTCCACTGTGGACCTGGTTCATGTACAAGAATTTTCATAGTTGTATTGTTTGTAATTGCTAAAGGCTGGAAACATCCCAAGTATTTAACAGGGGGGTACACATACATTCTATGCGGTATGTGTAAATTAAAATAGAAAACAGGGTTTTAAAGAGAACTTTAGGGAGAATCATAGTATATCCATTCAATAGAGTACAATTATGAAAAGTAATGAATAAGAGTAACATGCAAGCAAAAATGCATCTTACAGATACAATGTTGAAAGAATGAAAACAAGAAATAATATATACTGATGGATTCCATTTATGAAATGTTTAAAACTAAAGAAAAACTATTTTTCTAGGGATATATACATAGTAGGAAAACCATGAAGTGATTACTAGGCAGGATGGAGAACACCTACAGTGTAAATGGAAAAGGAAGTGATACCATCTGGATAGGATATATGAGAGACTGTTGCTTCTTGACCTGGTTATTGGCTTTGTCACGTTCATTATATATTGTATGTTTTGCACACTGTCCTGTGTATGTGTTACATTTCACAATTTAAAAAAGTTAGTATGTACTTGACTAATTCACCGTTAGTATTTTAAATAGTAATGTTTCTTCTCCTTAAACTCCTGTTGCTGTTTTAATTCCTTCATAGATTTGATCGTACTGTTTTTCATGCTAGAGTTTTATCGATCATTTATCAAATTTAAGTACAATAAAAAAGGTATATATAAATTTAAATCTTTATTTTATTTCTATGACCATAAGCTACCAAGTGTTAGTACTTTTTTTAGGTTTCAATTATAATTACCATTATTAATAAAATTTATTAAAATAACATATTTGTTATGAACTTTGATTATTGTTGAACATTGAAGTAGGATTTATTGAAAATGTTTATCTTAATGAAATGAGTAATAATCAAAATGATTCTCATACATTTTTGAAACAGAAAGGTATATATTGCTAAAAACTATTGTCTAGACCCAGCATATCCTAATTTTGGCTAAGAGAGTTGGAAGATATTAAACCAAAAAACCCACTGCCATCAAGCTGATTCTGACTCATAATGACACTATAGGGCTGCCCGTTATGGTTTCCAAAGCTGTAAATCTTTAAAGAAGCAGACCACCACATCTTTCTCCTGTGGAGAGGTTGAACTGCCAGCTTTTTTGCTTAGTAGTCAAGTGCTTTAACCATTGCACCACCAGGACACCTGTTGTTGTTGTTGTTATGTGCCATCGAGTCGGCCCCGACTCATAGCGACCCCTCCTTGGGTTTCCGAGGCAGTATCACTACGGAAGTAGGATTGCCCAACCTTCCTTCTGAGGAGTGGCTGGTGGGTTTGAACCGCCAGCCGTCTGGTTAGCAGGACACCTAGGTGATATTAAATATTATAAAATCTGAAACAAGAAGAGGATTGGCTAAAATTGCCAAAACCAAACTCACTGCCATCAAGTAGATTCCAACTCATAGCGACTCCCATTGGGCTTCTGAGACGGTAAATCTTTATGGAAGTAGATTGCCCCATCTTCCTTCTGCAGAGCAGCTGGTGGGTTTGAACCACTAACCTTCTGGTTAGCAATCAGATGCCTTAGGCACTGTGCCACCAGAGCTCCTTTGGCTATGATTAGAACTCGTAATATTATTTGCCACTATTCATCTGTTTTTTGTTTTTTTGTTTGTTTTTTTTTTTTTGATACTGTGATGGCTTGTGTGTTGCTGTGGTGCTGGAAGCTGTCACTGGTTTGAAACATGCAGCAGCATCACCCATGTCGGACAGATTTCAGTGGAGCTTCCAGACTAAGATAGAAGGGGAAGGACCTAGCAATCTACTTCCAAAAAAAGGGCCCAGTAAGAACCTCATGGATAACAGTGAGATTGTCTGATATGGTGTTGTAAGAAGAGCCCATCAGGTTGGAAGGCACTCAGAATATGACTGGGGAAGAGCTGCCTCCTTAAAGTAGAGTTGATATTAACGTGGATGTAGTAAAGCTTTTGGACCTTCATTTGCTGAGGGGCAGTACTCAAAATGAGAATAAACAAATCTACTTCCGTAGTGATACTGCCTCGACAACCCAAGGAGGGGTCGCTATGAGTTGGGTCCAACTTGACGGCAAAAAACAACAGACAACAACAACGTCCATTAATAATCAGGATGTGGAATGTAGAAAGTATAAATCTAGGAAAGTTGGAAGTTGTAAAAAATGAAGTGGAATGCTTGAAAATTGACGAATGTGACAGCATTCCTCTTCAACTTTTCATTCCCGACACAGTAAACCATGTAGTTATATGTCCTTTCAAAATGGCCAGTACCTGTCCATTTCAGCTCTGGTGGCGTAGTGCCTAAGGCATTTGACTGCTAACCAGAAGACTGGTGCTTCAAACCCACCGGCCACTCCTCGGAAGGAAGATGGGACAATCTACTTCCGTAGTGATACTGTCTCGGAAACCCAAAGAGGGGTCACTAATGAGTTGGATCCAACCTGACGGCAGTGAGTTTGGTTTTTTGATTTTGAAATGTGTAAGATATCAACCTTCAAGTGTTCCATTTTGTTTTTGACAATTTCCAGTTTTCCTTAGCCATTCTTTTCCCGCATCACAGCAACATGCAGCCACCACATTAAGACAAAACTATAAAAACAAAAACATAATTATTTAAATCTCTAGAAATTGTCCTAAGGACATACAGCAAATAAAGAAACATTATTCAAGAAATCTGCTGTCTTTGTAAGACTAAAAAGAGAGCCTGTGACATTTAAGTCACAACCCATGCACTGTCAACTCAGTATGTCAGAAGCTCCACTTAGAGAAGATGCAGTGAAGAACACAGTCCCCCTCTTCCCTCAACTGTCAATGGAGGGCTATGGTATCTCCTCGGAAGGAGTAGGCTACCAGCATTCTCATCCTCCCTTATTCTGTGTTGCAACAATGGCTAACAGCTCTGAGGCTTTCTTCTTCCATCTAGACTCACTTGAAGGGCAGAAGCTCTATGCCACGTACAGCAGACTGAGAATAATTGGGCCTGATTGCCCTTACCCAGTTGGTACATAGAGTGAAGCCAGGCTAAAAAGCCTGGAGGATACTACTGCGGCCTATTTTTTACCTATAAAGCAGGGGTGTGACTCGGGGCAAAAGTGAGCAATTGCCCCTTTGCCCAGCTATGGAGCAGTGGCCCTGAGGTTTTGTCCAGGGTAAGAGGCAGGCCATGAAAATAGACAACTCTGAAATTCTTGCCCAGGGTACTGGCTTTATTTGGAACTGAGTGTGCAGAAGTTTATGGGCACTCTGGGAAACAGTGAGATTTTAATGGTATGCAATTAATAATAGGAGGCTGATAGTTCCATGAGCACAGGAAGCCAAACCATATACCAGTTAGAAGTTTTTCAAGGAAAACCAGGGAAATAGAGAGCTAAGAGCCCTTCCAGGTTAGGAATGAACATTTAGGACCGGTCTCAAAGACTACCTCTTCAAAGGGACCACAATTTAGTTGAATCAGACTATACTGCAATATATGCCCCAGGGCACTGATGAGAACAATAGAGCAATAAGCCAGCAATTAGTGGAGCCTTGGTGCAATGGTTAAGCACTGGGTAGCTCAGAGAGAGAGACCCAGCTTTGCCACTTTGCTTTCTAAAAATTCCCTGTGGGGCCATTCTACTGAGTTAAAAATGACTCGGCAACAACAACGCTTAGTTGAAGTTGTCTTTGTTAGTTTTTTATACTGTAAAATTAATCTTATTTCTCAAAATACAGTAATACTTGTGATCACTTTGTATTTATGATGAAATTGTGCTATACAAAGTCATGCCAATAATTGCTGTCTAAAGTTGATGAATTAGCATATTTTCCATGCCTTATAGGTAAAGTCTTGTTATTTTCGTAAGCTGGTTTATAAGAAACTTTCCAGAAGAAATAAGGGAGATTTTAAACAGTTAATTAGGATAATGGTTGGATCTTGAGCATCCTCATCATAATATGTATCTTGAAAAGACTGAACTGTTACATTTTTCCTACAGATATCACACTACAAAAAGAAACTCAAGAAGGAATTCCACCCCTGACCCAGAGTCAGGAACCTCTGAAACCTCAGGAAAATGTATCACGGCCCATTCACCGTCCTTTAGTTTTGAAAACTAACTTTGAGGAAGAAGAGGAAGAAGAAGAAGATGAACAAAATGGTTAGTAAACCTTTTCTCAGATATAGAATGCATATTCAAAAACTGGACAGTACTTTCCACAATGTTTGTTTAACTACTAGAGGTTTAAAATGTAGGAGCTCTGGTGGTGTAATGCCTAAGGCACTTGACTGCTAACCAGAAGGCTGGCGGTTCAAACCCACCAGCCACTCCTCGGAAGGGAGATGGGGCAATCTGCTTCTGTAGTGATACTGCCTCGGAAACCCAAGGAGAGGTCGCTATGAGTCGAAATTGACTTGATGGCATATTACAACAACAGCAGCATATAAAGTAGAATAAGTTGGCAGTTCGCACCATCAGGCACTCCAAGGGAGAATGACCAGGCGATGTGCTTCTGTAAAGATTGACAGCCTTACATAGGGAACCCTGGGGGAGGCACTTCTACTCTGTCTCCTAGCATCACTGTGAGTCAGATTCATCTTGAAGGCAGTGGGTTAAAGCAGATTTTGGTAAGAATGTAGCTGTAACTTTTTTATTGATTAAATTTATTATGTTCCAATTTATTTGATGTCTACACATGCCTATGATCATCTGTATTTGAAGGTTTTTGTAATGTGATGTCTAGGAGATACTTAG
This sequence comes from Orycteropus afer afer, assembly GCF_000298275.1. Classification (NCBI taxonomy): domain Eukaryota; kingdom Metazoa; phylum Chordata; class Mammalia; order Tubulidentata; family Orycteropodidae; genus Orycteropus; species Orycteropus afer. The sequence continues at coordinate 2,537,989 of NW_006922003.1, read as the reverse complement.
TTTTTGATTAAATATGTGCATGTGCCTGTAGGGACACTGAAAACCTCTTTTATTTATGTTAAACTTAACTGTTTCTAAAACATATTGGTATATATGTGATATATATATATATATATATATACACATATACATATATATATGTATCAATCTGTTGATCTGTCATCTATCTGTCTCACACTTAATCATTGCAGTTATAGAAAACAACAGAGTACTTTACAGTTTATAATGCAATGCCATCAACACTATTCCATTTAACTCTCATGGGAATATAAACAAGGCTAGAACGCAGGTCTTTTGCATAGTTCATCCTTTTTCTTCTATGTCATCACAACAAAGTGGTACTTGTATATGTGAGCATACAAAATAAACATGCAGAAACAAACTCTCACCCTGTTTTTGCCCTAAAATGTATCCTTCTGTGGGCAGCACGCCACCATAGCTTCTGTGCTTAGGAATACACAGAACTGTTTATAACTCTTTTTTGCTGCATCTCCATCTCTTCCATGTCTACATCATCATCACTCAACATGTGTCTATAGAATATATGCCTTCAGTTTCTCATTTCAAGAAACATCAGGTATCTGGTATCATGTAGTCATTTCTTTTCTCCTGTCTGATCCTTCCTAAAACTTACACTGTAGCACTTAGAAACCAGTATGCAATTTTTTAAAATTATTTTTTAAAGTAGAATAACTGTAATTTTTTATCCATGAGAACAATATTTGGGATTTTTTCTTTCTGATTTATAAATTTTCAGATTATATGGCTATGGGACACTTTAATTTAAAACAAATATATCCTATAGATGCTTCTAGTTTATGGACAAAGACACCAGAAGAAATTGAAGAAAAAAGAGCAATAAAGGAAATGTGTTATAAATCCGGTAAGAAATCAAACAACTTTGAGTTTTCTAATACTTGGTGTGACAAATATCCTAACCATTAGTTTTCTTATGGGGAGATTAGGTGAATACTACCGATTTCATACTCCTGCAGATACTTCATCATCAAAGAGCATAACTCCTACAGTAGAGAAAGAGTTAGAAAAGCCTGTGGAAAATGGCAGTGAATTACAAGAAGGTAAGAATTTCAAAGGCAGCATTTCAAGGTGATATATAAGTGATACTTGGTGATAGACTGTGAATTATTTAGTAAGATGCACACAAAGAGAGTTAAATGATAAATAATACATCGGAATTGAGAGCAAGAAGGAAGTGCTTTTATTGAATGACCTACATTTAATATGAAAAGCTGCTGTTAATGTAATTATACTTTCCCAGAGGAGCCACTGAATGAATAGACTTTATAAACACATGGTAACACTGCACACCACATGCAGTCATTTTGTAAATCATTTGCTTTTGCCATTTTCTTTGTCTGTGCAAATAAATTGCCTTGTGAGATAGATTTAGGTTTTTCTTTCTGAGTGGAAAAGATAACTTGGCCCCAAAGGGACAAAAGATAAATCACAGAATAAGGTTAATGGCAGAATAAGGGTATATTCCTTCCTCGAATAAATTTCCTAGGCACACAAGTGATTCTGGTGGACAATTCCAGGGGTCTGCCCTTCATGTCCATAAGGAGCTCTGGTGGCTTAGTAAATTTGACTGCTAACTGGAAGGCTAACAGTTCAAACCCACCAGCTATTCCTTGGAAAGAAGGTTGGGCAATCTACTTCCTTAGACATACCGCCTTGGAAACCCAAGAAGGGGTTGCTATGAGTTGAATCGACTTGACGGCAGTGAGTTTGGTTTGGTTTTGGGGTGGCGTAATGAGTAAAGCATTTGGCTGCTAACCAGAAGGTCAGCAGTTCAAGCTCACCAGGAAGGAAGATGAGGAAATCTACTTTGGTAAAGATTTACAGCCTTGGAAACTCAATGGGGGTCACTGTGAATTGGAATTGACTTGATGGCAGTGAGTTTGGGTGTTTTTGTTTGGACCCTTCATGGAACTTACTCTCTGGTGAGCCACATTTTGCTGTCGAGGATCATTTTGTGCTTGAAAACACGGTAAGAAAAGCCGAGTTTTCTGGACGTAAAGCCAGGAACTAATAGGAAATCCATGGATGCCATGAATTTATATCTACCTACCTATTTATCTATCTATCTAGAGAGATATAAACACATACATACACACCACACATATATATACACACACACATACATATATATATATATAATCCCTAGTATGAGCTTAAAAACAAATTTTGCAGCAGTAGGAAAGATTAGAAGGAGGGCTTTTCCATCCCAAAATAAAGATAGTTGGGAAAGTTACCCAGGATATAAATGAGTACAGCATACCTCATTTTGTTGCTCTTCAGAGAGAGTTTTTTTTTTTTTTTTTCTTGGAAAAATTGAAGGTTTGTGACAACTCTGAGTCAAGCAAGTCTACTGGCACTGTTTTTCCAACAGCATGTATTTACTCTGTGTCTCTGTATCATATTTTGGTGATTTTCACAGTATTTCAAACTTTTTCATAACACTATTGCACTAACAGGTTTGCTATGAGTTAGAATCAACTTGATAAGAGTGGGTTTGTTTTTTATTTTTGGTATTCCACATTTAATAAATTACAGCACATAACTTTCATATGCACCGAGAAACCAAACATCCGTGTGACTCACTTTATTACACTACTAGCTTTATTGCAGTGGTCTGAGTCCTAACCCACAGTGTCTCTGAGGTATGCCTCTGAGTCCCTATGTGGTGAGCTATTTAAACACATGACCGCTAGGTGGCAGCAACAACCCAGCAGATGGTAGGATAGTCTGTAAGCCCTAGCTAATAGTGGGAAGGAACTAACCAGGGAGGGGCGGATGGCAGATCCATGTTGTTGTGCACTGTTGAGTTGGTTCTCACTCCTAGCGACCCTGTGTCACAGAGTAGATCTGCCCCATAGGGTTTCCCAGACTGTAATCTTTATGGGAACAGATTGCCAGATCTTTTCTGCCAAGGAGCCACTAGTGGGTTCAAGCCATCAACTTTTTGGTTTGAAAAACGAGTGCTTGAAAATTCCACCACCAAGGCTTCTTGTAGATCCATACTACTCAGATAAGTAAAAAGCAAAACAAATTACACATACACATGAAAAACCCAAGTTAGCAATCTATATTAAAAATGGCAAATTATAAAGACAATTCTATGTATGTTTATATTAAACTTTAAAAGCTTTTTATTTTGAAATAATCTCTTAATTCTTGTATACACTTCCTAGGTTCTCCCCATCTTAATATTTTACCACATTTTATTTTTAATTCTTGCTATCTAGCTATCTATCTATCTACTCTGTCTTAGATTTCCAGTGCTGCCATAACAGAAATACCACAAATACATGGCTTTAAAGAACAGAAACTTATTTTCTCACAGTTCTGGAGAATAAAAGTCCAAATCAGGTTGATCGCTTCCTTGTCAGTAGCCCTGGGTTCTTGTTATCCTTATGTGACATCTGTATTTCCTAGTATGTGCTTGCTTGTCTCTGTGTCTGTGTTGTTTCTTTTATAAATCAGAGATGATTAGGTTTAGGATCTACCCTATCCTGGTGTGACCTCAACTGATTGATTGAATGTATCATATTAGATTGCATTATAGGAGACGATTACATTATATCTACAGGTATAGGCGCCAGGATTTCAATACATATATTTTGGGGAACACAATTCATTCCATATCATGACAATATTATTATTGTTTTCTGAACTGTTTGAGAATAAGCTGCAGACAGATGGTCTTTTACCCTTACATAATCATTGTTAAAATGATCAAAATCAAGAAATTAAATGTGATATAGTACTATTGTTTATAGACTTAAAAAAAAATTTCCATCTATCCCATTAATATCCTTTACAGTAAAGTGAGTTTGTTTTATTCTGTGTTTTTCATTGTTCTAAGATCCAATTCAGAATCAGACTTTATTTTAGGTTGTCATGTCTTTTTAATTATACTTTTAACAGTTTAAAGAGAATTATATAAAGATGTTTAAGGAAAAGAGAATAATTTGATTATCAGAGTATCATTAATATTTTATACTCATTAATACACTCTCATACTTTTTTTTCATTCTGTTGTACATGGGGTTGTTAGGAGTCAGAATCAACATGACGGCAACTAACAACAGTGCACTCTTAATACGTTTTCTCAAATTAATCATGGTAAATAAATCAGAAAAAGAAATACTACAAAATTTATTGCATGAAATACATTATGAATATATTACGCACACACAATAATGTTGTTGTTAGGTGCCATTGAGTCTGTTCCAACTCATGGCAACCCTGTGTACAGGAGAACCAAACAATGACCTATCCTGTGCCGTCCTCACAATCACTACGTCTTCCTTCAGTACAGTCAGTTCTTGATCATATGCTACAGCCTGAAGTAGCTAACCATTGAGCAATTCTTTTTGGTACAGTGATTCTGTGTATTCCTTCCATCTACTTTTGATGCTTCCTGTGTGATTCAATATTTTGCTCATAGAATCCTTCAGTATTGTAACTCAAAGCTTGAATTTTTTCTTTAATTCTTTTAGTTTGAGAAATGCCAAGTAAGTTCTTCCCTTTCGGTTTTATAACTCCAGGACATTGTACAGTTCATTATATTATGACATTGTATTCTTCAGCTATCTTTTGAAATCTTTTGTTGATCTTTTTTACTTCATCATGTCTTTCATTTGCTTTAGCTGCTCTCAGTTCAAGAGCAAGTTTCAGAGTGTCTGCTGATACTCATGACCTTTAGCTTTCTTAATGTATTAAAAAAAAAAAAAAAACCCACACAGTCGAGTCAGATTTGACTGATAGTGACCCCTCCTTGGGTTTCTGAGGCAGTATCACTACAGAAGTAGATTGCCCAACTTTCCTTCTGAGGAGTGACTGGTGGGTTTGAACCGCCAGCCTTCTGGTTAGCAGTCAAATGCCTTAGGCACGACTCTACCAGAGCTTCTTTCTTCATGTATAATGTCCTTGATGGCATCCCACAACTCCTTTGGTCTTTGATCACTGGTGTTCAATGGTCAAATCTGTTCTTCAGATGGTCTCTAAATTCAGGTGGAATATACTCAAGATCGTATTTTGGTCTCATGGACGATGGTGTTAGAGCTCTCAATCTTTTGATGACCATTTGAAAACTGATCTAAATACAAGAACTAACTTGCTTGCTGCTTTGTTGGCTTAATGATAAAATTTACTTAAAATGTATGTATAAAATTAATGTGCATTAGATCATTGTGAAAGCAATACTTGCATTAGCTTTATAATTTTTACTTTAATTGTGTATTGTATCATAAACTTATTTGAACTGCAGTTATTCCTGAGCTGACTTGGTTTTTTCATATCCAGGGGATGGTCTAACAGTTCCAACAAAATTTAGCCTAATTGAAAGGCAAGGTGAGATAAAAGCATCATTGGATGGAAAACCAAGGACTGGCATTGCTGCTTTCGAAAATGGAGGTAGGTTGACTTTTTACTGGTTGACTATGACTAAATTACCCTACGGATGTTAAATGACTTTGATTTTCTCTCTTTTAGTTAGTAACTGAATGCTTTAACCAGTGTGCCATGAGAGCTCCTCCTGCACTGATAAGGCATCTTCAAAATTTGAAATTATAACTATTGAGCCGGTATTAAATTTGAAGAAAGGCTCTTGAGACATTCTCTTTAGTCTTAGTATTATCTTAGTGTTTTATTAGGATTTCTGTTGCATAAGTATGCAAATAGAAAATGTGTAGCTTGATGACTTAGGTATGTGCACCTGCATACCCACATTTACTGCACTGCAGGAGGCTCCCTTTCTCCTTTTGGCCTCCTTTCAAAGGTGACCACTACTCTGATCTCTGTTACCATTCATTCATTTTGCATTATACATAATTAGTCATAATTTTATTGAATGTTTTCCTCCTTTTTTATATCTGATTTATCTGTGTTTGACAAATATATATGTGTCTATATATGTGTTAGCAAGTCAGATGGTTTCTGAAGTCAGTGTCTCACCAAATGCTTTGTGGCAATTTACACGCAGTGTGTATGACGTTCCATTCTTTCATATATTTTATGAGAAATCTTCTGAAGGGTGTGTGTATGTATTAAGACCCAAATCCAGGCTGTAATAAATGCAGGTATCAAGTATGGTATCATATACTATTACAAAGCTGTAAACAGATAAGGAACATGTTTATTTGACTAAAAGGAGTTCTGGTGGTGCAGTGCCTAATGCTAACCAGAAGCTTTATGGTCCAAATCTGTCAGCTGCTCTGTGGAAGGAAGATGAGGCAATGGTATGCCCTTGGTAAGGCATAACATCCTTATTGTATTATGTAGCTCAGATGTTCTGGAATTGCTTCCTGGCTGAAAATCCATCCTTTGGCAGAAAATTCTGAGGCTTTGTTTTTTTAAAAAAATAGATGCTATTTTTTTTTTGAAGAAGAAGAGTGTGACTAGAAGAAGAATGTGTGTGAGGAAAGAGAGGAAGGTTGAGAAAGGGTGTCAATATGTATCAATATGTCTGAGGTATGTTAGAGATGCTTTCTACAGTTCCTGCTTCATTCAATTTCAACCATTCTCTTCTGTCTACCTTTTTTTTTTTCTGGTACTACTGTAATTTGATTCTTTCTTTCCTTTCCTTTCTTTTATGTCCTCCGCAGAAATTTTAGACTAGCTGTCATTGTTTGGTTGCCTTGAAGCAGTAAGTTTTAGCTATAAATAAGAAGCATTGCCAGTTTCTCCCAGTGGAGTTTACACAGTTTATATAATGTAGCAGTAAACAAAACTAGGATCTACCTAACATGACCAGTTGCAATTGTACATTTTAGTGAAATATTATTATATCAAATTGCCTTTGTGGTTAATAAAATGTTATTTTCCATAACTGATAAAGTGATGCTTTTATCTAAGAAATAATATTACCTTCTTTTTGTGACATCAGTAATATATTTCCTACTTTTAGGGGACTAAGAAATAGGAGAATATCATTATGCTTTTGTTAGTCTGTCTAATAACATTGTTATAATAATAAGATCGGTAAACAACCATATCAAGATAAGGTTAAAATTTTCTATCATCTTGGAATCATTATTTCTGGCATAATCATGTTTGTTAATTATGCCGGCATTGTAATCTTCTCTGTGTCACTAAGTTGCACAAACTCTTTGGTGTATGTGTATGAAAATAATGTAAGCACATTTAGACCCAGTGCCTTTTCTGACTCATAGCTACTCTATAGGACAGAATAGAACTGCCTCATAGGGTTTCCGAGGCTGTAAATCTTTATGGAAGCAGATTGTCTTGTCTTTCTCCTGCAGAGCAGCTCATGGGTTTGAACGAGCAACCTTTTGGTTAGCAAATGAATGCTTTAACCAGTGTTCCATGAGAGCTCCTCTTGCACTGATAAAGCATCTTCAACATTTGAAATTATAATTATTGAGCCAGTATTAAATTTGAGCAGCAGCCAGGGATCCAGGTAAGGGGAGGGACCCAGGCCCCACCCACACCAGCCAGGAAAGCAGGGGAAAGAGAAGATTGTCAACAGAGCAGAGCAGTGCCAGGGATCCAGGTGAGGGGAGAGTGGAGAGGTTTTGAACAGCTAAGCTAGACAAACTTGTCTGTCAGTTTGTTGTACTATTCTGGCTTGCATGTTTCAGTGAGGCTTGAGGCTGTGTCACTGGTGTTTCAGGTGTCGGCAGGGTTGCACATGGTACACAGGTTTCAGTGCAGCTTACAGACTGAGACAGACTAGGAAGAAGGAAGAGGCCATCCACTTCTCAAAGAATTAGCCAGGGAAAACCTTACGAATAGTAGAGAAACACTGTCTGATACATTACTGCACAACTTTATAAATAGGCCGGAAACATTATCCGATACAGTGTGGGAAGATGAGCCCCTTAGGTCAGAAGGCTTTCAAAATACGACTAGGAAAGAGCTGCGTCCTCAGAGTAGGACCAACCTTACTGATATGGATAGAGTGAAGCTTTTGAGACCTGCATTTGCTGACATGGTATGATTCAAATTAAGGAGAAACAGCTGCACACATCCATTAATAAAAGGAACATGGAATGTACAAGTATGAATCTAGGAAAATCGGAAGTTGTCAAAAGTGAAATGGAACGTATAAAGATTGATATCCTAGGCATTAGTGAGCTGAAGGGGACCAGTTTTGGCCATTTTGAATCAGACAACCATATGATCTACTATGCTGAGAATGACAATTTGAAGAGGAATGGCATGCCATTCATCATTGCAAAGGATGTTTCAAGCTCTGTCCTGAAGTACAGTGATGTGAGTGATAGGATAATATACATATGCCTACAAAGGAAGACCAGTTAATATGATTATTATTCAAATTTATGCACCAACTAGCAAAGCCTAAGACAAGTAAATTAAATATTTTTTATCAACTTCTGCAGTCTGAAATTGACCACACATGCAATCAAGATAAGTTAATTATCACTGGTGACTGGAATGCAAAAGTTGGAAACAAA
>NW_006922003.1:2525466-2528297 GCF_000298275.1 Orycteropus afer afer | reverse complement strand
TGTGGAATCATAACAAATTGTGTATAACATTGAGAAGAATGGGAATTCCAGAACACTTAATTGTACTCATGAGGAACCTGTACGTAGACCAGGAGGCTATTGTTCAAACAGAACAAAGGAACACTGCACGGGTTAAAATCAAGAAGGGAGTGTGTCACGGTTGTATCCTTTCACCATATTTATTCAATCTGTATGGTGAACAAATAATCCAGGAAGCCGGACTCTATGAACGTGGCATCAGGATTGGAGGAAGTCTTGTTAACAAACTCTGGTATGCTGATGACACAACTTTGCTTGCTGAAAGTGAGCATGATTTGAAGCACTGATGAAAACTGAAGAACACAGCCTGCAGTATGGATTACATCTCAATGTAAAGAAAACAAAAATCCTCACAACTGGACCTATAAGCAGCATCATGATAAATGGAGAAAAGAAGTTGTCAAAGACTTCACATTGCATGGTTCTACAATCAACGCCAATGGAATCAGCAGTCAGGACATGACATGACATATAGCATTGGGCAAGTCAGCTGCAAGAAACCTCTTTCAAGTGCTGATGAGCAAAGATGTCTCCCTGAGGACTAAGATGCACTTGACACAAGCCATGATATTCTCAGTTGCCTCATGTATGTGAGAGCTGGACAGTGAATAAAGAAAACCAAAGAAGAATTGATGCTTTTGAGATGTGGTACTGGCAAAGAATGCTGAAAAGTACCATGGACTGCTAAAAAAACTAACAAATCTGTCCAGGAGGAAGTACACCTGAATGTACCTTGGAAGCAAGAATAGCCAGACTTTTGTCTTTCCTACTTTAGTAGCATAGTACCTAAGGTACTTGACTGCTAACCAGAAGGCTGGTGGTTCAAGCCCATCAGTCACTCCTCAGAAGGAAGGTTCGACAATATACTTCCATAGTGATACTGCCTGGAAAGCCAAGGAGAGGTGGCTATATAAGTCAAGTCTGACTTGATAGCACATAGCAACAACAACAACGTTGGTCATGTTGTCAGATGGGACCATTCCCTGGAGAAAGATGTCATGTTTAGTAAGGTGGAGGGTCAAAGAAGGAGGAGAAGACCCTCATCGAGATGGATTGACACAGTGGCTGTGGTGATGGGGTCAAGTGTGGCAAGGATAGTGTAGCTAACGTGGGACCAGGTGGTTTTCGTTCTGCTGTGCATAGGGTCGCTATGAGTTAGAGATGATGGCACCTAACAACAGCAACAAACATTAAATTTGAAGAAAGGCTCTTCAGACATTCTCTTTAGTCTTAGTATTATCTTAGTGTTTTATGAGTATTTATGTTGCATACGTATGCAAATAGAAAATATACAGCTTGATAACTTATATATGTGCACCTATATGAGCACATTTACTGTACTCCAGGAGGCTCCCTTTCTCCAAGTCATTCGCCTCCTTTCAAGGGTGACCACTACTCTGATCTCTAATACCATTCATTCATTTTGCATTTCTTGACTTTATGTAAGTACAAATGTACAACATGTGTTCTTTTATGTTTGGATTCTTTTATTCACTACTATTTGTATGAAACAGATTTTTCTTTTATAGATTATGCTTTTGGCATTATATTTAAAAAGTCATCAGCAAACCCAAGGTCACCTAAATTTTATTCCATGTTGCCTTCTAGAACTTGAATAGTGTGCATCTTATATTTAGGTCTACAATCTTATTTCAAGTTCACTGATGTTAATGGTGTAAGGTCTCTGTCTAGATAATTATTATTTTTGCATGCAGATGCCCAGTTGTTCCAGCATCATTTGTTGAAAAGACTATTCTTTCTTTGTTGAGATGTGTTTAAGCCTTTGTAAAAGATCAGTTGACTATATTTATGTGTGTCAATTTCTGATACACTGTATTCTGTTTCACTGATCTATTTATCTATTATCTTCATCAGTACCACACTGTTTGATCATTGTACACTTATATACATCTTGCATTTGGTAATATTAATCCTCCAACTCTATTCTTCTTCAGTATAGTGTTGGCTATTCTGGGTTTTCTGGGGTGCCATTTTTAAGATGGTTATTGGAAACAAATACTTTATGTTAAGAAAAGTGTAACTAGCATGGTAAAGAATAGGGAAATTCTATATATAAGTAATATTTCAAGCAACTCTGAATATTTATTCTGAAAAGTAGGAGACTTTAAGGGACATAAAAAACATATTTCATATATCTGGATATGATATATGGAAATAAATTATATTTACAGAGTGGCTGTAGTGGGTGGAGGTAAAGATTTTTATAAGTTAAAGAAAAATGAATTTTTGCTGGATGTATAAATTTTCTTGTAATTATTTGTATGTAAATATTTGTTATTGTTAGCTTCCATATACATGTAATCATATGTACTAATCTGAACATATGATATGCACAGAGATGGGGAAGTTACCACTGAGAAGTGTTTAAACGAAAGTGAACAAAAGGGATATTTTAGAGGATATTTTTGTGTCAAAAGATGATATTGTGCAGCTTTTTGCCATTGTTGCCACTGACTGCAAATTCTTTGTCATAGGGGGTGATTGTTATATTCCACAGAGGATTATATTTCTTGGAGTAGATGAAAGTGAAGCTTTAACTCAAGAAAAAGAAATCGCCTTGTCAAAATGTTCAAATACTAAAGGTAATGAATCGTTCTACATTTTGACTCATCTGTAATTTCAACAGATAAAGTTTGATTGTCGTATATACCAATGTAAGAGACTAGGTAACAAATCCTCAGGTTTTAGTTTGATTTGTTCTCCAATTGTTTGAGCACTGAACTTGTTCTTAGCCTTAGTTTTCTTTATATGAAAAATTACCTTGATGGACT
>NW_006922003.1:2503489-2523546 GCF_000298275.1 Orycteropus afer afer | reverse complement strand
TAGAGATAAGTTGCTTGTCAGATAGGTCATTGCCAAATATTTTTCCCAATCTGTAGGTTCTCTTGTGACTCTTTTGGAGAAGTCTTTGGAAGCACATAAAAATTTAATTTTTAGAAGGTCTCATTCTTCTAGTTTCTCTTCTGCTGTTTGTGAATTTTGGTTATGCTTGATAGTCTATTTATGCCATATATTAAAGCTCCTAAATTTGCCCCTAGATTTTCCTTGAGGAACTTTATAGTTTTAGGTTTCACACTGAAGTCTTTGATCCATCTGGATTTCATTTTTGTGTATGGTGTGAGGTACAGATCTTGTTTAATTTTTTTGCAAATGGATATCCAGTTTTGCCAGCACCATTTATTAAACAAACATTCTCTTCCCCATTTAGTGGAATTCGGCCCTCTGTCAAAGATCAGCTGACCATAGGTCAGTGGATGTTTCTGGGTTCTCAATTCTATTCCATTGGTCTATGTGTCTGTCATTGTACCAGTACCAGGCAGTTTTGTTGACTGTGGCTGTATAGTAGGTTTTGAGTGGACTACATATTTTTAAGGAATGTTTCTAGTTCTAAATTTATTGATTCTTTTCATTCATAATACCAAGTCCTTTTAATTTTTTTCTCCCAAATTAAAATACTCACTATGATTGAATTTTATTAGAAAACTTTGCTTTCAAACACTGCTAAGAGTATTAATCTTTGGACAATGACTTCCCAGTTTTATAAGTATTACTAGCCATAGTCTGTGAATAGTCAAGAGATAGGATGAAATATGACCTGTGTAGTTTTACATGCCCTTAATCCTCACCTGATACCATTCTGCTGGGGACCTCTCAGCCACAGACTAAAAGTACAAACCAAAAAAAAAAAAAAAAGAAAAAACCAAACACACTGCCATGGAGTCATATCCAACTCGTAGTGACCCCTCCTTGGGTTTCCAATGAGGTATCACTACGGAAGTAGATTGCCCAACCTTCCTTCCGAGGAGTGGCTGGTGGGTTTGAACCGACAGCCTTCTGATTAGCAGTCTAATGCCTTAGGCAGTACACCAGCTGAGCTCCTTACTAAAAGTACAGCTACCCTGTAATTGAGGGGCTGGCTGCACATACACTCCATTCAAATATTAACCTTATCACCAGACACATGTTTAAATTTAAGTTAATTAAAATTAAATGAAATGAAAAATTTAGTTCCTAACTTGTACTAACCATATTCCAAATGCAATAGACACATGCGAATAATGGCTATCATACTGGACAGCACAGATATAGAATATTTCCAACACTGCAGGAAGCTCTGCTAGACAACCCTGCTCCCAAGTGTAAACTGAATGGAAGTTGTCACATTTAAAATATTTTTGGAACTCTGTTTTGCACAATTGGCACATTTGATGTGAAATTGGTATCCTTTTAATTCTTTTAATATTTGGAAATATTAAAATGATCATCATAGTTATATCATTTACACATTGAAATTATGGCGGTACTTCTTCATTTTTTACATTTTAGTTAGTGACGATAGTTGAAGACCAATGCATAATTATGGAATTTTAATGATGCATCTAAAGATAAATAAATGTATGTCTATCTATCTATCATTCGATCGATCGATCGTTAGATAGATAGATATAAATATAAACTGGTATGCCCGTCATATAACATTTGAAAAGAGAAATACCAATTGAAACACTTCTTTCACTAATATTGACATTTTATTTTCTTAATTTGCTTCAAAAGAGAACAAGGCCAGTCCTCATCCAAAGCGTCCCCTAACTACCCGACTAGTACCTCCAACGCATGTATTAAACGCTACTGAGAATATCAGTATGAAGTGCAGAGAGGACCCCTCTTCAAGTGAGACATTAGCTCTATCACTTTTAGGTCTTAGATATATTTGTCTGATCATGGGTTTGTTTTGCTTATTTGAAATAGATTTTTTAAAAAAAGAAAGAAGAAATGGTTTGAAAATTATTCAGGATTAAAGACAATATTCCTCTACTAACTCTGACAGTGAATTTGTGATGTAGGTCCTAGTAAATTATGTGCTTTCCCTCTTGATTAACTTAAGTATTAAAGTTAATAATCTCCTACCTACTGGGAAGATTCATTAGTACAGCATTTTAAATTTCACCCATGGTGGAATACTTGGGCAACTTTTTTTTTTTTAATGTTTTGGATTCTCAATCTTGATTTGGCTACTCCTTGACAGTCAGTACACTGAGTTACTTCCCTTAACACAATTAAGACTCATGAATCTTCCTCTCTGTTTCCTCCCTGCCCTCCCTCTTTCCCTTTATGTCATTTATTGGACTCCTATAATGTCCTTGGGTCCCTGCTAAGCACCGAAAGGATCTATGATGGCTTATCTCCAGAAGCTCAGCTTAATGGTGCTTGTTAAAAATATGGTTTCCAAGTCCTAGGACTGGGAACATGGGAGTGGAAATAGGGTATGAAGGTTCCAGAGGAGATAGTAAATTAGAGCTTCATTGAGGATTTAAAGTTTAGCTAAGGTTAAGTGCTAGGGTAAGACACACTTATTTGTCCACTAAGAAGGCTGGAGGTTCAAACCCACCAGCCACTCCTCAAAAGGAAGGTTAGGCAATCTACTTCCATAGTGAGACTGCCTCGGAAACCCAGGGAGAGGTCGCTATGAGTTGGCTCCAACTCGGCAGCAGTGAGTTATAGAGAGTAAAGGAGTCCTGATGGTGTGGTAGTTAAACACTCTGCTGCTAACCAGAAGGTTGGCAATATGAACCCACCACCTGCTCCAAGGGAGAAAGATGTGGTAATCTACTTCTGTAAAGATGACAATCTTGGAAACCCTATGGGGGCAGTTCTACTTTTTTGTATAGGGTCTCTGTGGGTCAGGATTCAGTCAAGGGCAACAGGTATGGAGAGCTAATATAATCTATACAGTGCACTTGCTGTTCATTTTCTCTGTGTAGTAATCACCTGTGAATATTCAGAAGCCCAGCACAGAGAAATAACAGTGAATGGCCCTCTTGACCAAATGGCTTCAAGATTGTCTCAAGAGACATATGTTAGAAATTCCTAGAAAATTAAGGGTACATAAAAAATCTCTTGATGTAATAATAAAATGTGCAAATGAGAAGTGAAGTGAATAATTCATCTGAATAGTTACAAATCCTGATTGTTCAATCTTATTTGACCAGACTATCTGTACACTCAACTTCTTAAAATCTTAAAAGAATAAATTTAGTAAATTCACTGAAAGTGTTTTACATGAATTCAACTTCTGCTTAAGCAGTAGTTTTGGCTAAAAAAATACAAAAGATTTATGTTCAAAATAACAATTCTAAAATGACTTAATAATAACATAATGAGATTTATAATTATGTTTGGAATGTAATTTTAAGTTCTTTTAAAAGAATCCCGACATTCTTTTGGAAGAGCAGTTTTCTCCTGAGGAATGATACTTATTGAAAGTTTTCTCATCAGTCTATTTCCAGGATAGATATTTTTGACACTTAAAAATAAATCAGGCTTTGTTCTAGGAAGTAGCGTCTTAGGGTGTTGCATTTATTTTTTTCTCTTACTTGACATGTGAATGCACAGACATATAATTATCACCTACAGTAATTTTCAGATGAAAGCATCTCTTAAAAAACTAAAAATTTGTATCTTCTCTAAGTGAATGATGTCCAGCCCGTGAGGAAACCTCATTTTAAAGGTGTGAAAAAAAGGAAATGGATTTATGATGAACCAAAGAACTTTCCAGGCTCAGGAATGCGGAGAGGTAAAGTGTCCATATATTTGATATTTCTAAATTGTAATTTGAGGAGAGATTAAATATCAAATGATATTTTCTACCTCAAAAACAAACTACTGCCACACAAACGTAATTGTTATTTTAGATGTCAGCCCAACTGCTATAAACTTAGACTTATTTTTTTTAGCTTCCATTGTCTTCCACTATTCTGTCAAAGGCTTGAAGTGGACTATGTTCCCAGCTTGTTTTGTCCCTCTCTTCCTCCTCCATTTGTGTTACAGCAGTGCAGACCCCAAATACCAAAAATAAAATGAGTTACCATCGAAATAATAAAAACCGAAATGCCGAGAATACATCCTATATCCATGTTCAGAGAGATGATGTCAGGACTGCTTCGTTGAATGCACCTCCCCGCAGCAGAGCCACAAATGGGTCCTACCATAAAGTTGATGTTAATAAGGAGCCCAAACTCAACGTCTGTCCAGGTGAGGCTCTTCATGAGGGGCTTTACTCTTGTCTGTGGTTTTCAGTCCCCTGGGATTTTCTGATGGCCTGACTGGTCTTCATTACTATCTACCTCCTTCTTTCTTTCCTTAGGGCTTCACCCCCATAACATCTTAGAAAACGAGTGAGAGGATTTTTTCCATGTGCGCTAGCGCACATGATTTACAGGATATGGACAAGAACTCGTGTGGGGTGCGGATGACTTGTCACCAGAGTACTGTGCATTGTTCCCCCTGGCTAGCCTTCTTTCACTCTTGGGAATTGTTTTTAAATGGTTGACATTTTCTTTTTCCACTAACTGCATTTTTCAATTATCACTTTCAGGCTATTGCCTTGCCTTTTCTTTAGGCCTATGATTACTTTCTGAAAGGGTTAGTTTGGGGTTAACTGCAATCTTTTTGACACCCTCTCTTCTCTCCCACAATGTATAGATCACTTGTAAATCATTTCATCACGTAATAGGCAAAGTCATAGTACATGTCAGGAAGTACAAGGCTACGGGACAGGAGGGAACCAAATCTTTTTCTTCCTTTCTCAGATGAATTTTGTCCTTTTGAAGCTGAGTTTTACTTCTCTGAACTTAACAAAAATGCCATTTATTTTCCCACAATTTCATATTTTTATTTTTACACATTCCTAGCTTAGTTGTTAGAGTTCTTTGTGCTGTCTTGTTTCTGAAACATAATTAAAAATTGTTTCTTAGGTGCTTTCTTTCATAATTAAGAGAGAAATTGGCTTTATTAATTTTCCTACTTGTTTTAGAATAAAATGACATGGAGATTTTATATGTACATTACCTTAAATAAATTAAAACTGCACTTGTAACCACTGCTATGAAAAAGAGGTACTTAGTGCTACTATTATATATATATATAAACATATATATATGTATATATAATTTTTCATTAAGTATGTATGTGTTCATGATATTTTTCTTATGTCTAAGAATAATAACAGTTTTCATATGATCAGCATTGTGTCTAATGCTGTGTCATAATCAGTAAGTAATTTTTAGTAAGTGATCATTGAAACAATGTGGTTCTCTTTCACCCAAATCTTGCTATTTGCTGTACTTTTTCCATTTCATTAAAGTACTGAGGAAATAATTGATATGTGTTTGGCATATGATACTTATGTAGATGTAGTATTTTCTCTATTGATAAAAATAGGATTTTTTTTTAATCAGGAAGCGATAATATCTTAGTCCCCCCAAAAGCCTTTAATTTTTGTTTTCCTCATTTTCAGTGCATTTCCAATTTCCTTTTCCATATATATGTATACACAATAGTTTTTAAAATTAAAGTGTGTGTCCATGTGTATACTAGAAAAATTTGACAGTATTGAGTGGGTACACTGAGAAAAGTAAATCTCCCTCCTATAATCAGGCCCTCATTCCCTCATCTTACTTTGCAGGGGCAGTTACACTTCTTACCAGATTCATGTATATGCATTCTATACACATAATTTGTGAATATGTGATCATATATATACATACAAAGCACCCTCTTGTCTTTCATATAACTGAAGTCTCTTCTTTTGACTTTTCATATCAGCAGATATTATTGTGTTAATGACTTTAGTATTACACTGCAAGGAGGTGCCAAAGTTTATTAACCAGGCTATTTCTAGTATTTTGTCACTATAGAGTACACTGCACTGAATATTTTGTATCTTCTAGTCATATGTTAATTTTATCTTTAGGATAAATTCCTAGGAGTGAGAATTTTAAGACCAAATTTAAAGAGATTTATCAGTTTCAACAGTGAAAACAATATTTTATTCATAACCTAGAATCTATAATTTTCTTAATCACTATCTGATAGCTGAAAAATACTATCACATTACTCTTTTTATTTATATTTCTTCTTTGTGAGTGAAGTTGAGCTTATTCTTAAATTTAACGTAATTTGTATTTTTTTCATTATTTGATTTTTCAAGTACTTGTGAATGTTTGCTATTAATTCATTGACTCCTTATTAATTGTAAAAACATTTTTTGTATTGAGAAAAATATTATTTTGTCATTTATTCATTCTTTTATTCATTTAAAAAATATATTCTGAAGGCCTACTCTGTGCTAGGTGCTATATAGGCAGCAGTGTTGCAAGCATTACTTTTTTCCATGTGAAATTACTGTTCTGACTGGAGAAACAAATATTAATTGATAATCACTAAACAAATGTAGGCGCTCTGGTAGCATAGTGCCTAGGCACTTGACTGCTAACCAGAAGGCTGGCAGTTCAAACTCACCAGCCACTCCTCGGAAGGAAGTTTGGGCAATCTACTTCCGTAGTGATACCACCTCAGAAACCCAAGGAGGGGTCTCCACGGCACCTAACAACAACAACAAACAAATGTAAAATTGCAACTGTAGCCAGTACTATAAAAAACTGGTACGTGGTGCTATGAAAGGTAATTTGATAGAATCCAAGACTTTGCCGAAGAAGGGAGCTTGAGGAGAAGTGATTCTTGAGCTGGTATCTGATGGTTGAGAAGGATTAAGTACATGAAATGGAGGGAAGAAGGTACTAGACAGAAGAAGGGATTATGAGGTGGTGAAAATGAGGGACTGAAAATAAGCTACTGTGACTGTGGTAGTGAAATTGAGAGAACTATGAGTGGTGCCGTGGTTAATGTGGTCAGTTGTGTGCTAACAAAAGGTTGGATGTTTGAGTCCACCTGGAGGCACCTCAAAAGAAAGGCTTAGTGATCTACTTCCGAAAAATCAGCCATTGAAAACTCTATGGAGCTCAGCTGTCTTATGCACATGAGGTCACCATGGTTTGGAATCAACACCATGGCAACTGCTTTTTTTTCTTTTTTTAACTTTTAATATTGTGAATGTAATATTAGAAAAGAGGGACTGAGAGAGTGAGAGTAAGAGCAAGAGCAAAAGGGAGAGAAAGGATATGTAAGACATCAAGGGTTCTGCATTTAATCTGGGGGTTATGAGAAGACATTGAAGTGGTTGGTGATGTGACTTTTCATTTTGAAGATAGCTCTGGCTGCTGCTGCTTTTTTAAATTTTGTTGTGATTTGGGTGAAAGTTCACAGAGCAAATTCATCTTCCATACAGCAGCTCACATAAACTTTGTCTCATGACATTGACTGTAATCTCCCACAGTGCAACAGTTCTCCTCCCCCTTCCTCTCCATAGCCACCTCTTCCCTGTGTCCTTCCTTCCCATGCACTCCTGCCTCCTGAACTGTCTCCCTGTGTGTACACACCACTTCTATTCTCCCATGGTTGATCTCTCCAAGGAGTATATCTACCTGATGAAAGTGTTCAGCTCATATGCCTGTCTTTTGTTTGGCTGGAAGTCATGGAAGTGGGTTCAATTCTAGACCTGAAGGGCAGCTAGGGACCATAGTCTCAGGGGTTCCACCAAGCTCTATCAGACCAGCAAAGCTGCCCCCCCCCCTTTTTATGATTTTGAGTTTTGTTCCACATTGTTTTCCCACTCTATCCAGAATCTCCTACATGGATCCCCCTCTAAGTGGTTGACATTGGTAGCAGGGCACCATCTAGTTCTTTTGGTCTTACAGTCATTTAGGCTGAGGATCTCATGTTGTACCAGTGCCTTGGACTAATTGTTTCCATGTGTCTTTGGTTTTCTTCATTCTGTTTTGCTCTGGATGAGAAGAGACCCATCATTGCATGTGGATGGCCACTTGCAGCTTTTAAGATCCCAGTTGCTACTTGCCAAAGTAGTATGTGGAATAATGTTTTGTGTAATATGTTATGCCAGTTGAGCTTGATGTCTCCTGCAACCATGATCCTGTGCCCACAGGTCCAACTACTCCCTCTCTCTGGGTAGTGGGCCACTGTGGTCAAGAAGTTACTACAGCCTTGTCTCTTGTCACTCTGGCTGCTTTTTGAAGAGAAGTTTAATGCAGGTAAATAAGGATATTATCAATTAGATATTTAGGAGGAAAAATCCACATGATTTGGTGATGAATTGGAGAAGGAAAGGGAGAAATATCAAGGATGATTCCTGTGTTCTGGATATGCAACTGAAGGGTGTTGGCACCATTCATTATGATGAGAAAGACTAGAAAATAACTAGGTTTTGATGGGGAAAATTATGGATTTTCTTGGACATGTTGAATTGTGGAGGTACTGTGAATACATATAAAAAACAACAAAACCAGTTACTTTCAAGTTGATCATGACTTATTGCAACTCATATATGGAGGTAAAATAGGCAATTGGATGGATGGGTTAGGAACTCGGCTCAGAAATCTGGCTGGAATTATAGAGATATATATGACATTTTATAGATGACATTGCTTAGACAGAATATAGAATAAGAACGACACCTGGGTAAAGACTAGCCTTCCAACATCTATGTTATGTGCCATCGAGTCAGACCCAACTCATAGTGACCCCCTCCTTGGATTTCCGAGGCAGGTATCACTATGGAAGTAGATTGTCCAACCCTTCCTTCCGAGGAGTGGCTGGTGGGTTTGAACCACCAGCCTTCTGGTTAGCAGTTAAGTGCCTTAGGCACTAAGGGTCAATTAAATGAAGCTGAACCTGGATAGAAGATATAAGGTGAGGAGGTAGAAAGAAAGAAAATGAAAAAGGAGAATTTATAGATAAAATTCAAGTAAAGAGGAACTTCTAAGAAAGAGGGAAAGGTTCAACACTATTGAATATTTCTGTGTGTTTAACTTGAGATTTGTAAATGAGTATTGAATTTAGTGTCAGGAAAGCAATTAACAAACTTATTAGTAGCTATTCAGTAGAATCATGAGTCTGGAATCCAGTTTCTAATGAACTTAGTGGAACATAAGATAATTCAAAGAATAAGTACATCAATCTCTCTTCCTTTCTTTCCTCTTTCCTTTCATCCTCCCTCTCTTCTTTTCTTTTCAGGGTTTGTCTATAAATGAGGGACATTAGACATACGGTAAAATTTGGGAGGGAATGAGAAAGTAGACTGTGTTGTTTGTTTTTGGTAAAGGGAAAGAGTTAAACATATTGATAGCCAGTGGAAGGTTTCAGACAGAGGAATAGATTGATAATAGATGAGAAAAAGTGTAAGGTTGCTGAGAAGACAGGAGGAGATAGAAGCCAAGTGATTGGCTTTAAGTGGATGATAGAACTTTTGTTATAACAAGTTGGGAAGACAAAGGAACAAGTCTACTTACAAAGATATATATGACATTTTATAGATGACATTGCTTAGACAGAGTATAGAGTAAGAACGACACCTGGGCAAAGACTGTTTGGTATCAGGAATACAAGAACATTCCCATTTGATGACTTCATAATGGAAAGAGTTCAATTTTTCTGAGAGTCAAGGACAGATGAGGGGAAGTAGGATGGATGGGCATTTGAAAAGAATGGATGATGAAATATTTTTAATGGAGAATGAGATTTATGTTGATCAAACAGTATACTAAGATTACTACTGGTACTGAAGGTCTATTTAAGGTTGGAGTTCATGAATTTAAGTGGAATCAAGCCTGGTTTTATGATTTTATTTGTTGCAGCAGCACTGGCTTCCTGGGTTCAGTTATGGAGGACAGGGATTAATAGAGTCATATGAGGCTTATCCAAATGTGCTAAAAGAAGAGACAGAATGCTATGAAAATATGACAAAAACTTACTTGGACATTTCAATCAATTTAGGCTTAATTATGCTATGATAATATAAGGAATCAAAAAAGGTTACTAGCTTTTAAGAGAAAAAGATATGTCTCTTATATTCTCCACCACTTATCTTCACTTGAAATCTATGTTGATAGAGTAGGAGCACCTCTCTGGGGCCCTGCTGGTCTCTTGGTACAGGGGGTAGAAAAAAGAACATAAAAAACAGTGTGCTGGCCCTTGTGGCATCTTCTTGGCAGTGGTACATGTCGCTTTTGATCACATTACACTGAACAAAGGTAAGGCACATGACTTCTGCTGAGTTCAGCAGAATAAGCATTTATAATCTCCTCACAGACAGAGAGGGGCACCTCAAATCAAATAACTAAGCCTGATGTGTCATAAAGTGGTGGGAAAATATAATTGCCATCAGGGAGGAGCACCATATAATTTAAATAATAACACAACCAATCACAAAGGATAAGTGTGGATTAAAAAAGAAAGGGCTGAGGAGTCAGAAGAAAGCAGAGGTCAATTTTTATCACTTGAAAAGGTTGACCAATCATTATGGAAATAGATGAAGAAAGAAAGCAGAAAGAGAAGAAATGTTGAAAGAAGAATATTTAGTGAGGGGCAGGACTGTATGGAAAGAATCTGTGAGCAGCATGATGACATTGAAGAAAGGAAGGACACTGAACCCTGCACATAAGATATACACAACAGAAGCAATGCTAGTATATGCAGAATACTGCATTACCCCTAACACCAAACACCAGGCTACAGATAAATGCATAGACAGGTGAGAAGATCAGGTAGGGGTAGATGAACAGAAAAATACCCTAGACCAAGGATGGACTTGGCTGAGGATAATCTTACATTTGCACTTAAGCTACAAAAGTAGCCACTTCCATTACAGAAGCAACAGAAGGCAGAGTTGGAGTAACTACTCAGAGACAACTAAATAGCTTGAGAGAGAATCACCAGGCCTGCTGACTCGGGACCATAATCTCAGGGGACAACATGTTCAATCGGGACAACACAGTATATAAAAATCTTGTTCTGCAACCTGCTTTGATGAGTGGTGACTGGTGTCTTAAAAGCTTTCGAGTGCTCATCTAAGATGCAACTATTTGGTCTCCTCTCCTCTGAATCAAAGAAGAGTGAAGAAAATCAAAGGCATCTGGAAACAATTTGTCTAAAGATAAGATGGACCTCGAGGACCTTAGCCTTAATGACCCTGAGACCAGAAGAACTAGATGGTGTCTGGCTACCAATGCCAACCACTCAGAAAGGGGTCAAAACTGGAGATCCTGGATAGAGTGGGAGGAAATATGTGGAACAAAATTCAAACACACCAAAATGACCAGAATTACTGGTTGGATTGAGTCTGGTGGAACCCCCAAGACTTTGGTCCCGTGTTAACCTTTGGGCCTAGAAATGGACTCACTCCCATGGATTGGCTCTCAGACCAACAGTAGAAAGATGTGTATGCAGAACACCTATCCCAGGGTGATGCATCCACCTATTCTAGGGAGATACATCCCTTAGAGCAAGCAGCCATGAGACATCCGAGGGGCAGCATTCACACAGAGGGAAGCCTGGACAGCCAGGAATGGATGGTTAAGGAGGGCACAGAGAGAGGTAGTCACGGGGAGGGGAGGGAGGGGAGTCTGTTGTGGTTGGGCATGGTAATCGGGACATGAAATCAAATGTGCACAAACCGTTGAATGTAAAACAAACTTGCTTTGCAAATTTGCACCCAAAGCATAATAAAAATAAATTTTAAAAAATAATAAATAAAAACTAGAGTTGTTTCCAGTAAAATTGCAAACTAAGTTACTCCATATTGATTCACAAGTTCTAACCATTGAAATAAGATTTTTTAAAAATTTTTATTGTGATTTGGGTGAAAGTTTACAGAGCAAATTCATTTTCCATATAGCAGTTCACATACACTTTGTCTCATGACATTGACTGCAATTTCCCACAATGCAACAGCTCTCCTCCCACTTCCACCTCATAGCCACTTCTTCGCTGTGTCCTTCCCTCCCATGCACTCCTGCCCCCCAAGCTGTCTCTCTCTGCATACATAGCCCTTCTATTCTCCCATGACTGATCTCTCCAAGGAGTGTATCTACCTAATGTAAGTGTTCAGCTCATATGCCTGTCTTTTGTTTGGCTGGAAGCCACAGGACATTGAATAAGGTTTGAATTAGAAGTAAGAGAATAAAATATTGTGAGAAAAACAAAACTTACATATCAGTATTTGTTTCAATTTCTCTAAAGTTGAGTGATTTGAAGCAATGTAATAAAAGGATTAATAAAGTCTTAAAAAAATAAAGTAGTGATTTTGGAAGTTTGTGCTGTTGCTAGCTGGCAACAACCCACGTGCCAACATGTGCTTGGGTAAACCATGCCCAACTGAACAGAAAGCTGCCCACTCATGCACCATCTCTGTGATCACATGCAGATCAGACTGTTGTGATCCACAGTTTTTACTTGTTGATTTTTGAAAGTAGATCACCAGGCCTTTTCTCTTTCTCTGTCTTAGTCTAGAAGCTCCAGTAAAACCTGTTTAGCATCACAGCAGCACACAGGCCTCCACTGATGGATGGTGGTGGCTGCATATGCCGTGCATGTGGCTAAGAACCAAACCTGAGTTTCATGTATAGAAGGAAAGACTTCTACCACTTACTTACCGGAAATGAAAAAGTCCAAAGTGGGTAAATGTGGGTCAGGATGATTGTTTCTGGAGGTGAGAGGGCTGAAAAAACAAAGAGGTTATGACTGATATGGTTGCTGGGGACATCCAGAGGGTATGGTAAGGTCTACAAGTAGAAGGAAGCAATTGAATCAGCCAAAGTCTTCAGTGCATGTGGAAGACCTAAAAGTTTGCTAAATGACAGCAATGAAATGGGGGAGAGGCTTGTCTAGCTTAAAGGTGACATATACTTCAAAGGAGCAGGTAGTTTACAAGAAATGATCTAGAAGGTGGCAGTGGGAAGCAAGGAAACATCTGTCCCATCTCCACATCCTGGCTTTAGAAATAATTAACAGCCATTACTTGAAGAGATACCGGTGAAGTGATATCTTCAAGGGAGAGCTAAGCATCAGGGCAAGAATTAAAGGAAATGACTTTACGAAAGCATTTTGTCTGCCATCATTATTGCAAATACTTTTCCCACATAGTTTGATTTTGGACTTTGTTTATGCTGATCTTTTGGTTCTTTTCTTCCCCTGTAGAAGTTTTCAGTCAAATTTATTAGTTTTCTCTTCTGCCTTCTCAGTTGTATGTCTTGCTTAGAAAGGTATTATGCATCTCAAGATTATTTAAAACATGTGAACAAAGCCCAAGATGTTTTTCTTTTTGTACTTTTAGTGCTTTCTGTATACTTTTTTTTTTCATATAGTATATGGAAAAGATAATCATGTGAGTTTTTTTTTAATTATGGATTACAATTTAGTACCAATAATTCTTATTTCTCCAATAAAGACATTCTTAAGGAAATTCTTAGGTGAGACTAGCTTTTAATTATTATTAGTATTTCACTCTCAGTTCATGACTGAATGGTGAATACAATGACTTGTAGAACAGTTGGTGCCAATGTCTAGATTTGTGCTGAGGTACCAGCAGTTTTACTCAACTATTTTGCACCTTTAGACCAAATGTCACTACAGAGAAAAACACAAGTAATTCTCAGTGTTACTATAGATTATGCTTTGAGAACTACAGCTGCAAAATAATATTTTAAAAACACTATATATAATCTTGTCAGATAATAGCTCAAATATAGAGATGTAAGTAACATTTAAGGACAAAGTTCATATATAAATGCTTTGTTTCCTGAGGCAATGAGTTCACTATGCCAGAGCCATCACTGTGTTCACAGGAGTCACTTTATGGAAGGGGTAGGGAATTGGGTGGCTATGACTTGACGGCAGTGGGTTTGACAGTTTGTGTTGTGTTGTTTGGCATTACAAACATTGGAATTCTATGTAAAATCATGGTGAAGCAAAGCAATGAAATATTTTCATTCTGTTCAGATGTCATATTCTTCTCTAGCTTACTTCATGGCACTACATCACCAGGACTTTTCTCTCTCTGTCTTAGTCTAGAAGATCCAGTAAAACTTGTTTTGCATCATAGCAAATTGAGGAATTAGCCAATTAAGAGATCTGTAGCTATGTTCACTGATAAGTTAAATATAATAATAAACTCACTTGTATCCCTGATGCTTCCTTCACATTTGAAATGGTAAAATGAGTTACTTAGATAATAGCTTTACTCCTGGGGAGATGGATGACTTTGCAACACCCTTGGAATAATATTTTAAAGTTACAAAATATTTAATTCTGGCCTTTTTAAATTTTTTTCTCAGACAAATACATGTCAGCATCATTTAATGGTTCAGCCTGGAGAAGAAGAATTCCTTTTTCAAAAACATATTCAAAAACTGAAAAGATATATACAGGTAAATATGTACTAGTTAATTTAATGCTATAAAGTTCTGAAAATGAAACATTTTTAAATTCAAGGGACATATTTAGAAAACTTTAAAATGAATAAAAAATTTTCAAGATATAATGCACACTTAGTTGCTTCACATTTAGTAGAATTTTTGTCTGTTAGCAATTTTTCTTTTTGTGTGTGTGTGTGTTCCCTTTTACCAGTTTTATGAGTTCTCAGAACATATTTTGATATACTTCTCTCCTCATGAACAAGCATAGCAGTTACAGCAATTATTTAATACATTAAGATGTATTCCCTGCTGAATGACAAATTATAACAAACGTATAAAACTATGTTTCTGTGCTGCTGAATTAAACATATAGAAATTATTAGATTTGTGTATGTTCTGCTGTGCATGTTCTCAGAAAAAAAATATAAAATAAATTATATTTAAAAAGTTACACACAAGATCATTTAATGAAAAAATACATGTTTCCACACAAAATATTAAAACCCTAACACATGTATCTTGGACAAATATTAGCTAGTACAGGCTGACACATCTCCCAAGGTGAAATTTTCAGGCCAGGAGGTGTGGAGTTACTATGGTCTCCTCCTTTTTGTGCCATGTGCTTTGGGAGGTGATGGGCATTCTGGGAACCTCTTCAGAGTAGAGACTGGTTGTAGATGGAGCTCAGGTTGCTCTTCTGATTAAAGCTTGTTGTTGTCTTCTCCTTATCTGGCCTGGCCTGGCCTGGCTTAGTAGATTTAGAAAACCACAGAGGATGAAGTGATTTCAGATACTTCTCAGATAAAGAAATTTTCTATAAAAGTTCCAAATAGGAAGGTCATACCTGAATTAATCAGTAGTTTAGTACATTCAGAAAAGTCTGAAATCCTTGCAAATCCATAAATTCCTGAATGAATGAGAATAGGTCCAGACTAGAAATTTCTTATTTCCAAAAAAATAGCTGATCATCTTCTAAAGCAGTGCCTTTCTCAACCTTTTTGACTGCAGCTGTGACTTAGTATGTACACTTGTAAATATATTTATATATTGGAGAAAACTCTTTTCATTTATTTATTTTCTTCTGTTGTTTCCTAAATCATAACTTGACTATAATAGAACTCTGCTACAGTGTTATTTTCTTTTAACATTGGGTGTATTTGAACATGTGATTGCACTTAATTTTAGTGGGGAGGGGTGAAGAATGGATAAATTCCTGGAGTGAAATTAAAAATTATTGAGCTACAGCTTTTCTCCATGGTTTCCTTGTGGGCAAGAAGATAATTGGAGCAGTAAAGGATGTGCTCCTCCTGTTTCTCCACTTGTATCCCAGAGGTCTTCTCCCCTCCCATCCAGACAGTTAAACATGAGTCACAGAAGAAAGGAGAGGGAGGAGTTGCTTTAGAACACACAATATCCCATCCATGCATGGCACAGAAATAGTGATGGGTGATGTTAGCTGACAAAACTGCTTTTTCCTACCAATTGGGGGATTGAGGAAGAGAGTGTGGAGAGTCAGTAGTAGACTAGATTCATTGTTCAGCCATTTTTTTCAGTACTGATCCCCTTCTATCCGTCTTCTCTCACCACTGCCAGCTATGCCAGGTCTCAGGGCATATGGGTCAAAGATAGAATTTCCCTAGAAATTTGGAAGAATCTGAACATGCAGGGGATCTGTTTTCCAGATGTAACCTACAGACAAAACATTGGGGGAGAATTTCCCATAGTCAGTTTCCCAGTACCCAGGACTGGGGGAGGTTAAGCCATATCTAGACACAAGAGAGCTGGAGACAGCTTCAAGTTTTCCAAGCTTTAACACTGTATAGAAGAGCATCAATCATTGCTGTAAGCTTCAAGTGAGAATTCCTGGAAGAGAGGACCAATAAGTCGACGCTTTTTTTTTTGACTGCCACGAAAAGGATAAGCATGACTTTGTGGTTGGGTCCTATTGGTGGAGGACTCAGCTGCTTCTCAAAAGATTGCCTTCACCAGAGAGCTTAGTCAAAACATTGCCAGCATTCACTGATCAAACCTTTGTTACTGAGTATGGTCTGAGGACCAGCAGCAATTACATCATCTGGGGGCTTGTTGGAAATGTGGAATCTCGATCTCAGACCTGCTGAGTAAGAATCTGCATTTTAACAATCATCCCTAGGTGACTGGGATGTACATTAAAGTTTGAGAAACTTTAAGCTAGGTTATTCGGGCTGCCATTCAGCCGGAGTTAGGGCCCAGCACAGGGCCCAGACATATTAAAATTATGGAAATAATACTTTCTTCCTAGCTGCCCTACAGCAGCAACCATTCTACTGTGTCCCAACCCCAGATCTTAGGATCAACAGCAGGGAGGTAGGAGAGAGAGAAAAACCCAAGAAAGAATTTAAAATCTGAATGTGAGTGAAACCAAATGTGAAGTGAGTAGTTTATGTGCAAAGGACTACATTAAGCTTTCTACCTCATGTGGGATGGGACTTAGAATGAAGTAATAACAAAATGAAGCTAATTTTCTTTTTTTCCAGGCTTTTGACTGAGGTTTCTAACTCCTAAACTCTTAGGCTTTCCAGTTATTGTTGCCGTTACCAGAATAGGAAGAGAAAGATAAGCTTGTGTTTCCTCCCCGCCCCCCACATTACATTTAGGGCACAGAGCATCATTTTCAGTCTTTCCCCATGGAAAGATTAGACTGATGGAAGGGAGGAGGCAAACTGCCACTAGCCTATTCCTCTAAGGCTATGGGAGCCAAGGCCACAGAGGTGTGAAAAGTAGAGAAGAGCCTTTTGGGATAAAGTTATTGGATGCTGTATTAGTTTTCTAGGACTGCCCCAATAATGTTACTGTAAACTGGGTGACTTATAAAAACAGAAATTTTTGTGTCAAAGAAAGTTCTGTTGGCTGTTGTGGTGTTGTTAGGTGCCATTGAGTTGGCTCCGACTCATAGTGAACCTATGCACAACAGAACGAAACACTGCCTGGTCCTGCACCAGCCTCACAATCCTTGCTATACCTGAGCCCATCGTTGCAGACACTGTGCAAATCCATCTCATTGAGAGCCTTCTCCTTTTTCACTGACCCTCCACTTTACCAAGCATGATATCCTTCTCTAGGGAATGATGTCTTCTGACAACATGACCAAAGTAGGTGAGATGAAGTCTGGCCATTCTTGCTTCCAAGGGTGTTGGCCCTGTTGATTCTTTCTGAGGACTGTAAGAGAGAATCTGGCCATGCCTCTTTTCCAACTTCTGGTGATGAGTGGAGAGAGAATCTTTGATATTCCTTGGTAGATTCATCACACATGGGTGTCTTCTCTTTTATAAGGACACCACTCAGATTGGACTAGGACACCCTACTCCAGTATGACCTCATGTTAACTTAACCAATAGCATCTTCAAAGACCCTATTTGCAGGCAAGGTCATGCTTTTAAGTACAGAGGATTAAGACGTCAATCAACATCTCTTCCTGGGGGATGCTTCTAAATCCATAATAGATGCCATGAAGATAATGCAATAGGAATTGGAAATGCAGGAGCTGGAGGGCCCAGAGCTGTAGGGATATAATTGGTGGGCTTGGAGGTGTCTGTCTCCATACGCTGAAATGTTTATTCTAGGTGCTCTACTGTGGAGCCTTGTATTTACTTCATGCCTTTTCACTGTTCTGCCCAAATCCAAAGCAACGCAAGCCTCTGAAAGAAGTAGGTTTAGTTGAGTGGCATTTTGAAAGATTATGAATTAAAAGATAAGCTTAGTTTTTGTTTTGCCTTTATGATATATAATTATGATCATAATTAGCAAAAGAAATGACATGATAGTGATCTAAAGAGTGCTAAAAAAGAAAAAAAGTTTTGAAATAAATATTTTATGCCTTTTATTATTAGAGCCAAGAAGAAATGGGAGCAAGTAAATATATGGAGGTTGAGAGAGGAGAAAAATGAGAAAAGAGAAAAGTGCCAGACATCATCTGATTTATAATCAAAAATGAAAATTCAAAGAATGAGATATTCAAGAACTCCATACTACATAGTGGATAGCCAAAGATGATAAAATGCAGATTCTGAAAACAAGATGCAGGAAGTACATTGTGCTCTTTCAAAACTGATAAAAATGCAAATTACAAACAGCTGCCTGTGTATTATGTAGGTCTGGAATTCATTTGATACATTGCCACAAATGTTTAATAAAACTTAAAAGTTTGAAAATTAAAGTCTTTCTTTAATTGTAAACAAAGTTAGTTTGCACAGAATGAGGAGTAAAATTGTGCTGTTGATCTTTATTATGGAATATTCTTTTTGGAAGAAGCCTCACTTTTTCTTTATCTAGATTTTAAGTTGAACCCTCAGTAGTGATAACAGATAAAGTGTAAACAAATTTAACAAAGCCTCAGAGTTACAGGTTGGTGATGTGTACGTTAGAGGAATTCCAATAGAAAACATATACTTTGATGTATTCCAGGAAGAGACAAAGGTTGGTTTATTATGCAGGGTTTTTGTAAATAATGTCTTTTAATTGGTTACAGAATTTTTCTGTTGAGATGTGCTACATTCAAAACTGAAAAGAAACATTTTTCTACTATAGAAAGGAAAATTTTTTATCATAATGTAGAAAAGAGAACGTGTTTATTAAAAAAAAAAAAAAAGAGAATTACTATATTACATCTCAAAAGATGTACTGCGTTTTGAGGCTTTATTAACTCTGTTGTTGTTGTTGTTGTTATTTGCCAGCGAGTTGGACCCGACTCACAGAGACTGCTCCTTGGGTTTCCGAGGCAGTATCACTATGGAAGTAGATTGCCCAGTCTTCCTTCTGAGGAGTGGCTGGTGGGTTTGAACCGCCAGCCTTCTGGTTAGCAGTCAAGTGCCTTAGGCACTATGCTACCAGAGTTCCTTTATTAACTCTAGAAATTTAAATACTTCTAAACGGAATTATTTCAATTTTTTTCTACTAGCTTAGAATTGTTTATTTTGACTAATAAAATTTTCACTTTTTTTCAAAGTGAACCATCTGCAGAGTGACTGAAATAAAAACTTAACAATTTATTCTAAATGGAATTATTTCAATTTCTTTTCTACTTGTTTAGAATTGTGTATTTTGAATAATAAAATTTTCACTCTTTTTTAGTCAAAGTGAACCATGTGCAGAGTGACTGAAATAAAAACTTAACAATTTATTCTTGAAACTTCACAACAAATGTGAAAGAAATATAAATAGCCTTTTAAATAATGTTTTTCTGAGTTTGTAGTATTTATACTTCAAAGTTTATTAATGCTTAGAACTTTATTTCTAAATTAAAAAAAATTTTTTTTATTTGCACACATATTGTGGTTATGGATAGCTTCCT
Organism: Orycteropus afer afer; assembly: GCF_000298275.1. Lineage (NCBI taxonomy): Eukaryota > Metazoa > Chordata > Mammalia > Tubulidentata > Orycteropodidae > Orycteropus > Orycteropus afer. Next base: position 2,503,935 of record NW_006922003.1, on the reverse strand, counting down.
GTTCAATATTCATGGAGGGAAATAGGGTTCTTGGAAGTATTTTGTTTTAAAACATTTTCTAAGCTATGATTCCAATTTGCCGTCTAATATAAGCATAGTTAGTGATTTCTAGTGGTGCTGTGTCTATGCACTTTCAAGAACATGGTGGGATATAAAATAATTTTGCTTTTATAAGAAGAGTAGATAAAAATGAGAACTGTGCCAGCAAACCATTTTGGTGCAATGAATTTCAGAGGAAGGTAAAAATATGGGTGAGTTGAAAAGTTGTCTAGCAAGAAGATAATAGGAGACTTCACTTAATTTTATTTAACAGATCAATGTCCATCCAAAACATCAACTAATTAGGAAGAGGGAAGGGTTCTAAGCAAAAAGCTGTGCAAGATTTTTTGCTTGAAATACAGATACTCAGTATATAGCTTTGTTGTTGTTGTTATGTGCCGTCATAG
>NW_006922003.1:2501659-2502824 GCF_000298275.1 Orycteropus afer afer | reverse complement strand
TTACAGACTGAGACAGACTAGGAAGAAGGAAGAGGCCATCCACTTCTCAAAGAATTGGCCAGGGAAAACCTTATGAATAGCAAAGAAACACTGTCTGATACATTACCGTGCAACTTTATGAATAGTCCGGTTAGGTTAGAAGGCTCTCAAAATAGGACTGGGAAAGAGCTGCATCATCAGAGTAAACAGCCTTACTCATATGGATAAGGTAAAGCTTTCGATACCTCCATTTGCTGATGTGGCACCGCTCAAAATTGAGGAGAAACAGCTGCAGACATCCATTAATCATCAGAACATGGAATGTACAAAGTATGAATCTAGGAAAATTGGCAGTGATAGGATAATATCCATACATCTACAAGGAAGATCCATTATTATGACTGTTAGTCAAATTAATGCACCAACCACCAAAGCCAAACGTGAGGAAATTGAGTATTTTTTATCAATTTCTGCAGTCTAAAATTGACCAAACAGGCAATCAGGATGTGTTAATTATCACTGGTGACTGGAATGCAAAAGTTGGAAACAAAGAAGAATCAGTGGTAGTTGGAAAATTTGGCTTTGGTGACAGAAATAATGCTGGAACTCGCATGGTAGAATTTTGCAAGACCAATGGCTTATTCATTGCAAACACCTTTTTTCAACAACAGAAATGGTGGCTGTACACATGGATTTCACCAGAAGAAACACACAGGAATCAGATAGACTACATCTGTGGCAAGAGGTGGTGGAAAAGCTCAATTTCTTCAGCCAAAACCAGGCCAGGAGCTGATTGTGGAACAGACTATCAACTGCTCATATGCAAGTTCAACTTGAAATTAAAGACAATTAAAACAAGTCCAAGAGAGCCAAAATATGATCTTGAATATATCCCTCCTGAATTTAGAGATCATCTGAAGAACAGATTTGATGCATTGAACACCAGCAACCAAAAACCAGAAGAATTGTGAGAGGATATCAAGAACATTATCCATGGAGAAAGCAAGAGATCACCAAAAAGACGAGAAAAGAAGAGAAGACCAAAATGGATGATAGAAGAGACTCTGAAACTTCCCCATGAGTGGAGAGTAGCTAAAGCAAATGGAAGAAATGACAAGATAAAAGAGTTGAACAGAAGATTTCAAAGAGCAGCTCGAGCAGACAAAGTCAATTACTATAATGAAAT
>NW_006922003.1:2496272-2499914 GCF_000298275.1 Orycteropus afer afer | reverse complement strand
TGTGCTCAAGTATAGCAGGGTTCATGGAGCTAGCGTGGGATCAGGCGGTGTTTCGTTCTGCTGTGAATGGGGTCGCTATGAGTCGGAAGCTACTCAACGACACCTAACAACAACAACATACAAACAGTACATTTAAACTTAAGCTTCACAAAGAATGAGCAGCTGCTTTTCTGATACATTTAAAAGCTGTCAATGGATTTCATAGGTGTTCTATGATTCTTTTTCAAAATGAAACGATAAAAAATGCTAATTAAAAAAGTATTTATAAATACTTAGCAAGTGTGCTCTAAATGACTTATCCTTATTAATAAATCTTTACAAAAATCGTGACTTTACAGAAGAGTATACACACACATACTTAAATCCACACACAGGCACACATATGTGTATATGTGGTATATGTGTGTGTAATTTCTTAACATATCCAGCAGATGCAAGGATCCATGATGTGGATATCTTTTGGGGAGCACCATTATTCTATCTACTACAACTAACTATCAGATAAATGATCATTAATGCATAGCTGTTACTATGTATCAGGCACATAAATTAACTAATTTAAACATTACCCTCTTCTACACACACAGACACACACCCATACACACAAAAGCTAGAAACTATTATTAACCCCACTAATAAGAAACTTAGGTCTACAGTGGTCATGCAACTTGCACGTGGCAGAGGCGGGATAGTCGGTCCCACACCTACAGCTGTCGGTACACCCTCCTTACTCCATTAGACTGGATGAAGGTCAGGTTATACATTAGCTCCTGTGGCCCTATTTGCCTTGAAGGAACGCTGGATTGCTCTGGACCAGATATATCAACCCCAGAAACATGATGGTAAAACCCTTAGTCAACCGTGCTAGTAACACTTTTAGGTTTGCCCCATCACTTTCCCTTTGCCCTCTCTCAAGAGTTGTATGGATATGCTGTTCACTACTCTGTCTTTTTCTCATAGAATGAGGAATAAATATCAAAATATGAGTATTGTGAGTGAGCATGACATTTAGTTCGAAGCTTTCTGACAACCAAGGCAAGAATGAAAACATAGATGGTTACATCAGGAAATTCCCCAAGGAAGACTTTTTTTTTTTTTTTTTTTTTTTTTTTTTTGATAGTACAACATTGAAAATGGAACTCATTTTGTGCAAAACTATAATTCATTCAACAAACAGTAAAAGAGCACCCTCTGAGGTCTAGATGCTACAGATACATAGATAAACTAAGTTCTGGACTCTCTGCTTTTATTATAAAAAGCAAAAACAAAAAAACAAAAAACAAACTCACTGCCATTGAGTCAATCGCGACTCATAGTGACCCCTCCATGGGTTTCAGGGGTAGTATCACTACAGAAGTAGATTGTCAACCTTCCTCAAGGGGTGGCTGGTAGGTTTGAACCACCAGCCTTCTGGTTAGCAGTCGAATGCCTTTAGCAGTACATCACCAGAGCTCCCTTATTATAAAAAGTGATTGAAATAAATGTTGTAAGAATTTAAATAATGTGAGCTGTCCCATAGTAGAGGTGTATGATAGATGCTACAAGGATGGGAAGAGGGTACATTTCACAGACACTTCAGTGACACTTGAGCTGGACATTTGAGTGGTCACTATATTTCTCAGAAACCTATTTTTGCCACAGACATTCCTCTTTATGACATGAGGGTGATTGCAGCACTGCATGAAGTAGGAGCCTGTCGCTGACAGTGTCACTACTGTGGAATGAAGGATGATCTGCTAAGATCCAAGACGTTCCTTTCTGCTTCAGGATAGAGAGAAATTGTTGATGCTCTGGTGCTCTCTCACTGAAAACACCCACTTTATAGCGTACTTTCTCGATCAGACACCCACCTGCTTCCATTATGCAATAATGTATAGTGGTTATTTTTATTTCTTCTCCCATTTGGCTATATGTGTTTTCAAGGGAAAAACAATGTCTTTTCTTCTTTAAATTCCTTGTATCTGGCATGTGTAATAAAACCAAACCACTCTGCAGAAGGAAGACTGGGCAATCTACTTCCCTAAAGATTTACCACCTCAGAAACCCAAAGGAGGTTACTATGAGTTGGAATTGACTAGATGGCAGTGAAAGTTTTTTTTTTTTTTTTTTTGGTATATAATAGTCCCTCAATATTTGTTGAATGGTCTAATGCAACTCTCCAAGGTTTCTTTTCATTGCCTCAATCAAGACAGGTCTTACGCCTAAGAATGCAGGATCCTTGCCAAAGATTTTGTGTTTTTAGGGACCCTGCACTTGGCAAGGACTTCACAGGGCCATGAGGACTTACCTATGTGAATACATGGTCCTTCTTCTAGAGTATGCTCTAGTACCAGGAATGCTGGGAATTCACTGTGCAAATCACCCTGAGTCTATTTATCTATGGCTGTGTGGACTTCTCCCTCAGGATTGGCCTTAAAAGGGTAAAAGTGTGATCCTATCAGAGAGATAACCAAGGGAGCTGTATGTAGGGTGTTTATGGAGGTGGGGAGCCTGAGATCTCCTGCTTATATATGTGTATATGGTCCAAGAAGACTTGGAACATAGAGATGGATGAAAAGATAAGGGAGCCACACTTCATTCAATGGCCTGTAGCTCTTTGTATTCTCAATTTTCAGCACAGAACTCTGAACTATTCCAGTAGTCTAAATACCTCAAAGCATGGTCGCTGAGGGTCCAGGCATGGCCCCCATGTAGGAAGCAGCTTCACTGATTCCTCCAAGGCAAAGACTTCCACTGCTTACTGAGGCCCAACAGCTTTTCTGACAGCCAGAGGTGAGCCCAAGAGCCTGGCAGTAGTTAGAGGGAAAGTCCAATCTGGGCTGCCAGATTTGAAAACCAGACACATGGTTTCCTGGCTGGTGCTACTCTGGGGTCAATAAGGAGACAATAGGTTTTGAGAAAGGAAGCTTTATTGCAGGCCCACAAGCAGGGAGCTTGGAGATTATGTATATAATCCAAACCAAACTCACTGCCATCGAGTTGATTCTGAATCATAGTAACCTCCTTTGGGTTTCCAGGGTGGTAAATCTTTATGGAAGTAGATTGCCCAGTTTTCCTTCTGCAGTGTGGCTGGTGGGTTTGAACTGCTGGTTGGCAGTCAAATGCCACCAAAAAGTATGCCATCAAAAACTCAAGATCACTGCCATTGAGTTGGATCTGACTCAGCGACCCCTCCTTGGATTTTCAATGCAGTATCACTGCTACCTGAAGAGTGGCTGGTGGGTTTAAACTGCCAGCCTTCTGGTTAGCAATCAAATGCCTTAGGGACTATGCTACTAGAGCTCCTATTATGCCACTAGAACTCCAATACACACACATACACACGCACACACACACACACATATAAAACCTCCCACCCCCTCCTCCCCCCTAAAAACCCCTCAAAACCCAATGCCATAGAGTCGATTCTGACTCATAGTGGCAGTCGTTGGGTTTCTGGATGGTAAATCTTTATGGAAGTGGATTTCCCCCTCTTCCTTCCATGGAGGGCTTATGGATTTGAACTGCCAATCTTCTATTTAGCAGTCAAATGCCTTAGGCACTGCATCACCAGAGGTCCTTATATATATATATATGTATACAAAAACCAAACTCACTGTTGTCAAGTCGGATCCAACTCATAGCGACCCCTCCTTGGGTTTC
>NW_006922003.1:2486683-2493800 GCF_000298275.1 Orycteropus afer afer | reverse complement strand
ATGTTTTTTTTTTTTTTAATTTTTATCTAATTCATTATCCCTAGATGTGCATATCTCATAATACAATTATTACACAGTTTCACCTCAGTTCTTCTCCCTTAATTTGCTTGAAGAACTCAAATAACTTGCTTGGCACTCTGATCTTGGGATGTGTCTATGCTGTCTTTAAGGAACATTTACTATAGACAGCCTTTCCTTTGAAATGCTTCTCACTTCCTTTACCAGAGGCTGACATTTGACCTGGAAATGAGAGTTCTAGCTCAGCAGACACTTTTTACTTTCACTTATTTTGTCATAAATTGGAGTCTAAACTGCCTGGCAAAAATAAAAGCGACAACTTCTACTTTCCTCCTGGCATAAACTCAAAGGGACAGTTTGCCCCATTTGTAGGCTAATCAAAACAGATCATTCACAGTAAGGCAGGGAGAACTTTTGGTGCCTATTCCATGCCTTCAGAGTTGGTTTGGCTTGATGGTAGCCTTGTAGAAATAATTGTCCCTATTGTCAGGATGATATTTATGTCCTTTTCCCCTAGGAAAAAGATAGCCATAGAACAAATTAAGGGCAATTAACAGGAAGGCTGGGTAATTGCCAATAAATTCAATAAACTCACATGGGGTTTTGAGCCAGAAAGGCCTTTTTTAGTCTCCTGGTTTTGCCATTTACTAGTTCTTTGACCTTGGAGGACATAATCTCTCTGAGCATAAATTTCCTCGTTTGAAACAACAACTTTCTTAAAGGGGTATTATGAGCACCAGAGATAATACGTTAAGTGCCTATTGCTGTGCCTGGGACAGGGGTGGTATCTTAGTTCTCTAGTGCTGCTTATAACAGAAATGTCACGAATGGGTGGCTTTAATAAACAGAAATTTATTTTCCCACAGTTTAGGAGGCTAGAAGTCTGAATTCAGGGCACCCACTCCTGGGGAATTCTTCTGCTCCTGGGCTGTGGTCATGTGGCTTAGCATCTCTCTGCTCCCATATCTGCTTCTTTCTTCTTTTGATTACTTGTTAATCTCTTTCAAATGTCTCCAAAGAGATTGACTCAAGATACACCCTGCGTTAACACTGCTTCATTAACAAATAAAGACAACCCAGTCCCCATTGGGATTATAGCCACAGACATAGAGGTTAGAATTTACAACACATATTTTCTTGGGATATAATTCAATCCATAGCAGGTGGTTTTCAATAAATGTACCCATTTATTATAATTGAAAAATAGCTGGATGATATCATCACTTGCAGATCAATGTAATAGAATGTGATTTAGGAGGTAATTTGATATTTAATTTGCATATAAGGTATTAAACAGCAACCAAATGTAATAAGATTGAGGAATTTCTGCTGAGGTATACTCTAGAAATACAGTGAGAAGATGTTTTTGAGGACACACTGATAATTCTCATGCTCACTTGCTCTTTGTCTGTGTGATCTCCTGGTGACTAAGGATGCATAAATGTTTTCCTTCTTTATGCTTTGGATTGTTATATTTTGACCAATATCTAAAGTGTTAATAAGATTATATTTTAAAACATCTTAAGAACAAAATAAATCTGATACATTATACCAGTAAAAATTAAACAATGAATAGTATATTATAGCAAAATTTAAAAAGCTTTTTCATTTCTCTTTGTAAAATTCTGATTTAATATTTTATGCACTTAAGGCATGCTCCCTGGGAAATTTCCAGCCCAGGTTGTTGTGGCTCTGCATATAGTCAACTAGATGATTTTCATGTGGCTTATCAAAGGGAAATGATTTCAAATAAATTTTCTTCCTCCTGACACCCAGGAGCTTCTCTTTTCCATTTGTAACTGGTGAGTTATTATATTTAAAGGATATAAAAACTGTTTAACATCATTCTAAGTAAATTATTAGAAATACTAATTGTTTTATCAAAAAAGTACATTTCAAATTAAATAGGAAATATTTATTAGTTGGATGATGGTCTGACTTATCTATATTAAGCTTTTTTCATGGACCTGAATAATGGAAAAATGGCTACTTGTTCTTGAAGGGGAAATTTCTATTTATATTAGCATACATTTTTGAGTCATTTTCAGACTAACACTGTGTTACAGAATTTATAAGTCTGACACTGGAATATATTAATATAGTATACCAATACACTATTATATTAATATCTATTAATATCTTAATGCTATTGCAGTTGTTAAGTGTTGTGGCAGTTAAGGTTGTGTGTCAACTTGGCTGGGCCATGGTTTTGAAGCTTGACAACTGGTTATGGTTACACCACATGATAAATTTTAATCACCTCCATTAATCAGTGCAAAGGAATGTGGCCTGCTTCCTGTACATATGGAAAAGCTTTGGGAAAGATCTCTAGATCTTTGGCATATTTTGAATCTTGAATTTAGCCACATCTTTATCTCTAGTTCCTGGACTTGAACCAGTGGCCTGCTGTGTGCTTATTGATCTTGGGATTGTGCTATTCTACTTGCTGACCTTAGATTTGTCAGCTTCAGCAGCCAGCAACTGCATGAGTTATGAGAAGTCTTCAGCTCCCATGGGCCTGGAATAAGAGGAACTGTAGCCTAAGGTTGAGGGATCTTCACTGGGCCTCTAGAACTGGCACTCTGAATTTGGACTTCCTTCTAGCCTCCTAAACTGCAAGAGAATAAATTTCTGCTTGTTAAAGCCAAGCACTTGTGGTATTTCTGTTAGAGCAGCACTAGAGAGCCAAGAGAGGTGTCATCAAGTTCTTTCCAACTCATAGCATCCTGTGTACAACAGAACAAAACACTGCCCAGTCCTGCACCATCCTCACAATAATTGCCATGTTTGAGCTCATTGTTACAGTCACTGTCAATTCATCTTATTGAGAATCTTCCTCTTTTTCACTGACCATCTACTTTACAAAGCTTGATGTCTTTCTCCAGGGACTAGTCCCCCTTTATAACATATCTAAAGTACTTGAGATGAAGTCTGGTCATCCTTGCTCCCAAGAAACATTCTGGCTGTACTTCTTGCAAGATAAATTCTTTCTGATAGTCGACGTTACATTCAATATTCTTTGCCAACACCGTAATTCAATGGCATCCCTTTTTATTTGGTCTATTTGGTCTTCCTTTTTCATTGTTCAGTTTTCACACACAGATGAAGTGATTGAAGATTCCATGGCTTACGTTAGATACACCTTAGTCTCAAAGTTACAACTGCTCTTTAATACTTTAAAGAGGTCATTTGCAAGCAGATTTGCCTACTGCAGCATGCCACTTGATTTTCTGATAGTTGCTTCCATGGACATTGATTATAGATCCAAGTAAAATGAAATCCATGACAACATTATTTTCTTTGTTTATCACGATGTAGTTTTTGGTCCAGTTGTGAGGATTTTTTTTTATGTATGCAATCCATACTAAGGGGCGTAGTCTCTGATCTTCACAAGTAAGTACTTAAAATCTTTTTCACTTTCAGCAAGCAAGGCTGTGTCACTGGCAATATTATTAAGTTGTTAATGAGTCTTCCTTCAATCCTAATACTTAGTTCTTCTTCATGTAGTCCAGCTTCTTGGATTATTTGCATAGCATACATAATGAATAAATATGATGAAAAGATACAACCCTGACAAAGAACTTTCTTGATTTTAGATCATGCTGTATCCCCTTCTTCTGTTAGAACAACTGCCTCTTGATTTAGTTACAGGTTCCACATGAGCACAATTAAATGTTCTGTAAGTCCCATTCTTTGCAATTTTATCAATAATTTGTTATGATCCACACAGTCAAATGCCTTTGCATAGTTAATAAAACACAGGTAAACATCCTTCTGGTATTCTCCACTTTCAGTCAAGATCCATCTGACATCAGCAATGATACCCCTCATTTCATGTCCTCTTCTGAATCTGGTTGGAATCTCTGGCAGTTTCCTGTTGATGTACTGCTGCAATTGTTTTTGAATTATCTTCAGCAAAATTTTACTTGTGTGTGATATTAATGACATCATTAGATGATTTCTCCATTCTGTTGGATCACTTTCTTTGGAATGGGCATATGTATGAATCTCTTCCAGTGTTTTGGTCAGGTAGCTGTTTTCCAAATTTTTTGGCATAAATGAATGAGCACTTGCATTGTTGCATCTGTTTTGTTGAAATATCTCAATGGTTATTCCATCAATTCCTGAAGCCTTATTTTTCACTAGTGCCTTCAATGCAGTGTGGATTTCTTCCTTGAAGAACATCAGTTCTTGAGCACTTGCTACCTTCTGAAATGGTTGAATATCAACCAATTCTTTTTGGTACATTTTGGTATATTGGTATATTTTGTGTATTATTTCCATCTTTCCTTAAGGCTTTCTGTGTCCTTCAATATCTTGACCATAAAACAGGAGGGAAGAAAATGAAACCCACTGCCTTCAAGTCAATTCCAACTCATAGTGACCCCATTAGGTTTCCAAGGTGGTAAATCTTTATGGAAGTAGATTGCCTCATCTTCCTTCTGCAGAGTGGCTAGTGGGTTTGAACTGCCAACCTTCTAGTTAGTAGACAAATACCTTAGGCACTGCACCACCAGAGCTTGTTAACTTGACCATAGAAGACTTCAAAATTGTATGTAGAGGCTTGAATGTTTTCTTCAGTTTTTAGCTTGAGAAAGGATGAATGTTTTCTTCCCTTTTGGTTTTATAATTCTAAGTCTTTGCACATTTCATGATAATACTCTATTTTGTTTTCTTGAGCCCCCTTTTGAAATCTTCTGTTTAGCTTTTACATAATCATTTCTTGGCACTCTACTTACTTTCAGAAGTACAGTGGATCCTCCATATCCACTGATTCCAAATATGAGGATTCAACAACCTTTGGGTTGAAAATATTCAGAAAAAGACAACACACACAATTAAGTAGTTAGAGCAATCCCACAAAGCCTAAGGGAGAATGTAAAGTGTTATTTACACAGTATTTACATTGTGTTAGATATTACTAGTAATCTAGAGATGATTTAAAGGATGTATGTATGTCATATGTGATATTATGCCATTTCATGTAAGGAACTTGATTATCTGTGGTTTTTGGTATTCGTGGGGGTCCTGAAACCCATTCCCTATGGATACCAAGGAATGATTGTACATAAAATTCAGATTTCACACTTTGCCAGACTTTATTCAGTTCTGTGCTGATTGACTTATTAACTGATTGACTTATTAAGTACTTGATCTCTATAAAAACAGTCCTGATTTGTAACATTGCTGATTTCTGTGATGTAAAGGGTGCAAAGAGAAGTCACTGAAAGCAGAGTTAGGAAGAAATGCATACTATTGGTGCTCCTCAGTTGTATGAGCTCCTTCCAGCCATAACTGTCTATATTCCTTATATCCTAAAGAGGTGAGATCTGGTACAAATAGATATATACACACTGTGATAGTTGGAGCTGTGTGTCAACTTGGCTGGACCCCAGTTCTGTGTGGTCGTTCCCATGATGGGATCGGATAACTGTGTTCTGAGTGGCCAATCTGTTCAGGGGGAGTTTCCCTAGGTGTGGCTTGCTTCCAGGATACCCAGGGACATCCTGAGAAGAGAGACATTCTTCTGTGGATTGGGATTCTGTTGTGCTGCCTACAACTGTCTGTGAGTGAGCAGTCCACCATTTGGCCTGGAGATCTTGGATTCGTCATTCGTTGGAGTCAGCAGCCAGTGTACTGCCTGCCAGCCTTGAGCTTCTCGGCTCCTGTGTTTGTGGAAGCTAAGAAAAGCCTCCAGACTGATGTTTGCTCCAGGGACTTTGGACTTGCCGGCTTCTATACGTTTGTGAGCCATTTTCCTAAGATAAATTTCTCTTTCTCCTATATATATATATATTTATATATATATATATAAGCTTTACTGGTTTTTGTTTCTCTAGAGAACCCAGTCTAACACACACCAATGTCCATCACAGCACTATTTACAATAAAAAAAAGTGATGGAAACAACCTAAGTGCCCATCAACAGAGTACTGAATAACCAAACTATGGTACATACACACAAGGGGATAACATGCAACATTAAGTAATAATGAAGAATCAGTGAATCACCTCATAATGTGGATAGACTTGGAAGACATTATGCTGAGTCAATCAGAGAAGGACAAATATTTTATGAGTCCATTATTATAAGAAGTCAAGGGAAGAGTTATACAGGGAAGGAAATTTTCTTTACTGGTTACCAGGCATGAGAAGAGAGGGGTAGGGAGGGAAAAAATAGATGGATAGTTAAGAGACAGATGTTGGTATGGGTGAAGAGAAAAGGAATATAATGAAAGCATATGACTAGCACAGTATCACTAAGGAAAAGGGAGACACAGAGAGGTGCAAAGAGGTACAGACAATAAAGGTAGATACTATTGCACGCACAATACTGCATTACCAAGCACTAATCTACTGGTGGATACATAAGCAGACAGTCAAGATCAGGTATGGATAAGTGAATGGGAATATACACACAACAATACATAAGTTTGGCAGATTAAATCCCTACATACATATTTATATGTGTTATAAAAATGTCCATATGCATCAAATGCATTATAAAGCTAACAGGGCACAAAGGTAGGATAACTTCTTAGCCACAACTAAGCACTTTGAGGAAGTGAGTCACTGGGCCTCTGGGCTGTGGACCATGGTCATGGGGGGACATCAAGCTCAGTCGACACATCGCAGTGCACAAAAATATTTTTCTACATCTTACTGCAATGAGTAGCCACTGGGGTCTTGAAAGCTTGCAAGAGGGCATCTAAGATGTAACTATTGGTCTCTTATTGTCCACAGCAAAGAAGAGTGAAGAAAATCAAAGGCTTATGAAAACAGTTAGTCCAAGGGTCTAATGGACCATGAGAACTTCAGCCTATATGACCCTGAGACCAGAAGAACTGGATGGTGCCTGCCTACCAATGCCAACCACTTGGAAAGGTAGCAAAATTTGAGATCCTGGTTAGAGTGGGAGAAAAAATGTGGGACAAAATTAAAAAACACAAAAGACCAGGTTTACTGGTCTGACAGAGACTAGTGAAACCTCTGAGTCTATGGCCCTGAGACACAATTTTGGACCTGAAATTGAACTCACACCTATGACTTGACTCTTAGCCAAAGAATAGATAAGCCTATGAGCCAAACAACCACACTA
>NW_006922003.1:2478177-2480878 GCF_000298275.1 Orycteropus afer afer | reverse complement strand
CTAAAACAATAGCAATGAAGGAAGTGATAATATGATTCATAAACAAAACAAGCTCAGTACAGATAATTATATGAAACAAAGAAATCAACACCACAAAAAAGCACATAATAAAATGACAGCACGTAAATTCATATATGTCGATAACTACATATCTAACAAGGGACTGATCTCTTAAATTTATAGAAAACCCCAACACCTCAACAACAAAAATAGTAACAATTCAATTAAAAATGAGCAGAAGACATGAATAGACACTTCACCAAAGAGGATATTCAGGTGGCCAGCAAATACATGAAGAAATGTGATCATTAACTATCCAAGAGATGCAAAGCAAAACAATAATGAGATACCGTCTTACCCCAGCACTAATGGTAAAGTTCAACAAGACAGAAAATAACAAATGCTGGTGAGGATGTGGAGAGATTGGTACTCTCATACACTACTGGTGGGGCTGTGGAAAGCAGTATGGCAACTCCTTAAAAAGTTGGAATTAGAAATACCATTTGACCAAATAATCTCATTGTTCTTGTTGTTGTTACTTGCCATCAAGTCGGACCCGACTCATAGAGACTCCTCCTTGGGTTTCCGAGGCAGTATCACTATGTAAGTAGATTGCCCAAACTTCTCTCTGAGGAGCGGCTAGTGGGTTTGAACTGCCAGCCTTCTGGTTAGCAGTCAAGTACCTTAGGCACTAGGTATATATCCTAAAGAAGTGAAAGCCAGGACAAAAACAGATATACGCACACCCATGTATATCACAGCACTATCTACAATAGCAAAATGATGGAAAAAACTTATGTGCCCATCAGCAGAAAAATGGATAACCAAACTATGGTACATACACACAATGGAATACTATGCAACACTAAAGAATAAGGTAGAATTTGCAAAACACTGAATAATGAATGAACTTGGAGGACATTTTACTGAGTGAAATAAGTCAATCACAGAAGGACGAATATAGAATTATATTTGTCAAGGAAAGGTTTGTATATGGAAGGAAACTTTCTTTGTTGGTTACCAAGGGTGGGAGGGGAGGGGAGAGGAGGGAAAACTGCAAAAAAAAAAAAAAAAAAAAAAAAAAGCATTGATTGACCCATGTCATTTTAATTTTGTGTATTTCACTGTACATAAATTTCAATAAATGCATTAAAAAAAGAAAAGAAAAGAACTTTATCTTATTCTCTATAACTACATATTCTGATTCTGCCACTTGCTGGTTGTATGACCTTTGGCAAGTAAATGGGGTATCAGTAATATAGCTTCATAGAGTTGAAAGAAGTAAATAAGATGATCCATGTAAAGTACTTTAGTATCTGATACATGGCAAGTATGTATGTTAGCATTTATCATTATTATTTTCAATAATATCAGAGAGAGCTAATTTAAGGTAGGATACTCTTTAAATGGGAGCTCTGGTGGCATAGTCCTCAGTCATTTGTCTGCTAACCTTCTGGCTGGCGGTTCAAACCCACCAGCCACTCCTCAGAAGGAAGATTGAACAATCTACTTCCATAGAGATACTGCCTCAGAAAACAGAGAAAGGTAGCTATGAGTTGGGCACATAACAACAACAACAACAACATGTTGACCTTATGTACCAGAGAACTAGATGTTGCTAGGTTCTGCCTAATTTTTACAATTTGAGCCCATCCTTGTGGCTCTTACACCAACTCATCTCACTGAGGGTATCCCATGCATTCTGTGGTGCTCTATATCCCCAAATATGATATTCTTTTCCAGAGATTGATCTTCCTGATTGCTTGTCCAAAGTGAGTGAACTGCACAATGTTCTGCTGTGATTCCATTGGCTAATTTTCAGAAGCAGACTGCCAGGCTTTTCTTTCTAGTCTGTCACATCCTGGAAGCTCTGCTGAAACCTGTTCACCTTGGGTGACCCAGCTGGCATTTAAAATATTAGTGGCATAGCTTCCAACATCACAGCAACATGAAACACCACAGTATGACAAAGTGGCAGACTCCAAAATTATACCCTTCTTCCCCAGTTCTTCATGTTAACCCACAGGTCATAGGTTTCTCATTTAAAATACACCCCATTAATCCTGCAGATATTCATTTCAATGACCATCTTTAGTTAGCTCTCTTTCAAATTCCCATTTCAAAATTTTCTGATTATAACATTATCTTGTCCAATAGCATTTATATTTTAGTTATCACTATATCTGCTGACAATGTAGGTTCTTTGAGAGAGTTGTTGAATAAAGGAGAAATTCAGAGGAAACAAAGGGAAGAGATAAACCTGAGATGTATGTAATTCTATTGAAATCTATTTCTTTATTATACTTTTGATTTTTCTTATTTTATCTGATATCTGTCCAGATCTGATGTAAGATCCCATCTGAAATGCAATCACATACTTATTTCATGGGTAGTACCCAGGAAGGTGTTCACCTTGTGCAAGTCAGACTTTGAGTTTTGGATAACTCAAAAACAAGAGCAACTTTGGAGAACTAAATTTGGAAGTATTAAAGTTCAAACATTCTGCCTATAAAGAAACAAAAAGACACCGTGTTACCAATGATTGCTCAATTAATTTTTTTTTTACTTAACAAATATTTTCTTGAGCATTTTATATCTACTTTTATGAAAATACCAAGGAGCTCTGGTAGTGTAGTGCCTAACCAGACTGGTTTTACTGGTTTGACTGCTAACCAGAAGGTTGGCAGTTCAAACCCACGAG